>NC_043704.1:128691324-128702290 GCF_006229205.1 Suricata suricatta
GATCTATTAAGGGAGCAGCATTCACAACATTACAGAAATCTTTTCAGGAAGCATTATTTTCTACCCATCTCTACCATTAACCAATGCTTATAGCCCAGTATCTAAAGTAGAATTTAAAATTTTATCTAATGAAATTACTTGAGCAATGGGTGGTGCTAATTAATGTGCTTTGCTCACAAACTAAAGATCCAATTGTCAACATTGTGGGGAAAGAATCTAAAAAAGAAAAACATGAGTTTCTGCCTATGTAACATGTATTAAACATAATTGCTGATGAGTTGCTATCTTACGTAGCTAAAAAGTCAACATTCTGAGGATCAATTGCTTTTGGACACCATAGAGATATAAAAGAATAGCTGACAGTAGAATGATTACAATCTCAAGAAAGATCCTTGAGGATGATTTTAAAATCATATGCCTGAAAGCAGATTGCTTTGAGAGATTTCTCTCATAAAGGTAGAATACAAAAGAAAAACTTTAACTAGAGAGTAAAGTTATTGGGTCATGACTAGATAAAGTTTTGTTAGGCTTCCTTTAATTATTTCTTAACCTGGATTGTTTATAAATAAGATGAATCCCAATTGTTACTGAGTGATAATTATATATAACATAACGTGATACTCTATATACTCTATATTTTATACATATATTTACAAATAAATTTATATATATTTACAAATGTCTTGTTATTTATATATATATTCCCTATTAGACAATATGCTTATCTTGATGTTTTATACATATATAGATATTTTATTTAGCCCTATTACAATCCGATGAGGTATTATACCCATTTTATAGATAGGAAAACTGAAGCTCAGATGAGGAACCTGCATAACCTTAATCTTATAGTGAAGAACAGGATTGGCTTTACATTTGACCTGTTCACCCCCAAACCCTGTGGTCTTAACTGTGACAGTGACTGCCTTCCCTCTAGCCTTCTAGGATTTTGTGAGCAGTCATAGGGATGATTCCTCATGATTTTAGCAAAGTTGTAGCATCAAATGTCCACAGAGACAGGCAGGTAGTGGAAGAGTGTGGTGCAGCTGGATATAAGAGACAGGGGAGGGTGGCAGGACAGGGCTAACTGAAGAGCACAGCGTCTGTCTGAAGGGGACAGCTGCTCTACCCAGCTCCAGCCCGTGCTGGCTACACAGCATCAATGTTAGCAAATGTTACCAAATCTTTTGAGTTGTTTTTCTCAAGAGAAGATGAAAAGCTCAATCTTTATGAGAATGTACATTTTTAAATACTGGCAACTAATTTAGACCAAGAAAAAAAAAAAACAACGTGATGCAGGCTAAACAAAACCCATCTGAAAGCTGAATATAGCTTGTATGTAACATGTTGTAGAGACTCTGATGATGAATGATTCCTTTCCAAGAGATTCTACACTAGACTTTCTGGTATCAAATAATTTGTCAATTTTCTTCACTGTTGGATTCATTCCACACACTGAGGCTTCACTGGCCATCTTCAGCTCAAATCAGGTGTTTTGAGACTAATGCTAGTACTGGGAAAGCTACTGACAAATCACATGCCGACCAACCAGCCCCTTCCTCTCTCATTTCTGCGCCCCTTCTCCAACACACACAAACACTATCCTCACCCTCATCTCAAGTCTGAAGCTTTCAAATGTGATCTTCATATATCTTATTTTACATTCCTTTAATCAACTTTTTAGCCCTCCTGTGAATTCTCTTAAAATTCTTCATAATCCTCACTCATTGAAGAAACCAAATTGGATATGGTCTTTGTGATGAGGGACAGAAGCAGAAAAATGTTCACCTTCAGCCCGGAAGGCTGACCAACAGCCTGCACAGTTCTGTTAAGGATCAAATGCATACTGGTTGCTACATCTTAAAGGGTCTCATGGCTGCCTGTGCATCTCATCAATAGTTAATACCCAGCTGAATGATTAGCGCCAGAGAAATCTTGTGAAAGCGGTGTACAAGTCAAAATTCGAACAAAACCTTGGTGATCCAGTACTCCCTGCACATCCCTCCCCCTTGAGCAGTAGGCATGTAACCACCAGCTTCAGACAGCAAACGGACAGCTCTTTCTGCCCACAGGCCCTGTCCCTGTGCTACAGTAACAGCACCTTCTTGCACCAAGAATATCTCAAGAATTCTTTCTTGACTGTTTGCCCGTGGCCCCACATCATCTACAGTGTGATTCATACAAGTCCTGGGTCAGATTAAGGTCTTGCTCTCCACATTTCCATAAAGGTACTCTGGTAATTTTCAGAAATTTATCATCCTGGTCTGCACGGCTGGAAGAGCACCTCTAGGATTTACGGAAAAGAAGTCTTTGGTAAGAGTCGTGAAACCTGTTCTAAGGACACGGTCGCCGTTCCTCAAAGAGGAATTCAATGAAAACTATGGATTCTAGATAAATTACTTTTTAAAATTCTGGAAACAGAGACCATTAACAAGGTTGATTTTGAAATATAATAGTAGCACCAACATTTACTTTTCTACTTCCTATGTAATATTAAGAAGTAGAAAATGTTTAACACACTGATTTTAAATCCATTGAGCAAAAGATCAAAGAATTTTGAGTAGACTCAAAACCTCCAAATAAAAGAATAGATTATGGGATGGAAATATGTTTTTCTGGAGTTAAAGGCTGATGTCTTGAATCATTCTTACTTCTGCTTTCTCTTTTTCCTGTGTTTCTGATGTATGTGCTTCCTATCCTAATTTCAATTCCAACTGACTTTTCACTGTAGCAAATTCAAACCATTTCAAGCTAAAAAGGACGACTGAGCCTTATCTGTAGCAGACATCTTCTCTGCCCTGACAGTTTAACAGTCCCCTCAAAATCAGAGAAAAGGAAGTAACAAGAGGGTCCTCAATATAAGCTAATTCTAGATGGGAGCTCCTGTCCAGTTTAAACGTCCTAATTTGAGAGTTGTATGACTACAGACTGAAAACCCACTCCATAGAAGAAAGCCAAAGAAAATTAATACCATATTTCCTTTTAGTACACCCTATTCACCTCAAGTGTGAATTACCATTCATTTGCATTTCATAGCATTTCTAAAACTGCAGTCATTATAAACAATTCTGACTTTCTCATTCAAGAAGTCCCAATCAAGTTAAGTGGAAGCAATGCTGTAATTGAGACTCTGGTATGCATAAAAATCTTATCTCCACTTAATCTACCCCATTTCCTTTCTCTAGGTTATTTGGGTACTTCACTCACCTACTGAAATGCCTTTAAAAATCTTATCTGGAGACCTCATTCAAGAAACTTTTCTGTTGCTTACTAAATTCTGAGAACCTTAAATGCAAAGAGCAAATGGTACTCCATATTCTTAATCAGCTAAGAGCTATGCATACAAGGTAGCCAACTTAAAATGTGGAAGAAGTATTTTTACTTACAGTTCCTCTCCTTGTTTTGCTTTCTTGTCTGAGACCAGATAGACAGTTCCAAAACTTCCACTCCCAAGTTTCTGTTGAACTACATATCTTCTTGCAATCAAGCTCTTTGGATAAGCAGCAAAGGCTGTTGGTCCATTCACACACTTAGCAGCCTCTTGGAACTTCAGCATTGCTCCAAATGAGAAATAACTAGTTTATTTGTTTATGGAAATTCAACGTCAAGTCTCCTAGGAGAGGGTCAAATTAATCCAAGTAGCGTCGGTCAGTCCCTGAAAGGTGAGAAGTCCAAAGATCAGGTCTGAAGAATCCTAACTACATGTATGTTTCTGACGGTGATACTTGCACCTTGAAAAAGGGATTCAATGACACCACATTTAATGACTTGAGAGAAAAAATGTCAAAAGGTAGAGATACTGCAGATTCTAAGAGAAGACAGTCTTTCACAGGAAGAGGGCCTTCCCTCATACATCTGGATACAGCAAAACTGAGTTATAATTAATCTGTTTAAGATTTATACTCCCCACCTACTTAAAAAAAATCCAAATATGAGAACATTATGATTTCCTATACATTTGCACTAATATAATAAAATTATCTATACATTCGCACTAATCTTTTTGTAATTCTTTCTTCCTACCTTATGTCTGTTTTGATTAACAAATAGTGAGTTAGGATTAGACTAGAAGTCTGCATAGAATTTTTGCGGTAGACATTAAACCGTCGGATTTGCATTTATTAGAATAGATGTGAAGAGGAATAAAGACTTCAGAATAAATTCTTTCCCATCCTAAACAAATTCTGATCCAGGTTCTGAAGTTATTATACACACTGTGTAGACAGTAATCTCTCTGGATTGGAAACAAGAAGTGTTACAAATGCAGTTCAAACCAAAATTTGTATTTTAATGATAACTGAATAGATGTGTTATAATTCCAAGAAACTATAAACATATAGCAGGGTTATGAAAAGTAGGACTGTTTCATTTGAGTGTGTGCCCAGTAAAGTCATTTTGTTTCACCAAAATGTAAAATGCTTTTAGTCATAATGTAAAGTGGGCTTTGTTTTCACTCTATGAAAACATGATTTTAAATTGAAGACTGTCTATGCCTTGGGGTCAAGTTTCCATATTCAACTATTCCAAAGCTGTAAGACAAAACCCTGTCATGTATCATGATAAAACAAGATGTTATCTCTGTAGTTTGGGGTACATGACCAACAGGCTTCACATGGTGGTGGCAATTACAAAAATCCTCAGAACAGAGTATAAATGGTGTCCATTTACAGCATTTTTCTTCCTAAATTAATGCATTAATCAGTTCAGTTTTACCTGACACCATTCAGAAGTATTCTAGTAACCAGCTTTAAAAAAAGGTGGGGGCGCACCTAGGTGGCTCATTTGGTTAAGTGGCCAACTTCAGCTCAGGTCAAGATCTCATGGTTCGTGGGTTCGAGGCCCCATATCAGGCTCTGTGCTGACAGCTCAGAGCCTGGAGCCTACTTCGGATTCTGTGTCTCCCTCCCCTGCTCACACTCTATGACTTTGTCTCTCAAAAACAATAAAATAAACGTTAAAAAAAAAAAAAAGAGAGAGAGAGAGAGAGAAAGGTGCTTGGCTGGCTCAGTCAGTACATCACACCAGTCTTGATCTCAGGGTTTGGGTTTGAGCCCCACATTTGGGTATAGAGATTAGTTAGAAATAAAACCTTTAAAAAAAAAAAAAAGAAAGAAACCAAATTATCTTGTGGCTGTGTCTCATGAGAATACTAAAACATTAACATTGGGTTAGAACCTAAGAGCTGAGGCCTATACCTCAAAATCCCTGATTAAATAAAAAATTATGTCAGATTATCAAGATCACAGAAAATATTAGTGAAGTCTACTACTGAAAAAACTGGAGAGCAGGCCTCCAGATGTGTATTTTATTTGCTTTCTGTGCTCCCATAAAAGTGATACTTTCTGGCCAAAATAAGCTGTTAAGAAAAATGTATGGACTTACAACCTTTTCAACTGAAAAGGGTCCTTGAAATCACTCAGTAATTCTCCTTAGAGGTGAGATGAAGGTCCAGGTTTAGGGAGAGACAATGGTTCTGAGAAGTCCAATTTCCCAGTGGCTCCTATTTGTAAATAAGCTTTTAAACCCAGCAATGTCTAAGCAGTTTGGTCTCTTTTCCAAAGGAAACTGTGGCCCAACCTCCCAGACTCAGACCTGCCACCCCCTTCCCCAGTCCACCTTTAGACCGTCCACTCCATTGGTCTCCTCTCCAAACACAAGAGCTATTGTAGGTATCGGGCTGTCTAGATTCCAGAACAACCTGTTCTGTAAACTTTCCCTTGCTCTCACCTCTAGGAAAGTTGTGAATGAACTTGAGCGCCAGGAACACACCTCTTTATCTGTCTCTTTGGCGTCTGTCATCTAGTAGGTGTTCAATAAATTTTGTTAGTGCAAACAAGTGTCCAGCGGATCGACTGTTGCCCAAGGGAAAGGGAAAAAAGTGCACGTGGTGCGAGGAGGGAAGAGCTTTAGAATATTGGATGGAAACCGTGAAAAAGGTGAGAGTACCTCTTTGTGCAATTGACCCTTGGACAAAAGACGTAGGAAAGGGGTGCCTGGGTGGCTCAGTCGGTTAAGCCTCTGACTTCGGCTCAGGTCAGATCTCTCGTTTGTGGGTTCAAGCCCCGCATCAGGCTCTATGGTGACAACTAGCTCAGAGCCTGGAGCCTGCTTCCGGTTCTGTGTCTCCTTCTCTCTCTGCCCCTCCCCCTCTCATGCTCTGTCTCTCTCTGTATCAAAAATAAAGAAAACATTAAAAAATTAAAAAAAAAAAGACATAGGAGAGTGTTTATTGTCGGACCTTTTTTCCTAAAGCGAGTCACCTAGAAAGGAATCCACGAACACAAACGGGGTTGGTTATTGGGTGTTTATTTCCCTTCTGCAGAACGGCCCCTCCCAAGTAGTTGTAATTCCTGAGAAGAGGGCCCTGCCCAGTGGAAGCTCAGGCTTTATATAGGCCAGAGTAACCAATCACAATCTTAGGGCGTTTGGTGCTTGGTGGTAGCTGATTATAACTGTAAGACACCGAAGGGGGCACTGCCTAGATGATTTTCACCTGTTGACTTTGCCTTTGCCAGGTGGGGTTGTTTAACAGAATCTTAAGAAACAGGTTTACCGAGATACATACATCCCAGAAGTGGGCGAGTGAAAACAATGGCTGGCATTTTAGGGTCTAACATTTATCATAGGTTGAAGTCAAGTTGTACTCCTCCCTGGTAATAATAAATGAGAGGAAGGAGATTTGACACCAGATTCTGCTAAAGTACAACGCTAACCTTCGAGGCAAACTTTAACCTTAAGGTAAAACGAACATTCCTTGCCTCAACTTCTTAAAAAAAATTTACACTTTCGCAAAGCGGGTTAACGTGTACTGAGGAGGGGCCGGCAACAGGAGACTGGGGCAGGTCCACGAGGAAAGGAGCTGAAGGGAGTGAAGAGGTCGCGGGCACGGAGGCCCAGGGAGGCGGATCCTGGCGGGGGCAGCCTGAAGCCGCCACCTTCCCCGGCTTCGGGGAGCCCAGGACGCCCCGAGGCGCGCCCTTCACCTTTCGCATACCTTTTGGTGCCGAGGGCGCGGGAGCGGAGACGCCGGGGCATGCCCACAGTCCCGCCCGTAATTGGGACCTACGTCGAGCAGGTCCCACGTAGGTGCAGCAGCACCGCGGAGCTCCAGGACCTCCCGGCAAAGTTGTTGGGGACCGTTGCCAGGGAGACAGCGCGAGGCATGCTGGGAAGGCGGGGCGAGGCGGCACGGAGTCCGCCTCCAAGGCGGAAGTGTGCACCGACCCCCAAATGGGCGGGGAAAGAAGTCCGACCCGCCTGGCTTCCCTGACGTGACAGCGGCCATTTCGGAGGTTACTTCCCGGCCTTCATTAGCGACCTGGTGCCTGCAGGCCCGGGAGCACCTGTCCCCCCGGCTCGGTGTGGCACCACTGGCTTCAGGGAACGGAGCTTCCCAGTGACGTCATACGCGGAGGCTTCCGGTTCCCGCTCTTGAGGTTGGACTCTCACGTGCAGGCTTTTCCAGGACCCCCTGGGCTCCTGCAGTCTTTTAATGGAGGGGCTGGTCCTCTGGGAGGACCGTGCAGGTGGGCTCTGCCGCTGGTCGGGTAGCAGATTTTGAGAGCCGGGGTGGCGTGATGCATGAAGCCTGTGTTTGACGGCTTACAGCAAACGTTTTGTGCGCCTTTCTCCTATCCAGCACGCATTTGTTCAACAACTATTGCAAGGTCCTGTAATTAGTTTAGGATGCGTTGACATGGCCTCTGTTCCCCTATTATTTCACAAGACCCACTTATAAGTAAATAACTACTATACTGGATAAGGAAGGGCCAAAACCAGGGTGAATTGAGTTGGGTGCAGAATGCAAGGAGGTGCTCCCAAAGTTTGTAATCCAGATCCATATGTTTAAATGCAGTATATTTAAGAATCAAAAATAGTGCAAAAGAAATACGTGATTAATAAAAATCTCATTATTTTAAATAAAAACAGACTCGGTAACCATGCCGTGCTGAGCCATATTGGAGGGTGAGGCCAAAGGAAAAACCAGTAATACACATCCTATGACTTAAGGTATCCAGATTGGGGAACAATATTCTTGGTATTGAGCCAGATAATGTAAAGATGAGGAGATGAAAAGAGCCTCTGGTTTAAGGTGAAACTGGAGAGTTTTAAGTTCCTTCAAGCACGAAGGAGTAATTATCCTTTCTCAAAACTATGCCAGTTAAGATGGGACCACAAGCCAAGGCCTAAAAGAAATTCCCAGACCCTGATTGTCAGTAAAGAAAAACTGGGTCCACATTATTGACCCTACACACTTTAGTTAACTGAAGCCCAGTGCTCCCACATTTATTAATTATGAGATTGAAGAGGGTATCAGTTTTATAGCTTAGGACTTTTTACCTTGACTCCACAAAAATCTTTGTTGGAAGATGGTGATTGTTATCTATCAACATCAGAGTCCACAGTCGTCTCTATTAGTTTGTCAGTAATGGACTATAACGGGTTCTCTTTTAGAATCAGCAACCTCCGTCTCTATCCAGCGGTTAAAGTCCATGAAACAATTGCACTTGTGCCTTGTAACATATGGGAAAGAGAATGAAAACGCACTCAGCTAGCCAGTGGTGCCTGAGCAGCTAGGTAAGAATTGAGATGCTAATATCTAATATGTTGTTTCAAGAGCCCTTCATAACATTTGCTGTTGGTTTGTGGTGCTGGAAATGATGATTTGGTCCCCAGTAAAGAGCACCAACTGAAAGGGTGTTCTGCTGTCTTAATCAGGCAGTTCTTCAGACAGTCATCATGGGTATTCGAGGACTGATGAGTTTTGTGGAAGATCATAGTAATGAGTTCTTCACTGATTTGAAGTTGCGGGACACAAAAATTGTCATTGACGGCTATGCTCTTTTCCATCGGCTTTGCTTCAACTCAAACTTGGAACTTCGGTATGGAGGGGACTATGACTCTTTTGCAGATGTTGTACACAAATTCTTTGAATCACTGTTTGCTTGTAATATCTGTCCATATGTTGTGTTAGATGGAGGATGTGACATTTCAGATAAAAAGCTTAAAACTTTAAAAGATCGAGCTAGAGAGAAGATCCAGGTGGCTCATTCCCTTTCCGTTGGTGGGGGTGGGTGTGTGTGTCCCTTGCTCATCCGGGAAGTGTTCATCCAGGTTTTAATGAAGCTGCAGGTGTGTTTTGTCCAGTGCTTTTCAGAGGCAGATCGGGACATTATGACCCTGGCTAATCATTGGAATTGCCCTGTGTTATCGTCAGATAGTGACTTTTGCATTTTTGACCTAAAAACTGGGTTTTGCCCACTGACTAGCTTTCAGTGGAGAAATGTGAACACTGTCAAAGGCACACGAGACTGCTATATCCCTGCCAAATGCTTTTCCGTTGACGCACTCTGCCGTCACTTCAGCAACATGAATAAAGCGCTCTTACCTCTCTTCGCGGTGCTGTGTGGAAACGATCATATCAATCTACCCATCATGGACACATTCTTAAGTAAAGTCCGTCTTCCTCTGGGAGCTACCAGTTCAAAGGGAAGGAGACACCACCGAGTTTGGGGACTTCTGAATTGGTTATCTCAATTTGCCAACCCTACTGAAGCACTAGATAACGTTCTGAAATATCTCCCAAAAAAGGATCGAGAAAATGTGAAGGAAATTCTCTGCTCTTCCATGGAAGAATACCAGCAATCCCAGGTGAAGCTGCAGGACTTCTTCCAGTATGGGACTTACGCCTGTCCGGCCGCCTTGAATCTGGATTTGCCAGAATGGGTATTAGTGGCATTGGCCAAGGGCCAGCTGTCTCCTTTCATCAGCGATGCTTTGGTGCTAAGACGGACCATTCTTCACACACAGGTGGAAAATATGCAGCAACCAAACGCCCACAGAATCTCTCTGCCCATCCGGCAAATCATCTATGGGCTTCTCTTGAATGCTTCCTCACATCTGAAGAGTGTGTCTCGGAATGCGTTGCCTTCTCAGCCTCCAGCTTTCAGCGAAGTGGAAAGGATTCATAAAAATATCAAAACCTCGATTGTTAATGCCGTGGAACTGCCCAAGGATTATTCTGACTTAAGCAAATTGGCTGAGGTAAGTGTTTGTAACACTGTAGTCATTTTTGTAAAGTACTTCCCGGGTTAAAAAGTGCTCTCTCTTGGTGTAACCAGTTGCGGTTGGTTGCTCTATTCCCCCCAGTTCATAGCTGAGAAAACTAGGACTCAATGTAGGTGACTGTGTGATACCTCAGTCACAGAGGTCAAGTGCTAGGACCCAATCCTAGGTCTTTTAGCTCCCGATCTGTCATTTCCACTCTAGCTCAGTGGTCTGTGTTATCTGTGCAGTTATTACTAATGTGCAGAGTTACTACTCTGTTGATACTAGCTATTCATAAATTGGGGTTTTGTGCCTTTAGAAAAAAGGCAAACATTCTGAGCTACAAAAACTGTGTTGGTAGGCATTTGTCATAGGCATAGCTAATACCTTAGGCTGCATCAGATTTCAATTAATAAGATTAATACTGAGTCTTGGGTCTAATTTTTCATTTTTATTGATAAGGACCTGTATTTTGAGGCTTTAGGTTTATGGCATCATGATGATTAGTTTGATATTGAAAACATGATTCTTAGCCTACCTCAGTGTTGTTCAAACCGCAGTAATGCTCAGACCAATCCCCTTTTGAAGGTTAAAAAAATGTATGGATCCAAGCATTTATGTTTTTGTTTACATAAATATACTGAAAATTACAAGTAGATATTAAACTGCTTATGCTAGCACGATGAAATGTACAGATTAAATGCAGATAAATTTATAATACCAATTGTAGGGCCTATTTGGAGTTTGTTGTTGTTCTTTTAATTTGAGAGAGAGAGAGTGCAAGCAGGAAGAGGGCCGGGGGGGGGGGGGGGGGGGGGGGGGGAGAGAGAATTCCAAGCAGGCTCCACGTTCAATGTAGAGCCTGACATGGGGCTTGATTCCATGACCCTGGGGTCATGACCTGAGCTGAAATCAAGAG
>NC_043704.1:128702390-128718883 GCF_006229205.1 Suricata suricatta
ACCTGGTAACTGTCTACTCAAGGACATAGGATAGCAACCATAGCTTCCCAGCAGGTTTGAAAGAAACTTTCTTTCCTGTGGAAACAAGTTTTTTGGAACAGTCTACACCACTGGTTCTCCAGTGGGGTGATTTTTGTCCCCTCCCCCCACAACAGGGGACATTTGGCAATGTCTGGAGACAGTTTCGATCATCACTGCCTAGGTGGTGGGAGGAGGGAGGGGTGTTGCTACCGGCCTCTCATGAGGAGAGGCCAAGGATGCTGCTGGTCATCTTAAAATGCACAGGACAGCCGCCCACAACAAGGAATTATCCAGAGCAAGGTGTCAGCAATGCCAATCCCTGGCCTGCATGTGGATCAGAGTCTAACCTCTTAGGCCTCCCCATTAGTACCAGCTCAGGCAGGAGGAAATGAGATCCACATCACATGGGTACCAGAGCCTCCTTGGCAGTGGGGGATGACTGCTAATGGGAACAGGGTTTCTTTTTTGGGGTGCCAAAATGTTCTGGAATTAGTGATGGTTGCACAAGCTTATAAATATACTAAAAGCACCTTGAAAGGGTAAATTTTATAATATGAGAATCATATCTCGATTAAAGAAAGAAAAACCTCACTGGCCTTGCCCCCTCCTCCTTTCTTAAAACAATTCCATAAACATAGTTTCTGAGCTGTGCCCAACAAGGGCCTTGCCTAATTACAAGTCACTGCACTCGAGGAAGCCCCAGGATATGATGTCCCCATCCGGTGTTTATGATTCATTTATAGTTCAAATCTAGATGCAGTTTTACAAGAGTCCTTTTTACCATGCTAAGTAACACAGCTAACTTTATCACATTTCTAGGGTTCAGAACTAGAAACTTGAGCCTAAGTCAAATTCCAAACAGGTATTTGTTAAAACTTTACCTATACCATTAAAATTGAAATTAGCAGAATTCTAAAGGATGACATTTTGTTGCAATTACATTTCTCCTCAACATACATGGTGCTGTGGAGGGTTGTTTTTGTTTTGTTTTTTTTAACTTTTTATGGCTTTATTGAAAAACGATGTACAGTGAAGTGCCCATGTTTAAAGTGTGCGCTTTGATGAGTTTGACATATGTTTACGTCTGTGAATCCATCCTTGTGATTAAAATAATGAATGTATGCATCACTCCTGAAAGCTTCCCTCCCTGAGTATGTACACATAGCGAAGTACACAGATGCCTGTCGAGCCTGATGAATTCCCTCCAACTTGACACTTCCAGGTAAAGAACGCCCAGATGAAGACTCATCATCAGCACCCCTGCAGCTTTCTCTAATTTCCATCCCCAGGGAGCACCCCCTCTCCTACCCACCTCCTGTAATCACTATCCAGACCTGTAATAACATTGAATGGTTTTACCTGTTTTTATATTTTATAGATTGGGAATCATACAATGTGAACCCTTCCATCTAGCTTCTTTTATTCAAAATGTTTGTGAGATTCATATCACTGTCAGAAGCTGTCGATCACTTATTTCTCATTGCTGTATATTATTACATTGTGGGAATTTACCACAATTGATCTTTCCATTTTGCAGATGATGGGCATTTGGGTAGTTGGCAGTTTGGGCAACTATGAATGGTGCTATGAACATTCTAGTGCATAGCATTTCTTGAAAATATGGATACAGATCTGTTGGATATGCTACTAAGAGTGGAATTGCTAGGTCATAGGATATGCATATATTTAGTTTACAAGATATATTGCCAGATGGTTTTGCAAGGTGGTTTCACCAATTAGTAGTCCCACCAGCCGCTTATGAAAGTTCCTCTTGCTTTACATCCTTGTTGACACCTGTATTTTTTATCCTTTAAAAATTTTTTACCTATTCTGATGGTTGGATAGTGGCATCATTTTAACCAATTTGGTGTTAATTTGCATTTCTCTGATGACTTATTTGAGCACCTTTTATGTATCCATTGGACACTCGGATACTCTGTTATAGAAGTTTCTGTTCAGTCTTTTGCCCATTTTCTGTTGGCTTTTTGTTTATTTCTATATGTGTGTCCTTTATCAAATAACATGTATTGTGAGCAGACTCTTGCATAGTCTAGGTTGTCTTTTCACTGTAGTATGTTTTGATGACAGAATCTTGAGTCCAATTTAAATTATTATTTATAGTTATATCTATAACCTACTTAAAAAATTATTGCCTACTCCAAGGTCATGACAGTGTTTTTGTCTTTCATATTTAGATCTACAGTCTAGCTACAATTGATTTTTTGTGTATGGTGTCGCATAGGGATCAAGGCACTTCTTCCCTCATATGAAAGAAAATCCAGTTGAGTCATGAGTGTAGCATGCTGATTATACTCCTTGCCAAGTGGAGATGACAAGTGTTCTCATCACTTACCGGTATTCAAAGTAGGGTGAAATTCTAGTTCACTTTCTGTGTGGTCCTATCTTTCAGCTTTCCCTAGGCATAAACTAAACAGTTCTGTATTTAGCTCAGTGTTGCTAGCTCTGATTAGCCCATGATAATTCTTTTTCCTTATTTATTTTTGAGAGAGAGAGCGGGAGAGAGGCAGAGATGGAGGGAGAGAGAATCCCAAGCAGGCTCCACACTGTCAGCACAGAGCCTGACACGGGGCTTGAATTTACTAACCATGTGATCATGACCTGAGCTGAAATCAAGAGTCATACAATCAACTGAACCACCCAGGCACCCCAATTCTTTTTTTGTTTGTTTATTTAGAGAGAGAGAGAGGATAGGAGTTGGGGAGGGGCAGAGAGTGAGAAAGAGGGAGAGAATCTGAAGCAGGCTCCATGCTGTCAGCCTGGACTCCAACATGGGGCTTGAACCACGAACCAGAAGATCATGACCAGAGCTGAAATCAAGAGTCAGACACTTAACCGACTGAGCCACCCAGGCACCTATAGCCCATGATAATTTTCTAAATGGTATCAAGTGCAGATGTGATTCCAAAGACAAATGCAGGTATAGGAGAAACTTGTGATAGTTCTCTATTCATTTTGTAATTTTCTTAACATGAGGGAGTAATAATATTTTATCTCCTTTGTGCCAGTTGTTGTAATAGAAACTTTATACTTATTTAATTCCCACAGTAACAATATAGGGTAGGGTTTTCATTTGGTTATGTGAGTTGCAGTGGATAGAACTCCATTCATGTTAACCAATGAGAGGTTAATTACAAGGAGAGATGCAAGTGGGAGATTTCTTTGGGAGTAAAGCAGGACCAAGACCAGCCTCTCTCTGGGTGGGATCTTCTGTAGGCTTGTGCCTTCCTTCCTCTCTGGGGTAAATGAAAGTTGTCACATGGAATAAAACATAACCAGATTTAAGGGCTGTGAGCAAAGTGGTTCCTCTTTTGGAAGGGGCTAAGAACTGGTAGGTTACTTGAAACATCTTGTGTAATTCATTGTAATGCCCATTTACAGATAATCAGACTGACTGTAGAAAAGCTCAGAAACTTGCCCAGTGTGCTATATACAGTTGATGAGGGACAGAACATTTCTAAAGTCAAAGCCTAAACTCTACTTTGTTCATAAAAGTTGTAATTTGGCTGGAGAATTCAGTAATTTAAGTATTATATGTCAGAAAAGAATTCATGTATTTTCTTAGCTTTACTTGGTGTATTTTACTTGGTGTATTTTCCTACCAGTTGAGATCATAAAGTTTTTGTTTTAAGTAGTTAATTGTTATTTTCCCTAAGAGTGATTGCTTAGACTGTAAAGCATCTTGCACATTTCTAATTTTAAAAAGTTTATCACAGTATCAGGGTGCCTGGGTGGCTCAGTCAACTCAGCATCCAACTCATTGAGTCTACTCAGGTCATGATCACAAGGCTTTGTGGGTTCAAGCCCTGTGTTGGGCTTTGCACTAACAGTGTGGAGCCTGTTTAAGATTTTCTCTCTCCCTTACTCTCTCTGCCCGCCCTCCCCCCACTTACGCTCTCTCTCTCAAAAAAAAAAAAAAAAAAAAGAAAAAACCCCAAGTTTATCACAGTATCAAAATTTTAAAGCCAGTTTTATAAATTATATTAAATACTCTCCTATATCTGTGGTGAAACTATTTTATCAATTATGATGTGTTTCAGGTTAACATGTCCATTCCCTGCTTGTCAACATACTGACTGACTACAAACTAGGTTTTAGGTGCTGAGGAATGTGTCTCATCCTTACAGAAAGTTAGGAAAGAAATCCTTTTCTGGCTGCATGCAGACACTAGGAACACCAGTTTTTCTTAAAGTTTGATGGTAAAGTCCTCCTGAAGGTGCCGTTTTAATAGTTCTAATTGCCTTATTTGTAGAAGTGTGTGACCTAGCAGGTCCTTATGGTTCTTACTTAAGATTCATTAAGGTCAAGTTATTTCAGGAAGCCCAAACCTCTCCTAGCTGTGAACTTCCTTCTATTTGAAGTGTACTCTAAAGCGTGGAGTAGAAGTGAGTATGGTGTGTTAGTGCAAGCACAATGCAGGTAGTCCTTAAATATTCCTATCTCCCTTGAATATACCTCTCACCTACAAGCAGCCAGCCTGGGCATAATCCCTGTGTGGGAAAACAAAAAGACAAAATAAAACATTCAACTGGGTAGGGACATGAGACAAGACCCAAACAAATAGAAGGCTGTATGATATGCCACAGAGGGTGCACATCATCTAAGTTTGCCTTCTAGAGGTCATCAGAAATGGTACCATGAAGGCGGGGCCTCAGTAGTCACTGGCCAGTAAGAATAGGGTTGAGTATAGACCGTTTCTCAAAGCAGAATACTTAAACTGCAGATTCCTTGGTTGGTCCTAAAATTTAGGGTGTGGGACCTGAGGACTGAATTTTTTAAGCTTCCCAAGTGTCATGCACTGAAGAAGTTCACCAGCTCACATGGAGGATGGAATGACATGAGCAAGGCTGTGTAGTGGGAGTACATGATATATCCGTTCAGCTGTATTTATTAGGCACCCAATGTTTTAAATGCTGAGTGTGGCTGTTTCCTTCCATAGGAAGGTAAGAAACTGACAGAGCAATTCATTTGCATTAAAGTTTCTTCATACTAGAGGGGGAAAAAAGACATTCCCAAAGTAACTTGCAGGATGTTCGGTATGTATTTTCAGCTTTCCTTGGCCAAACGGCAGATCCTTCTGTTAGAAACCCTGAAGGTGAAACAGACCATCCTGGAGCCAATCCCTTCTTCACTGAAGTTGCTAGTTTCAGTCACGTGTTACTGGCTGCAGCACACAGAGGCCAACGCAAAGCTACATCACCTGCAGGCCTTACTGCTAGGGATGCTGATGGGGCCCCTGCATGTCATCATCACGAGCCCTGGTAGGTATCTGTAAATTCCAGGAGTAAAGTTTTGCACATTACTTGCATATAACTGCAAGTTTAAACAAACGAGAAAACATTCTTGGATTGTTTACTCCCATCGGTTGTATCCAGAACTTCGGGGTGGAGGCACCAAAATACCATTCATTCACCAGCAAATGTTTCTGAGCACTTCTGTGCGCCAGGCTCAGCGCTGCAGTGCTTGACTCCGAGGGCAGAGCGGTGAAGGTGTGCAGGTACTGCCTCATCACACCTGCTCTGTGGCACCTGATGCTTTAATCTATGAAGTGAGCATGTGTCACACGCCAGTTCCATTCTGTACTGCGTGTGCCCTGTCCCTGTTCCCGATCGTCAGCACAGTGGCAACACCATCACTAGAAACTTATTTAAAATTGTCCATTGGTAAAACTTCTGAGTGCCTACAGCCATAATAAACATTCATGCTTGTGCTGTGCTGTTGTTTTACTTCGTCTCCACTGTAAGTTTCAATTAGTATGTTCGTGATGAAAGAAATAATAACTTTTCTCTTAGAGAAATACATGGGAAGGTAGTTTCAGCTGCATGTTAAGGGTCAGGTAAAATAAATGCTGATACATTGGAGCACTTCAATTCTTTAATAGAATTATTCCCTTTAAAAGATTATGAGTGCCAGGAAGGTAGTTTCAGCTGCATGTTAAGTGTCAGGTAAAATAAATGCTGATACATTGAAGCACTTCAATTCTGTAATAGAATTGTTCCCTTTAAAAGATTATGAGTGCTGTAACACCTTATCTAAACACGTGTAATAATCATCACACTCCGGAACAGTGCTAATACCTAATCTAATGGCCCCTAGCCATGTGTGGCTATTTAAATGAAAACTTTAGCTTCTTGACACCGGCCACATTGCAAGCGCTCAGAGGCCACATAGGGCTAGAGGCTACTGAACTGGACAGCACAGACACAAAACATTTCTGTCATTGCTGAGAGTTCTGTTGGACAGTGCTACTCTGGAGTTTACTTTCTTAAATACATTAAATGAAAGAGTGAACCAGTATAGACTCCAGGACACCCCAAGTGGGAGAGTAGTTGTCAGAAGCAACTCTTCTCACAGGACAGCCAACTGAGGTAAGGCCCACTACTAGTTGAAACACAAGTTTAGGGTATTTCCACTCGTTGAATAATAAGAACATTCTCAGAGCACAAGCCTGTTAACTTTTTACCTGAGTCCAACAGAAGGGGCACGTCAAGGGTCTGTTTCTTTTCTTTTAGGAATTGTGGACCCCGCACCCAGGCAGGCTCAGTGCCTTGCTGCTCGCTAATGGGGAAAAGGTGGGCCTCCTTTTTATTACTTTCAAGTTGGTCCGGTGTCATTTTGCGTGCCCCTAGTCAAACCTGCGGGAGCTCACAGCTGAATGCAGACAGCACTCCTCACTGCTAGGCTTGTTGCTGCTTGCCTCTTACTCTCCACTAGGTGAAGAAGCAGATGATTTACCATATGCTCCTGGAGTCACGCTTTTGTTTTCCTCCCATAAAGCAGAGGTTAGAGTGTGCTTTGAACACAGGCTGTGTAAGTGCACTATAGCATAGGGCGGGTCTCCGTGGAAGGAAACTTAGTGAACGAGAACAGCGAAGAGAAGGATATTTAATAGTAATTTGTACTTTTCAGAGAGACAGATTTTGGGTTTGGAGAGTTCAGAAGCAGATGTATTTTAAGTCAGGTAGTAGACCAGTGAAAGAGACTATTATTTTAAGGAAAAAAAAATAAATAGTTTAGGGTTGAATAAAGTTAGGTTGTCATTAAAAAGGCATTTCAGTATAAATATTTCAATTTATACAGCAAGGCTTTTACATTGACGTTAAAATAGTAAAGAGCCAGAAAAGAAAAGCATTTTGGTTATTTAAACTAGTTTTTTTCTTTATGGACTTCAAAGTGGTAGAGAGAGAGAGAATAACAAGCTATACAGTGTTTGTGGAACTACTGCCCTCGGGTTGTTCTCTGTCTAGACAAGGAAGATGTGCGGGAGGACGGAGCTAGGCTGCTGTATGAAGCGTTCCGGAGAGTGAAGGAGCAGACGCGGCCGGGCGCGAGACTGGACTTAGACACAGCTCACATCTTCTGTCAGTGGCAGTGCTGTCTGCAGATGGGGGTGTATCTCAATCAGCTGCTGTCCGCTCCTCTCCCGGAACCAGACCTAACTCGGTAAGCACCACGGGAAACTAGTTCAGATGGCTGCACACAGAAGTAAATAATTTATACTTAAAGCAAATACATTTTTAAAAATTAATCTTAGTATAATTGGTCTTAGATCACTATTCTAAACTGAAGAGCTGGAATCATAAAAGTTTTTCTAAAACCCCAAAGAAAGTTGTCATGATTAGAGCAAAGATTTAAAAAGCCAGTCCCGTAAAGTAAAAAAGAGGCAGTTGTTGGTAGGATAGAACTCATTCCTTCACTTCTCTCAGCTCTTTGTTCAAGTATCACTTTATAAAGGCTCTTTGTGATTATCCTCCTGGAATATGATTCTCTACTTCCAGTCACTCTAGTCCTGTTACGCTTTTGGATTTTTGTAATTGCATTTCTTACCACATGGGCATACTGTTCATGTACTTGTTCAAATATTTATTAAATGCCTACTGTGTGCTAGGGTGTAGTGGACAAAAAAAAATTTAAATCTCTGCTGTCATGGAGCTTTTATTCTAGTGAGATGACAGACACTTATTTCTCTAGGGTTTCTGTTTTGCCAGGCAAGTATGAACAAGGGAGAGGCAGCGTGTACACCAGGAAGGGATTATGACGTTTGAGTATGGAATTTAAGCTGGGTAAGAAACACAGGAGAGCAGCAGGTGTGGGCACTACATCCAGTGGATTGGACACGCTGCTGATCGTACATCTGGGAGATCCCTGTGGGAGTGGAAGAGGAAGGCTCAAGGGGAGATTGTTAGCAAATAGAGTGGAGATTGGAGATATGCTTTGTCTCTCTCCACTTGAATGGAAGCTCTGTGAGAAAGGGACTTAGCTATTTACTTCTGTTGCTTCAGTGCCTAGCATTCAGTAAAAACTCAAATATTTGTCAGATAAATGCATGATATATGTTTGGAGGCATATAAAATCTGCTGGTGTAGCTTTAAGTGTTTTAAAGTATAAAGCTTCTGGACCAAATAAATAAATAAGTAAATAATTAAAGTATAAAGCTTCCTAGCAGTAAATAGTGTTAATACATCTCTGGGCCTGATGTCTGAGTCAACCCTAGAACCTTCTACCAAATAAGATTAATTGGCCTCTGACTTATGGATTCTTTATGCCTTTCCTTAAATAATTTAGGCCATTCTAGACTGGATCCACTGTAGCTACCACACATCCCTTTACAGCAAAACAGGGAAAAACAAGATCAAACAGTTCTCTTCATAATGATTTCAGCAGGACTGTTTTGCATGTCAGCATTACTAAAGCTTTTTAAATGATGATCTTACACTGATTAAATGATGGTTCTGCATTAGTTGCTAAGGCACCAGTGGATCAGCTCTCGCAGTAAGTTATATATTAAACGTGTGGCTTCCAATCAATCCCATCTTATATTCCAAAAGTAGATCCTCAGTGCAAGAGAATCACTGAGCTTTCAAATGATGCCACTACATTTTCTCATATTTCAGCAGATTGCCTATTTGGTTTATCAGACAGTTTTAATTCCTTTTCTTTGAGGTGATAAGAGGCCTTCTCAACTTTCGGCTACTTGCACAACCAGCAAGCATCTATCTAATTTGTTGATAAAAAGTTTTTAAATATCACCAGCCAAATTTGTACTAACAACTCAGTTCCTTCCTTCAAGGAACAGATTTTTCTTAAGTAATTTTAATAATAGTTTTATAGAAGAAGAGCTCAGTGTTTAGTTGCATTTGTTGAAGCCATGTTAATGACCAGGTCCTACACTGAACTTGTGCTTTGACAACACTCTTTCTCTCTCCTGTGAAACAGACTGTATAACGGAAGCCTGGTGCATGGACTGTGCCAACAACTAACATCGACTTCTGCAGAAAGTCTCCTGAGCTTGTGCCCTGAGGCGAGGCAGCTTTATGAACATCTGTTCAATGCCACAAGGTCATATGCCCCTGCTGAATTATTCCTACCAAAGGGTAAATCAAATTCAAAAAAAAAAAGGCAAAAGAAACAAGGTACCAGCCGGTCAAAGAACAGAGTGGGAACCACCTCAGACACTAAATGCTGGTACGAGGGAGGCAATCGGTTTGGGCTGTTAACGGCTGAAAACTTGGAGGAGCATACTGCGCTCTCAGAGCTTGAGTAAACTCAGTCTGCAACCAGATGTATAAGTTTTTTTAAAGTAGGCTGCACACCTAATGTGGGGCTTGAACTCACAACCGGGGGTCAAGAGTCCTGGATGCTCTACCGCCTGGGCCAGCCAGGTGCCCCCAGGCGTAGAATTCTTAAAACTTTTATTACCTCCCTTCAAATGATTAACTTTTTTCTTAACAACTAATCTGCTAGGGGATAAAGACTGTAAAGGCAATCTTCGAATTCCAAGGTATTTTGTATTCTGCTTTTAATAAATACAACCTGATTTAAGAAACCAGTATTTTCTTAAACACTCTTGAAAGCATGTTTGTACTTCTCATTCCATTTTAGGAAATTAATAATAAGTCTATAACCTTTACATTGCAGCAACTCAGCCAGCTATGTTTTCAAAAAGAATAGAAGTTCTACTTAATTATTTCCCAGAAGCAGAAGCTGGGTTATTATCATTTCAAAACATTTTTCCCCAACTGTTTTCTCTTCATCCTTTATTCTGAAAGGTCCAAGCCTTAGAAGAGAGAAGTTGAGGATGCCAGACAGAAGGTAAACACTTTTAAGTACTAGGAAAATGAGACCATGGCAGGCTTGAGGAACACTTTATATGCTCCAGGTTTTAAAGCAGAAGTTGAAATTGTAATGGCTCCAACAAATTAAGAAATAGCATCCTGAGCTCCTGGATCTAGAGGAGGAGGAGGAAACGCTATAAAGAAATTAAAATATTAGTGATATATGCAGCAATACCAGAATCTTAGGCCATTTTTTTATACTACAAGTATTGACCCATTAATGGGATATGAAATCAGTAAGTCATAACCAGTATTTTTTTAAGTGGAAATCATCAGACATGCATATAATATATTAAATGGTTGTACAAAATGCATTTCTTACTGTAGATTGCAGTCAAAAGACTTTGAAAGGCACTGCTCTGGAACACACTAGAGGCTGCTAAAATTATAACTACCAGTAGAATTGGGAAGGTGCTGGCCAGTTCCAAATAAAGAACTTGAAAATAAACAAGCAAGTGGAATCAATCTATTTGGGCAAGATCTATAGATCTGAAGGTATAATCCCAACCGTTTTTATTTGTATTCACACAAATTGTGTTTTTCCTTTCTTCTGTACTCTCTCACTGGCTGCATTCTATCAGTAAGAAGCCTAAACATAGTTTTAAGCTGCCACGTTGAACAGGCCTACATTCAGTTCCTAACATCTAACAAACAAGTCTTTCCACTTTTCTAGTGAGAACCATACGCTTAGGGGAGTACGTCTAGCATCAGCCAGTGTTCGGTACACACCTTCCAAGTGTTTACTGGCTTTAGCCATTTACAAAAGACAAAAACACCATCTTGTTTGTTCCCTAAAGTTTTCAACCCTAAAGACTGGCTTCTGTTTCAAATAAAGAATTCTTGAAATAAAATTTTTGTTTATTTTAGGAGGTGCACATGGGGCTCTCTACTAAGAGGTGGTTTTTAGGTCTCTAAAGAGATGGCTATTCACAGAAAAATCAAAAAAGCAGTCATATGCTCTATTATTGATACATGTCTTTCCAACAAATAGATCTAAGCACATCTAAGTAATCACAAGCATATTAAGTCCTTCGTTGTATCAAAATTCTCTCTTTCTTGATTCCTGTAGTTGGGGGTGTCTGGAAGTTATACCAGTAAGAATATCCTATTTCCTGGCTTTATCATCAACCCTGCCCTTGCAAACCACCAACCTTGCATGAACACCTTTTTCTACTTCCACTTTGGCAAATGGTTTGATAGGCACCAAACTGAAGAGTGTATAAGCTACAAAGTTTAATTATACCATTCATCTTTTTCTTTCATTAAAAGGAGTTTTTTAAGCAAAGGGGCCTTCCTTCAGTAAACATAAGAAGTCAGATTCCCTTCTCTGGCCATTACGATCAGGGCCATTTACTTGAAATTATCCACCTAGGCTTGCAGTAAGGAGTTAAAATCTAATAATGTCCATTGACTTACTCTGAGAATTAAGGCATTACCCTGCCTCATTATATATCTTGGATTTATGAAATGAGAGGTCATAAGCACTCCACAGGGTATCTGAGGGGTTTACCAAAGAAATAGGATATAATACCTGATCCCCAAAGTCGTACTTGTGCAGCTGCTTGGTGAGACAAAACACAATGAAATAACAAGAACATTTAATGAAGCAATCTGTCAAGTACAAAATGGCAAGGTGAGACTAAAGGAGGCAGGAGTCACCTGGATGAGGAGAGGTTAGGTCACAAGATTCTCAGTTTTGGCTTCTGAGCTTGGCTTTAAGAGACAGGGATGGAATTCAGAGGAGATGCAGAGGCAACGGAAACATCTCTGTAGAAGCAGAATGTCACACATTCCACAATCCATTTGGAAAATTTGTTGTTTTTAATCATGTGTTTGGGTCTTGCTCTTTCTGATTCAATTCTAGCTAATCAAAGCTCACCTGAGGCGTTGGAAATGTAAGTCTTCAGTTACTAGTTTAAGTATGAAAGGAACTCTGGATGGCTTTTTAAATTGAATAAATTTTAGGAGTAAAGTTGAAAGAAGAAAAACACTATAACCATGTTCTGTGATAAAATTATACTTGAACTTTATGGGTACCAACCCCTTTTTAAGATACCTAGAGCTAAAAAGAAAATGTATATATCCTATAAATATAAACCCTATAGGCATTTCATGATTGATCATGACAAAAAATTCAAATTAATTTTAATATTTGTTTGTATTTAAAATTCAAATTAGTTATAATATAAGAAGCTAAAGACCTTTATAGCTAAGATTTCAGAATTATCTTTTCTTCCTCTGTGAATAAAAGAAATGAATTGACTATGCCTCAGTTACCCTATCTGTAAATTGGGGATAATACTTCCAAGTGTTATATAAAGATAAAATGACATGCACTTTCAAATTACTAAGCACAGTGCTTGGCACTAACAACATGTAATAAATGATAGCCATTATTGTTACATCCACACAAGAAAACCAATAGCAGAGCAAGGGATCTGGGCAGGAGTGAGAGAGGGCTGAGCAGAAAGATCAAAACTATGAGACCAATGGCTGCCAGAGCTAATGGCAGAAATTCTGCAGAGGCAAGGAGGTCAACACTATCAAATATGGCCAACGGGACAAGGACAAGATCATGAGACCAAAGCAACTTAAGCAGAGCTGTCAGGATGAAGCCACACTAAAAAAAGAAGTGCCAAGACAATGTGAATAGGCAGCCAAGCTCACTCAACCTCAGAAAATAAGGAAAAAAGACCAGAAGGAATAACTGCCCCGTGGGTATTTGTGCCCTTCCTGCATGCGCTTTTTTCTTGCTCTCAAGGAATTTTCTGTATTGTTTTTAAAACCAGATTTGAACATAGTTGGTTTTAAAACTTATGTTTGAAGACAGGACAAAATTAACAGCAGATATGCCTTACCCTACAATCCTAAGGAGGCCCAAGCCAGTTTTCCCCCTTAGTGAGATTTCTAGTTCGCCGGGAAATCCCTAGCGCATGTTACTTGGCTGGCTTGCACACTGTGAACCCAGAACAGCCCCTGGAAAGCAGTCACCTCCAAGAACAGGAGAAACAACTTCACATCCCTAGAACGACAAACGTAGTGACCCTGTATTTTTAGTGAGGTGGATATCAGGTACTTGGTATTTATCGCATATCTTACATTGATGCATTTCAGTCAAGATAGCTGATTATGATTCTGTACCTTGTGTCAATTTGAAATGAAATACTATTTATTTTGTATTTTTAAAAAGATGCTCCCCCACTTTCAGCAATAGCTTTCTGAACAATGTATGGTAAGCTGCTTTGGCATTTCGTTCCAGGTCTGAAACATGCTAAAATTCAAGTTCATTGAACTATAAATTCTAAGATAAGAACCTCATGCTGAGGAAGAACGTTTTAAAATTCAAAGACATGACTGCACCAGGCCATGTATCAGTCTGTTATGATGAGAAAAATAGATGAATGAGGTAATACATGGAAAAGTACTTCCAGCTTGTTTCACTGGATCTAGTTTTCATGTAGAAAAATCAAATGTCACATGAACATGTTGCAATACACATGCAATTGCTTTTATTCCTAACTAGTCTTGATAACATTTTAGAGATCTGATTAAAATTAAGCCAAATCATTCTCTCAATATTTATATATTTGTGTGTACCTATACATATACACACATACATATTTTAAGAAATAGATTTCTCATTATGACTTCGGAGTCACTTGGGAGATTTCTTTATACAATATAATTCACTGTCATCAAGATCAGGAAACACTTAGGAATGTTTTTACCAAAAAAACCCAAACTGATCAAAATGTATCAATACTGGAATCTGATAATTTAGAGAACTGAAACATTTGAAAAAATTAAGCCAATGTGATCTAGCATACAAGCTTAGGAAAACTTTCCCACTGTGTTTTTTCATAGAATTGGTGCTTTTTGGAGGACTAACTGAGGTGCTGTTTCTTCTTGGAAAACTGTTCTGTGTCTGTCTGGACAATACCCTCCCCATAACTTCTGTCTGATTCATGTGTGTTACACATTATGGGGGAACAAATCAAGAGATGTTAATAGGGAAAACAGAACGTCTACTCTGCAGTGTCTCAGTGCTTGCTAACATGGATAGAGAATAATAAATTATATTCCATGAGAGAGGAGGGGTTATAAATGGGTTAATCCACCTGTTAGAAGAACTTTCTCTAATGTGGGAACTTCTTTGTGAATATAGACTACATCACTATGAAAAATTGGTGCTTATAAATGTGTCAATGAGAAATGCTATAAATTATATGCTAAAATTATTATACTAAAATTGCTATGGTTATACAGCATTTTTATCCTTCCTAAAATACTGGCATGAACCCTGTTTTCCTATTTCCTATTCAGTTGTCATTCATTTGTGTAGGATGAGGTTTAGATGGGAAGCTAGAGAACCAGGGTTCCTGTTGTGGATATGTTAAGTTTCAGGTGCTTAAGTGAAAACATCTGCTGGGCAGCTGGATCTATGTCTGAAGCCTAGGTTAAAGTCTTTGGGTGTTGAGATAATAAACTATTTTCCTCCTCTTCTATGTAAAAACATCTCCAATGAATATGTTGTGTATTTTATGATCAGAGAGAGGCAGTTCCTGCCTCTGGGAAGGATGGCATCAAGAGAGCAAGCTTCTGATGTTGCCTTGTCATCTCCCATGAAACCCTAGGAAAAAAGAGGTAAAGATGGGGGTGGAGTGGGAGCCTTTGTTGTTCAAATCTGAGAATGCTAACGTCCATAAACCTAAATTTCCAATCACAAAGTATGGTAGCCCTTCAAACTCTCAGATGTATGTGAACTGTTTTAAAAGACAGACTAGGGGCACCTTGGTGGCTCAGTCGGTTAAGCATCCGACTTCACCTCAGGTCATTATCTCACGGTTTGTGGGTTCAAGCCCTGCGTCGGGCTCTGTGCTGACAGCTAGCTCAGAGCCTGGAGCCTGCTTCAGATTCTGTATCTCCCTCCCTCTCTGACCCTCCCCTGCTCGCACTGTCTCTGTCTCAAAAAAAAAAAAAAAGACAAACTAAAGAAACTGAACCTATTATGATAATAACCATAATCTACTTTGTAAAGTGGTAAGTCTGACCTGTCAGAGAAATTCACTAAGAAATATTATAATTGTACCTTAGAAATACAATAAATATTATGCAAATATATTTTGGTTTGGAACATTCTGTTCTGGGGAAATGAGAGTGCATTTTCCTCCAAGACTGTGCTGATAGGATACTTTGGTTTCTACCATTACTAAACTTTGTCTTCCCTAGCAGGATGAAATAGAAAAGTCTATCCAAATTAAGCTTGTTTCCTTGTTTGTGATAGGAAAAAACACCACACACACCCTTCCCTTGTATGTGTGGTAAAGAGCACAACTCAGATGGGACAACAGATCAGAACTCTCCACCCAATCATCATAATGGTGATGAGGTGTGACCGATGACAGCGGGCCTGTCCTCTAACAGACTAAGACTCTCTGACTCCCTCTACATTTGAGCCTAGGTGGAAACGCTGAGGAGTCAGCAACATCAAATTTGCTATCAAGCTCATCCATCCCAGAGATAACATCCTGCTGGGAGACTGGAAGGTAGAGAAAACTGTTGCCACGTCCTTGCTAGTCCACTGAATGCAGTGCATAGGCCTATTTTCCTCTTTCTGAATATCTATATGAATAGGCAACCTTTTCCTGTAAAGGGCTGGAAAGTAAATACTTTAGGTTTAGTGAGCCATATGGTCTCTGTTACAACTACTGACTTCTGTTGTAGAATGAAGCAGTGATAAATAATATATAAATGATATATATTTATAAATATATAAAACTTTATTTACAAATCCAACAGCAGACTGATTTAGTTTCTCAACTCCAAAGCTAAATGAACAGCCCATGTGGGTGACTTAGGGAAGGACTAAAATAAACTGTTTCCCTAACTTGTAACACATCTAGCTAATTCATGGGCTATCCAGACCTGCTCCCTATATAAAGACAGTCATAATTTCTAAGGCAATCCTATTATATAACCGTATTGATGAATATGAGAAAGATGAAAACATATTCAATCATAACTTCCTACAATTGATCTAATAATGCTTAAATGTAAAGCCTGTCATGCTTTCCTATCAAGCAAACATTTTTTTACAATCATCTATTTGGTTGGGGTCTGCTGTAAATGGCTCCAAGGATAATATTTTGGAAGACTCACATAAGTTGTTTCATATCATGCTTTTAAAATGCAGACTTGCACACAAAGAACTCACATCTTTTCAAGCTTCAATAGTAAATATTCTGCTACTATATATTAAATACTGCATGGTTTGCCCAAGCTAAGATGAAACCACATCATGAATCAATTAGCATTTTGCATTTTCTTTCATTATCTACT
>NC_043704.1:128718983-128732650 GCF_006229205.1 Suricata suricatta
GTTGGTGTTTTGATTTTTTACTTTGCTTTTCTGTTTTGAGTGTCATTGCAACTACTGTATTGTAAAGGATGGAAAATAATTGCATATGTTAAAAAATATGAAACTTTATAAAGTAAAAAAATAAAATAAAATAAAATAAAATGCAGACTTGATGAAAAAGAACAAATGTTCAAGGCATCACAGTATTTTCTTTATGAACATAAGATGGCACCAAATTGTTACTATTCAACTAACAAGTGCTTTAGCATACTTAACATGGGAAGGCCTTAATCGAACATTGTTCTTAACATAGTTGAGTGGATTAGTATTTTAAAAAAAATCTGAATTGAAAAGCACACTTTATTTAGAGTTCAAAAGCTAGAAATATGCAGAACCCAAAATGGACCTCCAGGCTCATGCAGAACCATATGCCCAATTTCTGGCACGAAGTGCTGTTAAGACCGTGAGATGGGGGTTTCTACTCAAAGGGTTACTAAGTAGAAAAATTCAATTACTGCTGAAGAAATATGGTGATGCGGCAAATCTGATTTTTTTTTCTCTAATTTATTTTTGAGAGACAGAGAGAGGGAGTGTGAGGAGGGGAGGGCCAGAGATAGAGAGAGAGGGAGACAAAGAATCTGAAGCAGGCTCCAGGCTCTGAGCTGGCCGTCAGCACAGAGCCAGACGTGGGGCTCGAACCCACAAACCATGAGATCATGACCTGAGCCAAAGCCAGACACTTAATCGACAGAGCCACCCACGTGCGCCCAAACCTGATTTTGATATGAAGGCAGTTCTCCCAGGTCTAACAGCCATGGGACCAGCACAGAAATATGGTCCTTTGCCCAGAATATTTGTCAATTTGGCTAGATTTCAACAAAAAAGGAAAGAAACAGCAAGGTCGGGTGGGCTTACTGTCTACCTGGGGCAGCTGGACAAATCAATGCAGGCGGTCACTGCCCTCGCAGATACTCTGGAGCACTACTAGGTTCGATCAGAGAAGAATTTCTAAAGATCAAAACTAATAGCTCAAATCATTGTTTACTTTCCTCCCCAAACTTCACCACTTAAACTTACTTTGAATGAGAGGAGAAGATTCTATCAAAATTCTGTCTAGAGTTACCAATGTAGCAGCTTGGACTTGAATTTTTAATGCTTTCTAAAAAATAAAATCCCACAATTTTATGCCCAAACTTATGGATGGGTTTATTCTTAACAGTGTTTACAAGAGACTGTACCCTTCCCCACATGCACATATCTTTAATCTATAAAAGGCCATGCGGGTTGCCTCTTTGGCTGGGCTTTGAAGACCAGGTATAAATTCTAATCCTTAAAATTAGGGCAGAGGAAAAAGGTTTTCAAGTTGAAAGAGTACTGTCTAAAAAGACCAGTAAGTAGACTGTGTTAGAACATTGTGTGGGATAGGAGGCTAGAAAGATCCAAGGAAGAATTATAAAATGGAACAAAACAAAACAAAACAAAGTTTTCTATTCTCCTGCCACAAATCATTTGGAGCAAGCAGCTATTATCTAAGGTTAATGCCATTCACTTAGTGGCTTTCCACAAACAGCAAACTTCAGTCTAAGCTACACAGTGGTTTGCTATGTATTCTCTCACCCCTTAAGAGAATGGCTTATACTGCAAATATTGAAAAGATATGCTCCCAATAATTCAGATGGATGTCTTCCAGTCAGTAATCTTAATAATAAGATTCATTTTTTTAAATGTTTTTTTTATTTATTTTTGAGAGACAAAGAGAGACAGAGTGAACAGGGGAGGGTCATAGAGAGAGGGCGATACAGAATCTGAAACAGGCTGCAGGCTCTGAGCTAGCTGTCAGCACAGAGCCCAATGCGGGGCTCGAACCCACGAACCATGAGGTCATGACTGGAGCCAAAGCCGGATGCTTAACCGACTGAGCCACCCAGGTGCCCCATCATTTTGAAAGCTCTGTAACAAAAGAAGCTAAAATGTTCTTATCTTTCCCCCAGCAGTTTGAATTTCTGTTTGCTGATTCTTACATAACTATACTAAAAAAACTTTTAAAAAAATTATATTCTGTCAAAGTCAAGTTTATATTCATTTATTGCTTTACTTTTAGCAAAAGAATAGATAATGCCTGTAACAAGAAATGATTTTCCTACATTAGACTTGGTCAGCCATGGCTTTATTTTTTTAAGTTTTTCTTTTCATTTTTATTTGAGAGAGACAGGATAAGTGGTGGAGAGGGCCAGAGAGAGGGAGGGAGAGAGGGAGAGAGGGAGGAGGAGGTAGAGGTGTGGGGGGGAGAGGGAGGGAGGGGGAGACAGAGTGAGAGAGAGAGAGAGAGAGACAGAGAGTGAGAGAGAGAGAGACAGAGAGAGAAAGAGAGAGAGAGAATCTTAAGCAGGCTCCATGCTCAGCACAGAGTCTGACAAGGGGCTCAATCCCACAACCCCAGGATCATGACCTAAGCCAAAATCTAGAGCTGGATGCTCAAATGACTGAGCCAGCTAGGTGCCCTAGTCAGCCCTGGCTTTAAATCATTATGTGCTAAAACCTTATCTAACATGTCTACTGGGAAATAAGGACATCAGAAACTTTCATTTCAAATTGACCTGTGTCCCATGAAAGGCTGCTCTGCTTCAGTAATTCTCCCAACAGCTCTACTGTCCAAGCCAGAAAGCCGGAAACAGGTATTTTCCAGTTTTCTTTTCTCCCATCCGGTCATGTCAATGCTCTCTCATAGAAGAAATGCCATGCCTTTTTTCCCCCGTACTGACTGCCACAGCTCAATTAGTCCCTCTACTACTTAAGCGTCTACAATTCTCTTCATCAGTCTCCCTATTTTGTCTTTACAATCCATCCTCTATGCTTCCAACAGTGTATTACAAGACAAAAATCCAAAGTCACATCATACTCCAGCTTGCTACCAGTCAAATGTCTTTACCTTCACCACTAGGCTCCTGCCTATATGTCCAACCCCTTACATTATATACATCCTGCCGTAAAAGTCCCAAACTCCTTGTAGTTTTCACCTGCTCCTTTCAGCACCACCCCTGCCCATCCTAGCCAATACCTCTATAGAGGCTGTGCAATTGGTTATAATCCTCTGCTGCTTCCAGGCTGGAAATTCCTAACTTAAGGTTTGATTCAGACACTACTAGTTCTAGGAAATTTCTTGGACAACCTCTTCCCATGAAATTGTTTCTCTCCTTTGGCTACTATAACATTTCAGCATTTACCACTGGGCTGAATGTATCTAATATTGGTCTCCAGGGTTAGACTGAGAACTCTCCAAAGGCAAGATACTACCTCTTATTTCTTTATAAATCTAAACCTATAACATTATATCTACATTAATACCAAGGACTGGTTAGCCATTATCCATTATCAACAACAACCAACTCTGAAAACCAAAATCGAAAATAAGGTTGTCCAACAAGTGTTAATCATCATACCAAATTCTAACCGACCTCAAGGAAGCTTAATGATGGGGATAATCTGCTTGTCCAGTCACATACCAGTTAGGATTAATATTTACCGACACCGCTTTAGTATGCAAATCAGCTGTGTGAACTGCAGCTTAGTCTAAAAAGGCATTTCAAACATTTCCAAATATCAATGTCAAGGGAAACTTCCAGTAAAATGGGTGCTGGATTCACCTTAATGTATGTCTATTTTTAAATGTGCAAAAGGGCACCTGGGAGGCTCAGTCTGGTTAAGCATCTGACTTCGGCCCAGGTCATGATCTCTGGTTTGTGGGTTTGAGCCCCATATCAGGCTCTGTGCTGACGGCTCAGAGCGTGGAGCCTGCTTCAGATTCTGTGTCTCCTTCTGTCTCTGCCCCTTCCCCTGCTCATGCTCTGTCTCTCTTTCAAAAATAAACATTAAAAATATTTTTAAAAATTAAATTAAATTAAAATAAAAGTGCAAAGACCACTACTAACTTTCATGAAATAGCTTAACAGTTACATGCCCTGCTAACTATGTCCATGAGCTCACAAAGGGCAGGGATGCCATCATCTTTCCATCCAAGTTTTTCCCATGAGTCATATATGGAAGTCAAATGCAAATGAACTGCCCAGTGACAAAGATAAGCAAGGTAAAGTTAACTAAGGTTCTCAGATATGGTATTTATGGTTTGCCACCAATTCCTTTCACTGAGAAACTACTGGGAGTATGGCCAGTACTCATTTTACTTATGTCCTACATATAAGAGATCAAAATTTAAAGTGATTTCAGAAAGACTACCAATGTGAAAGATGTACCCTACCTTTTATAATGTAAACAAAATGTGTTTAATTATTCTGAGTGCGGTTACTGCTATTAAATAAAGCCTGTATCCTGAAGGCAGGATGGAGGCTGGGGGTTTAGGTTGCCTGATTTCATCCCTAGGTCATGCTATGGCCAGTACAAATATTAAAGAACATGCTACGCCTTGTTTCTTTGTAGTAGGGGATTATCTACCTAATTGGTGAAGTACTTCAAGTTCCTTTCTTTTATTCCTAGATATGTAATCACGTTGGGACCAAATGACTCAATGAGGTAGTCTTAGAGGGAAAAATCAAGTAAGTTAGCATTATTAAGGACTCTAGGAAGTCCAAGGGCTAGGATATGGGGTAAAAATTTTAAATTTATATACCAGCACATCTGAATAAGCAATGCTAATTTAATGATGTATTATGGAAGATGTAATATATACAAATATTCTAATTTGTTGTGATATTATGGAAAATTGAAGCCTGGACATAGTATATCTGTGCTGTACATTTCACTTCTTTTTAAATCACAGATTCTATGCACTATGAGTAGTGCCTAATTTCTTTTTAATGTTACTATTTATTGTTGAGACAGAGAGAGACAGAGCATGGGCGGGGAGGGGCAGAGAGAGAGGGAGACACAGAATCTGAAGCAGGCTCAAGGCTCTGAGCTGTCAGCACAGAGCCCGACACGGGGCTCAGACCCACAAATGTGAGATCATAACCTGAGCTGAAGTCAGAGGCTTAACCGACTGAGCCACCCAGGCACCCCGAGTAGTGCCTAATTTCTGTACCTTCAACATCCCTAAGATTTTAATGTTAACAGTCCCGACTCGAAGGTCAGTAATTTAAGAAAAGAAATAATTTTTTTCTTTTGGTTTAAAAACCAAATGAAAGGATAGGCACATTTATTTCATACAAGTCATACTCTGAACCTAAAGTAGAAAGCAAAAGATTGATATGCACTTAACATATTTCAAGTCTTTGTAACAGAGAAAAAAAAGTCATACAAAATTTAGGTATGAGACATCACATCACTAAAGATAAAGTTGACTAGACAATGGCTTCTATGTTCTATCTGATGAGAAAAATGTACATTTGACTACTGAGCCTTGAAGAATGAAGAAGGATAAATTGCAGACATCTCAGCTCCTTATACTCAACTGTTTGAATTACAAGGACTCAAAGAACAGATATTTTCCCTGTCATTAATAACAATATTTCAGTGCTAACACTGGCAGGTTAATATTGGTGATAAAAACTAGAGAATGGTTTATCCTCGCAGATTAAAAAATGGACAATAATTATAAAATACAAAACTCACTAATTTCAAGAATTAAACATGTAAAAATTTGAAACCCATTCCTGTTTCAGAGAAAAATATTCAACAGGAAAATGGACTTCAAATTTTGAATTTCTGGCCAAAGTTGCCATAATACACTAAAAAAAATTACCTATACCTCACTGAGCTATTATAAAAACTAATGGCATTACAAGAGCAAATCCAGCTCTTTCTTCAGCAGGCCCAGTGGGACAGAAGGCAGGCGGAGAACAAAGGGTGGAAGTATGGAAGGGACAGGCTCAGGGCCGTGCTGCACTCTAGGCCGAGGAAGATGCTGCGGACTCCTGAAGAGCAAGGCGGCACAGAATCTTCCACATGAACCCTGGTGCATGAACCTTCTATCTGAGTTTAGGGCTTTTTTATTCCTTAAGTATAGCACTCTATACTTCCTAAGAAAGATGCTTAAAAATATACATAGAAAGACATTAAGGAAAATAAAATTCAGTTATTCAGAAAAGGTACTTGGATTTATATTTAAGGGATGACAAAATGATACGTGACAAAGTGCATATTTATATGTAACTCAAAAAAGAAGCATAACATGTTAATATAATCTGTTATAAATTTCAGCGCCATCACTCTTAAATACTTTTTGATTCTATAACTAAGTGTTAATTATAGACAAAACTACTCTACCTAGAATGCCACTTGACAACCCTGTATTAATTTTCCTAGACCAAAGACTCGTAACTTAAAAAAAAAAAAAAAAGCAACCATTTACACTTACTAAGAAAAGCAAACATTTACTTCAAATTGCAGTATAGGCTTTTCAATCACAAAAAGAAAGAAAAGAACAGTGATCTGACAGTGGTCACATCCTGTGCAAAAAACTTGATACAAAACTGGTAGGTAACACAAGGTATCTGTGCTGCTTACATTGCAGGAAAAAGGAAATACAGTAGCTGAAATATGGCACTCCTGGGAATGAACTTCTAAACCAAAAGAATGCCTTGGAAATGACTAAATTGATTGTGTATTAGTAAGAAAGCCCCACCACCATAAATAGTACAATATTTAAAAATTAAAAAAAATTTGTATCTATCTAAGGTAGATAGGGTACTTGTACTGTTAGACTCTTTAAGTGCAGAAGGTGGTTCAGGTTTTGCCTTTTTTTTTAATTAAATAACTGCCCATATGCTTTATAAAGTTCCACTCAATTGCAAAAAGCCAATTTCAATCAAGAAATATGTTATCAAAGTTGCATAATTTCATTTGGGACTGCCAGCAGGTTAAGGTCTCAAATCAAGTCTTTAACATAACACTCATTTTTAGTCAATGGAAAGTTAGAAAGTTCTCAAATCTTCATTATCCTCTGGAACTTGCCCTTCTAAATGATCCTCAGACTGCAATTCCTAGTTTGCAAATAAAAGAATGCAATATGCATCATACTTCAAGAAAAGATGACGATGTCGAACTAACATGCTTCTGGATCTTTTCCCTGCTCCTTTCCACCTTCTTTATAATTTCGGCTACAATGCACACTGACGAGGTGAGACCCAAAAGAAACAGCAGATCTGCAAGAGAAAGTAAGTTGCATCTTACAATTCTTTGAAACACAGCTGGAAAGCTTAATGAAGCTTCCATTTTTTTCTAGCATTTTACCAGAGCTTTTAAAAACACACTGTCTCATAGCATTCTATGAGGTACACACAATCAGCATCAGTTTATTCTTATTTTATTATTTTCTTTAATCAGCGTCAGTTGAAAAATGAGGAAAGTTAGGCTCAAAACATATTAATCCCAAGTCATACAGCTAGAAAAGACAACAGCCAGAGAACTAGAACCCAAGTCCTCGAACTTTCCCTGAACCATAACTTCATAACCATAACCTGGAACAACAAGAAAGAGGCCTTTCCTATTTAATAGATCATACACAGCCTTTTAAAAAGGCTCTTCAGGCAGTGGTAACTAATTTGACTGAAAAATTCCTCTCTAAAGATTACTTAGAAATTTCTATCTATTCCATTCGAGAGCTTAAAATTCGACTCATCCTTTAAAAATCATGCCTTTACAATAGTATCCACACTCTCATTCTTATTCATTGCTTGAAAAATTGCAGCTACTGGGGCGCCTGGGTAGCCTGCTTCAGATTGTGTCACCCTCTCTCCCACTCGCGTGCGCTCTTTCTCTCTCTCTCTCAAAAATAAATAAAGGGGTGCCTGGGTGGCTCAGTCAGTTAAGTGTCCAGCTTCGGCTCAGGTCATGACCTCACAGTTTATGGGTTTGAGCCCCATGTTGAGCTCTGTGCTGACAACTAGCTCAGAGCCTAGAGCCTGCTTTGGATTCTGTATCTCCCTCTCTCTCTGGCCCTCCCCTGCTTGCACTCTCTCTCTCTCTGTCTCTCAAAAAAAAAAACATAAAAAACAAAAAAAGAAAAATGGCACCTATCTCAGGACTCCACTTTTTTTAAAAGGAGAAGTATAAATGTGAAATTAAAATACTGAAATTAAGCCAGTTCAACTTTAAGGTAAATTGTAACTTACAGCATAAAATATGGTGAGACTATAGGACTTATTTTCATAAATATCCAAATTAACTTTAAAATGTATCAGCCTTCACCCTTACACAGGAAGATTTATTTTTAAATACACTGTATCCTAACACATTTAATGCATAGTATGTGAAAGAATAATAACTATCTTCCATACAATCAGATTAAAATTTTTTGCTTTTAGGGTTGGGCTATTTCATAAAAGAATGTATGAATTAGCAAGTAAGAATAGTGAAATGTTCATTTAATTATTGCTGTAACTAATGAAGAGCAGTCTGGTTTTCAGTGAGCTTAAATCTGTTTTTTTTCTTCATACAAGATTGCAAAGTTATAAACTACAATTACTTTGTAACAAGTTTTCATTTGCTATAGTTCAGAATCATTACACAGAATCTGACAACTGATAATCTATAAAAAATTATAAAACAATTTTAAAGTCTAGAGTTAGGCAAGAGACTCCCCTACACTTGCAAATGAAAGAAATAGAATACAATTCTTGCAATTTTTTATCTCACTTTTTAAAAGGCAATATTTATTAGAATATCTGCATTAGAAAATACTTCATCTAAAACATATAAATTATAAAATAACATTTTCTTTACCCAGTATACTTAGGCTCTCGGTCTGAAAAACTTTTTGAAGTGGAGGAAAGTAAATTACTAACAACTGTCCCATAATGGATCCAAGAACTGCGTAGCAAAACATTTTATTACTGCAGAGTCCAATCTCAAATACAGACTTGGTCTGTTGGCAGAGCAAAGAGAGAATTATTATTCCTTGGTTCCGGAAACAACTTATTCTAGTCATCTCCAATTTTTAATAAGCTGGGCTGAATCCCACAATGCAGTACCATGAAATCTCTTTATTTTAACCATTATTTTGGAATAATTCAGATAAAATACGGGTACAATTTAAAGCAGCTTCTCTCTGGAGCACCTGAGTGACTCAGTCAGTTGAGTAGTCAACTCTTGATTTTGGCTCAGGTCTTGATCTCATGGTTCAGGAGATGGAACCCCGCATCAGGGATTCTCTCTCTCTCTTTCTCTCTCTCTTACACACACACACACACACACACACACACACACACACACACACACACAAGATGCTTCTCCTTATCATTAAAGAGTTTTCTCTAAAAGACTGAAGCTACATTAACAGCAAGACCATAGAAAGAAAAGAAACTTTAGCATTCCAAAACATAAGAAACTTTATTTGTAGGATTACTTTGATAAATCATTTAAGTTAATTAATTTATTTAAATTCTTTCATTAACATACAGTACAATATTGGTTTCAGGACTAGAATTCACTGATTCATCACTTACAGACAATACCCAGTGCTCATTACAACAAAAATCATTTCTATCCATTAAGGTAGATAATCTAAAAGCGTTTTTTTTTCCCTGAGGGGCGCCCGGCTAGCTCAGTTGGTAGAGCATGAGACTCTTAAAAGTTTTTTTTTAACGTTTATTTATTCTTGAGAGAGAGAGACAGAGCGCAAGCGGAGGAGAGTAGGGAAAGAGGGAGACACAAAATCCAAACCAGGATCCAGGTTCTGAGCTATCTGCACAGAGCCTGACATGGGACTCAAACTCACAAACCGTGACATCATGACCTGAGCCAAAGTCGGATGCTTAACCAACTGACCCACCTAGGCGCCCCTCTAAAAGCTTAGACCTAGTTATTTGTGTACTAAATATGTAAAACTGCCTTTCATAAAACAAAAAATATTGTATCTTCTTCAAGTTCCAGCATGACAAATGCTAATAGATAAAACTGAGGATTTATAAGGTGTTCTAAAACTGAAATAAATGGTCAGGCCTCAAAATGGAACTAGTTTTCAAAAACAATTATGCTCAAAAAGTACTACTAGGTTCTAGCCCATAGCCTATTATTTTCTATCAAAACACTTCAATCAAGAAAAGGCAATCACACCTTAAGATACAACATGGGAAAAAAAACAAATTTAAAATGTCCTAAGCTCTGACACACTGATAGTAGTATTGGGGAAACATTAATATACACAAAATTGTTCTTGTACTTCTAACAACACTTTCTTCTAAAATGGGACTAATACCAAGGCGCCTGGATGGCTCAGTCAGTTAAGCGTCCGACTTTGGCTCAGATCATGATCTCACAGCTCATGAGTTGGAGCCCTGCATTGGGCTCTGTGCTGACAGCTCGGAGCCTAGAGCCTGCTTTGGTCTCTCCTTTCTGCCCCTCCTTCGCTCACATTCTGTCTCTCTCTCTCAAAAATAAACAGTAAAAAAAAGTTTTTTTTAATGGGACTAATACCATCTTAACAGAACCCATGGGTTTTGAATAACACTCTCAGATGTTAACTTAAACCCACTATAAAACTATGGATAATAGAGAAGAGAAAGAAGAAACACCAGCTGATGATACCTATCATTTTCTTGCATCTTCTAGTTAAAGTTAAGGCTGTCTTCTCAAATGCCCCATCCCCATTATGACATGTTTGTGGGGAAATGTATCTGTATCTGGGGCTGTAATCTGTGGTGACAAAATCAAGCAAAGCTAAAACCCCACAATCCTTGCCTACTTACAATTAGAGAGTACTCTACCAATTCAGTCAGTCAGCTAAGACCACCTAAGCTTACCTGGGATCTGGAACTTAGCGCATTGAACATATCGAAAAATACAAAGCACGTGAAAGTCATTGTTGTGTCTCGAGGTGTTATCACATTGTCTCGTAGCTGTCACAAGGAAAAAGAATGATTTTCAGTGGCTGAATTTAATGAACAAATACTGCATGCTTGTAAAAAGGCTAACATTTTCTTTGCTTTAAAATGAAAGAGCTGTAGTCTAAGGTATAATACATATGAGCTACCTATATTTCCTATATGCCATTTAAGTAAGTCATTAATGAAGAGCTGTAATTCAAAGTAAAAAGTCCTCTCACAAACCACATACTGGATATTAAAACAACTTTCTTTTTTGATGTAATAAAATAGCAGATTTTCTAGTTTCTCCCCAAATTGTAATATATTAATTTTTATTGTAGTGGTATGTCTCTGCAGATTTAAACTATTCTAATAAATGCATAAGCAATTCTATTAACCCATAAAGACTGAAATCAAAGTATTTCTAAATGTTTTTGTTATCATATTATCCAAAGAGCTCTCCTAACTTTCCAGGCGTCTATGTCAAATACCAAGAAAAGTGAATCCTATCATATAGAATGCATGTTATTAAGGCAGAGCTTATCAGGTGACTATACCTCCCGCCAGAAGACAAACAAAGTCCCACAAACAATGATTATTGATGATACAAGTATTTTAAGTATCAGGTTTTTGGTCAATATGCTGTCCTTCCAGTTTCGTGGAGGTTTACGAATGACATCTTTATCCACTGGTTCTACTCCAAGGCTTCAAAACAAAGAGAAAAGTGCATTACTTTAAAGTTTTAGGTTTTGATGGGTTACTTCCATAATCCCATTAACCTCAATTATCCAGGAAATGAAATGCTTTCTTATGGAAATAAAATGTTGAATCATAATGAAAACCATGGCTATAATTACTCAAAAATAACCATGGACTTTATCACTCTTCCTTCTTTTACTCGTTTACTTGGCATAGTTTGATGGTCAAATTTCAAAAAATTGTCCAATTTCATTTACATATAAGTTTACTTATTTCAAATATGACCTGAAGTACTAACCTACCAAGTAAACCCTGATATACCTTTTCATCCAAGGAGATTTTAAGTAGGATGACTTATCGTAAGGGCTGCTGACATGCATCATTCAGTTACTCTTTCTGCTGGGAAGCAGCATCTGAGTCCCCTTTACATAAGAAAATACTTAAATGCTTAGGTCTCAATACTTTCTCAAAGTCTCTAAAGTTGACAAAAGAACCCAAGTAATAACACTAAACTCAGGATTTCTCCATTCCATCCCATTCTTAGAGACAAAAGCTTTCTTCCTGAGAAGAGGAACTGTACCTATATACCCTGATCTGTTCTCAACTTAAGAATGGTTATCTAAAAGCTACAAAAGCTTGGGTCCATGATACATGAAGGAACACCCAAAGACAGTAAATGATATATGTACACATCACACAATTTATAACAAACATATTGCTGCGTGATAGATTTCCAATGCCATCCATGAATAAAATATTAAAACTTAATCATCAGGGTATCATACCTTCCTTGTCTTTCTACTAATTCATGCATAAAAAACTCTTACCTCTGAGCTGGAGGTCCATCCATAATTATATTGATCCACAAAATCTGCATGGCATTGAGAGGATTAGGAAAGTTCATTAATGTAGCCAATGAGATTAAAGTTAATGCTGCTATGCTCCTGTTGAAAAAAGATTAAAATAAATCTGTCAGCATAGTATAATACTTACTACTTTTATAGCACTTCCTTAGCATTTGAAAATCTCATTTTACTACTGCCCTTTTAAAGGAAGTCTATATATCCAATTATCTTATGCTTCATTTGTGTGAACATTTTGAAGCTAAAGTTAAACCTGATAATCCATAGCATTTAAATAAAGGATTTCAAGATGTTTAGATAACAACAAATAGAGGAAAGTTTAAACACTGTGTTCAGAATAGCTGTTACTACATTATAGTTAACAGTTTCTACAATATTTTGGCAACTATTTTTTGACTACAGAAAAGCCCTTCGACTTTTGGAAGAAGATACCAAGGAAACACACTAAGATTTGACACTGCTTCCTTAGTTATTTCTGGAGCTCATAAACACACGACAAAGGTTTATATATTTTGATGATGATTTAAACATCATGTCTTTACCCTGCCATTTTTAATTTTACGATAGAATTAATTTTCATTTTGGAAAACCAACATATGAACACAAATAGCCAAAAAGATTCTAAACATTCTGCTTGAATTCTATTTGTCATATAATTTATCTATAAGAACCATGGTGACAAATTTCTTATAAACTTACGTGCTCAGTTGGAATCTAACAAAATTTTTAATGTTATTATAAATCCCTTTGCCCTCTTCAATTGCAGACCTGAAATTTGAAAAACATTTAAGTGAAAAATATTATCATACAAAAATAAAGCTATATCTACTCTAAAGCATCACAGAGCTAATTTTGGTGTTTTTTTTGGGGGGTTTTTTTTTTTTTGGTGTTCTTTGTAAAGTTTATAAAATGTCTAGACAAGATCAGACATCTATTTCAGAAAAACTTTGTATTTCATTAATTTGTATTCTTTACTGCCTAATGAGGTGTTATACTTAGCTATTAATTTAAACATATATCATATGAAGAGGAGATATTTGGAGACATTTAATTGAAAATGTGATTTTTCTTTTTTCTTTCTTTTTCAGTACTTGTCACTATTTTTTTTATTTAAAAATTTTATTATTTTTTTACTTTATAAAGTTTCATATTTTTTTAACATATGCAATAATTTTCCATCATTTACAATACAGTAGTTGCAATGACACTCCAAACAGAAAAGCAAAGTAAAAAATCAAAACACCAACTTCTGTTTCATGTAATTAGACTTATACAGAAATTAGAAGGTTAAGTAACAGCTAGTTAATCACCTAATTTCACAGCTATCTGAAGTGGCAATCGTTATATAGCAGCTTATCTATGATACATT
>NC_043704.1:128732750-128782582 GCF_006229205.1 Suricata suricatta
ATTTTCCATCATTTACAATACAGTAGTTGCAATGACACTCCAAACAGAAAAGCAAAGTAAAAAATCAAAACACCAACTTCTGTTTCATGTAATTAGACTTATACAGAAATTAGAAGGTTAAGTAACAGCTAGTTAATCACCTAATTTCACAGCTATCTGAAGTGGCAATCGTTATATAGCAGCTTATCTATGATACATTCAAGATAAATGATACAATATATTACTTGTTCACAGGCTACAACACAGCCTTCTTAATACCTTTCCTTAAATTCCACCTCATTACTACAATATGCTTGAGGTCCATGCAAAAAAGTAGCTACCTTTTATGTAGGAAATGGATGAAAACAAATTTTCAACTGATATAACACTAAAAAAGAATCTGTTATTTTCTTCACATATTAAGATTAGAAAAAAATGTAGAAACATTATTCTGGTAAAGAACTAAAGTCACACCTGTGAAGCTCTACCTGGACTAATTTCATTACACAATATTAAAATTCTTATTCTTGGGGTGCCTGGGTGGCTCAATCAATTAGGCATCCAACTTCGGCTCAGGTCATGATCTTGTAGTTTGTGAGATGGAGCCCACGTTGGGCTCTGTGCTGACAGCTCAGAGCCTGGAGCCTGCTTCTGATTCTGTGTCTCCCTCTCTCTCTGCCCCTCCCTTCCTTACATTCTGTCTCTCTTTCAAAAATAAAAACATAAAAAAATAAATGAATAAAATAAAATAAAATTCTTATTCTTAAGGATATTTCAACATTAAAATCACACATTGTCTTTTTTTTTCATAATATTTTATTGTCAAATTGTTTTCCATAAATACCCAGTGCTCTTCCCCATAAGTGCCCTCCACCATCCCCACCATCTCTTTTCCTCCCTCCCCCTTCTTCTTCAACTCTCAGTTCATTTTCAGCATTCAATAGTCTCTCAAGTTTTATATCCCTCTCTCTCCCCAACTCTCTCTCCCTCCTCCGCTCCCCCGTGTTCTCCATTAGGTCTCTCCTGTTTTCCTGTTAGACCTATGAGTGCAAACATATGGTATCTGTCCTTCTCTGCCTAGCTTACTTCGCTCAGCAACACATTGTCTTTTTACACAAGTGACAATACTACATATTTATAACACCAAAACTATGATTTCTACCCCTTCAATTTTATTTTTCTTATAAGTAAAGATGCATGCATGGTAAGGGATTAAATTAATGTATGTCAGAAATTAAATGGCAATAAAATATATTAGAAATCTAGCATGTCAGCTACTACTGCTCCTACACACCATCAGAAAGGTGCTTTAGCGGAATTACATAAAGAATATGATTTATAAAGTTTCATTTAAATCCTCATTTGTTAGAATCTAGAAAAATACATGTTTTTCAACTTCCCCTTTCAAGATTTTTATACAATTCTAAGACTACAAAGAAAAAAACCCTTATATCCCTACAAGAGTGTAGCAATTCGGAGTCCTGAGCTCCCTCATGCTCCACTTCAGGCCCCCACAGGTTCATGTAGTGCCTGGGCATGTCATTAGCATGTATCACTGAACTGAGGAAGACTCAGGTTATCTAATAGGTTATTACCAAGTAACAGGAGTCAGGTGACTCCCACATGAACAATGTGCAACTGACATTACCAGGTATAACATAAGAATCTTAATCAATTAGAAGCCATGGCTCAAGGAGACAACGCTATTTAAAACTTAATCACTTGTATCGCTGACAACAGGAACAATTTCAGACAGAAGATATAGGTATGGATGGAAACTTGATTTTAAATACTTACTGTAAAGCCACGCACATGCATATTTCTGATAGCCTGACTTTAACTAGAATAAAGGCCCCATTAAGGTTTATCGCTGTCCCACTACACTGGTGACATCTGGCTGGCAGTAAATATTTCTTAAATGAATGACTGTCATTTATTATGTCCTTTCCATCCCATACGAATAATTTTCTTCAAAACTATACACAAGGCCATAAATAAGATTAATCCTAGTAAAACAGTTCATCCACTGTGAATATATTTATACACTGAATATATTAATTATTTTCCAGTAGAACTGTCTAGAGATGGGTGCAGAAAAAGATAGGAAAAGAGTCTCCGATGTGCATTCACTGAAAGAGAACTCACATTATAGTCTGGAAATCATCATCCACAAGGATCATGTCTGCCGCCTCTTTGCAAACATCCGTGCCAGTCTGACCCATCGCAACTCCAATGTCCGCAGCCTTCAGAGCAACCGCATCATTGACTCCATCTCCTGTCATGGCCACAACTGAGCCATTCTTCTGTAGAGACTGCAGTGGAGGGGGGGAAGGGGTTCTGATAAAAATGTTGCTTCCACAAAGATAAAGGGATAAACAACTTGTTTTACTCACATAATAAAGATTGGAAATAATACAGACCTCCAATTTTTCAACAAACTTCAATATATGGAGGTGTTAAGATAAGTATAGAAAAAGCTGTTATTAATAGACTCGTGTGAGAAGCATGTCTAAAGTTGATCTAGAGTGAATTATACAGTGGCTCTCAGGGGCAATTTCGCCTCGTAGGGGACATTTGGCAATGTCTGGAGATATTTTTACTATCTGGATGCTACTGGCATCTAGAGGGTAGGGTCAGGGATGCTGCTAAACATCCTACAAAGTACAGGACAGGCCCTCACAACAAAACATCCAGTCCAAAATGTTAATAGTGTGAAGTCTGAGAAGCTCTGACCTAATACAACGGAGGGCTACTATGACTAAGAACGTAAGCCCTTTAACTAAAGGATACTATGTCAGTTGCTTTGTATATATTTGCTGATTAATATACATAACCATAAGCTTTTAAAAATTGGTCCCTCATAATATCTCCTTTTCTTGCTCTACTTATTCAGTTTCTCTGCAATTACAGCTAATTACACTGGGATGATTTGGCTACGGACTCCTGTCAGAACATACATCTACCATGATCGATTGTTTAAAGAAGGTTGTACTTGCAGGTATTTCATTAAAGTTTTTTTTCTACATCTTCCTTTGCTAATTAAATTATCTATTAATGCTTCCATTTCAAGGTCTAAAAAAAAGTCACCTCTTTTGCTTCACAATACCTCTCACTTTAATGCTCTATCAACATTCTTAGTAATGCAAACATAATGAAAGAGAAGAAGTAGCATTTTGGAGATAGCGATAAAACAACTGGATTCTTAGAGACCCACCTTAATAATTTTCATCTTGTGCCTTGGACTAGCTCTGTAAAATACGGCAACCTGTAAAAATATAGGGTACACTAAAAATCTCCAATGCTAAGAAATACCAGAATAATTCATGCACTTATAACAATGAGTTTTTAAATTACCTATTTAAACTGTATTTACTTTGCCACAAAAATCAAGTTTAGGCAATATGTCATGTCTGTTAAGATACTCATTTGACATGATCATTTCAAACTTTACCAATGGTACCACAGGAAATACACAATAGAAACAAGTTATCCAATTTAACCCATCATGTTTAAAGTCTGAAGAGAAACAGGCTTAAATTCTTGAAATGTTTCAGAGATAGAGAAAGGAAGAACTCTCTTCCATATGTTTCTTCATTACTCTGGCAAACAACGAAAGTGGCCTTTTCCTTTTGTTCTGTCTTCTAGAAGGATAAAGAACAGCTGCTTCTCAAAGTCTCCAGGGCCTTTTTGTTGTTGTTGTTGTTGTTGTTGTTGTTGTTTTGTTATTATTGTTGTTTAAAGTGTCAAGTGTAGAGACTCCTGGGTGGTTCAGTCAGTTAAGCGTCCGGCTTCAGCTCAGGTCATGATCTCATGGTTCATTAGTTCAAGTCCCATGTCAGGCTCTGTGCTGACAGCTAAGAGCCTGGAGCCTGCTTCGGATTTTGTTGTCTCCCTCCCTTTCTGCCCCTCCTCTGCTCACACTCTGCCTCTCTCTCAAAAAATAAACATTTAAAAAAGTAATAAAAAATAAAGTGTCAAGTGTCTGCTCATTCTCTCTATTCATTTTAATTCTTTAGATTCTCTTTCACTGTATCTCCAACAGTTTATATGATTTTATCTCTCCAAACCATGCATTTAATTCCCTTTTCTGATCCCATCTCCCAGTCACCTGAAACTCCTTCCCTGTGCCCTAAAGGCAGGCATCAACAATATTCCTGTGTCCTCCACTTTTGCACATCACTCTAACCAAATTTTTCACAAAACCAGCCATCGCTATAGTCCTGTCAAAGAGTACCACCAGGAAAGCCTAGGCAGGGGCAGGTGTCTTTCATTTCCCCTTTAGTCGTAAAACCTCTGTTTTAAATGTCACAGGACACTATGATTCCTACTAACTGCAGGCATTCATTGCTCCAGGTCACTCCCCCATGTTTCACAAAATGTTTTTCAGATTTTCTTTTTAATGAATACAACATTGTATTAGTTTCATGTGTACAACACAGTGATTCAACAATTCTATACATCACATAAGAGTATTACCATCTATCACTACACATTATAATAATACTGTGGACCATATTCCTTACACTCTACTTTTCATCTCTGAGACTTAAGGAACTACTACTGCCTCACTGTCACTCTTTCCAACAGCACTTCTAAGTCACAGTGATTTTAATATCTACCTAATATACCATTTTTCTCCCTACTGTCCTAGAGGGTTAGTTCATACCAAGTTTTCTCTCATACTTCCAACTTACCACCATCTCCAACCCTAGGCTCAGCTGACAACTTTGCTTCCCACTTCAAAGAAAACACAATGAGAAGAGAACTTCCATAATTCCCACCAGCCAATATCTGTATCCAGGCACTATCCTTTCCTTCTCTCCGTTTATTATAGATGAACTGAATATGCTCCTAGTAAACAGGTCAAATATTCTACCTTCTGACCTATTTAAATATCATTGCTCCAGAAATTCTCCCCCCTCGTATATCACTGCATCCTCACGGATGCATCATTATCATCAATGTATAAACATGCTATTATTTCTTCTATTTAAATAAAAACAAAACCAAAAATTTCTTTTCCTGTTTTGGACACCACCCTACATTTTCCTTTTTCTTTATAGCAAAACTCTTTATAGCAAACATGTGCTTGACGTCTCCCACTTTCCCTCTTCTCATGCTCTCCTGACTCCGTCCCAGTTGGGCTGCTGCCCTCACTACTGCCCCGAAACCCCTGTTGAAGACTCTCAATGACTTCCTCCCTTGCTAACACCAGTGGTCATTTCTTTCCTGACTTAAGCTCTCAGCAGCACACTACCATAGCAGGTATTTCCCTCCTCCTGAAACACTTTTTGCTCTTGGCTTCCAAGACCACCCTGTACTCTCCTGGTCTTCCTCCTACCTTTCTGGCTGCCCCTCTTTTGCAGGTTCCTCCAGACCTCCCTGAAGTCTGAATCTTGGAATATTCCAGCACTCAATTCTTGGATTCCTCTCTATAAGAGGTCTAAGAATCCTCACCTGTCCCTAGGTGATCTCATCCAGCCTTAGAGATTTAGATTTTATTTATCTTTATGAATTTTTGTCTTCAAGCCCAATATCTCTTCTAAAATCCAGATCAGTGAAATTAATCCACCCACTTATTCCACAATTCCTCTTGGATGTCTCATCTAAGACTTAAAAAATATCATAAACTGAACCCCTGTTATTTCCCAAAATACACGCTCCATCATATCCTCTGCTAATGACAAGTATATCCTCCTACTAGTCGCTGAGGTTCTAAATTTTGGAAGCCATCTCAATTCCTCCTTTTCTCTCACATGCCACAAGCGGTTTAGCAGCAAATCCTATTGGTTCCATCCTCAAATAAATCCAAAATACAACCTCCTTACTCTAAACCCATTGCTAATACTCTGGGTCAATATTTGAACTGATTTCTTATTTCTGCCCTTGCCTCCTGCAGTCTCTTCTCAACATAGTGACCACAGTGGAACTGCTAAAACAGAAGTCAGATCCTATCTGTCTTCTGTTCAAAACCCTCCAATGACTTCCTATCTCCCTCAGAATGAAAGCCAAAGCCCATTACTACCAACCCCTTTCTCCTTATTAGTCTTTTTTCACCTGAACTACACCTACACGGGCCTCCACACTGTTCCTTAAACACACCAGGCACACTTACCTCAAGGGCTTTGCACTTGTGTTCCCTCATCTGGAATGCTCTTTCCTCAGATATTACACGGCCTGCCCCTTTGTCAAGCAGTTTCTCAGCGATACGGCTTTTCCTAGTCATATTATCTAAAAATTTCAATTTACCTCTTCAATCTTTCTACTCTCTCCTCCCTGCTTTTGTCAGGTCATTAGCACTTAACCTGACATAATGTATATATTTACTTATCTTAGACTATAAGTTCCATGAAGGCAGTCCTCTATCAATATGTATAAAATGAATAAATCACTGAACCACTTTCAGTTATCATCATACAGACTGTACCAAGTTTCTCTCCCAATTTTAATAAAGGTCTAAACAAATGAGGACTGTTTTCTTAGGCAAAACACTCAGTTTAACTGTAACACCACCTCACTGCTCATGCCTCGGTCCTTTAGGTACCAAGCACCACCTAACTCCTATCTGGGGAACATACTTCCTTTTTAACAAGTTCAAAAATTCCTTCAGACTCTTTAGTGTGTCTTAAAAAGGACTAAGGGTATTGAAAGTATACTGGTTACCTTCTAGGTGAAAATTTAATATTACTGTAGAGATTAATCATGTAGCACACAGCAGTGAAATACAGGAGAGTTTAGCAAAGACTGCAGAATTTACAGAACGTTTAAATAAAAGACTAGCGACCAATACTCAGGTTGAACAGAGTAACATTTTGCCTTTGTTCCACTGAAAATCATTTGAGCCATCACAAATCATTCCATTACAGCCAGTATGGGTATCACCAACAGCGCTATTGGACTGAAAGCATACTTCTTTCGTACAGTAACAAATTACTTGACATGCATTTGGTATGCCTATGACTTAGCATTTCAAAGGTTTGATGGCAACTCAAAAATAAGACCAGCAGTTTTGAGACCAAGTAGATTTCAATGATAACTCAGTTGGCGTTCTGCATGCGATACAGAATAAAATCTGTTCTTAAAGCACCAGAAAAGCAGGTCAATCTTTTAGTTGACTAAAAACACTAAATTTAGGGGCACCTGGGTGGCTCAGTCAGTTGAGCACCCGGCTTCGGCATAGGTCATGATCTTGCCATTTGTGGGTTCGAGCCCCGCATCAGGCTCTGTGCTGACAGCTAACTCAGAGCCTGGAGCCTGTCTTTGAATTCTGTGTCTCCCTCTCTCTCTGACCCTCGACTGCTCACATTGTCTCTCTCTCTCTCCCTCTCAAAAATCAATAAAACATTAAAAATTTTAAAAAAACACTAAAATTGACTCAGAATTATGGCCTAAAGAAAGCAGATTTAGAACAAAACAACACAGAAGGGACTAGGATTGGCCTACATCACTATTATCACAGAGCTAGGATTAAATTTGAGGGTAACTGATTTCCTCTATTCATAATCTTTTCACCTTTATGTCTGTTTCTCTACCTAGAAAAAAAAAAGAATATACTGATTAAAGATAAAAGCTCACAATAAAATCATGTACCTCGGAAGCAGGAGGGGAAAGATAGGATGAGGACAGGATGGTAAAAGGGCAGTGGAAAAAACGTAGAACTTCATCTGAAAAGGAGCGAGTTTAGAGAATACTATGGGAAAGAAAGGTGTAAATCATCAAAAGAAGGGAGGATATCTATGTATTTTTTTTTTCTTCTCATGGGTCCTTCTTTACAGGGTCATATTTATGGTTAGCACTCACAGTTGTTGTTGTTTTTTTAAAGTTTATTTATTTATTTTAGAGACAGAGTGAGCAAAGGAGGGGCAGAGGGAGAAGAGAGAGAAAGAACCAAAGAACCCCAAGCAGGCTCCACGTTCAGCGTAGAGCCCAATGCAGGGCTCAATTTCACAACCGTGAGATTATGACCCGAGCAGAAATCAAGAGGTGGATGCTTAACCAGCTGAGCCACCCACGCACCCCATCACTCACAGTTCTTTTGATCAACATTAACAGACAAGGGTGCTAGGAAAACGAAGTTAAGAAGAGTACAGGAAAATATTAAAGGAGAAACTAATGAAAAATATTCCTGGCATTAAAATAACCTGCCTAAGTTTCCCCTATCTTCCAGGAAAGCTATAAAGATACCTGATGAAAAAACAAAGGTAACTGAAATAAAATATTTACAACCTAACAAAAATTGAATAGCACGCAGACTGGGATTCTATTATAGGAATTTGGGTAACAGGTTTGGTAGTAATACAAATGAAGTACAGCTACTGAAAATAAAGAACAAAAGAGGATGTCCACTTCTATCAACCAGAAATATAGGACATACTAGAAGAAATCAAACAAAAAACACTGAGAACTACCAGATGGACTTTATAAATAATTAAACAAAATTGAGTTTCTGTACTACTCTTTAATTGGCTCTAGGTCAAAAGGACAGAGCAATGTTAGATCTGGAATGTGAGACTGAATTATGGAAAGAGAAAGCTAAAAAAATATTTTAATAAGGAGCAGAATTAATAAGATTTAGCACATGTGGAAAAATTTTAGTAAGCTGGCAATTTAGAAGAAAAGGTTTTGCTTTTAACACTAATAAAAGAAAAGCCATTCAAACTGATATGAAGTAAAAACATTAGACCAAGCATACATATTGGCTGTAAGAGAGTTCCATTAACACAAGATGAAATGGGGAAGAAAACAAAGTTACAGGATAAGGGCAGTTGTCTAAGCTCAAAGAGCTAAAACAATTCATTAATAATATTTGAAGAAAAGATTTAGGTATTCAAAAGAAATACCTGGAAGGAAGCACTGGTATTTATGGGATTCCTCCTTAGAGTAGGTGACTTTAAGCAATTCAATAAGCTTCTCACAAAGCTTAGGTTTTATATTGTTTTAGACTATTTGGAATAGTATCAGGGTATCTGTCATAATTAATGCACAAAAACTCTTATCTGGAAAAGATGTAATTTGCCCAGGCTGATGGTGTAATTTGTAATTTGCAATCTGCCTCTTCCTTCTCTAAGTACCTTTAAGTTGGTTTCCAGAGTTCATTAGCATTTTTATCAGAGAGCCCAGAGAGTGAACCAAGAAAGCAAATAAAATGAAACTTCAAATCTGTGAATTTCACTACTTGTCACCATCTCTGGGAATAGGTTTGGAAGAAAAGGTTGAACAAAGGTCTATTGGGAAAATGTTTAATTAACTGCAGCTTTCACATATATTTACTAATGTACAATCTTGTCCCAATACCCCCAGGTAACCTAATACAGAATTTATTCTTTCAGAAATAAATGTCAGGAAGAAACTATCAAGAAAGGACACAAACACAACAAGTCCTGTTCAAATACGGAAACAGCTTCCTCACTAAATGTAAAATAAAGCAGACATACACACTGCTCCCATAGGCTCTGAAAACAGCATTCATGAGTGACTAGAGCTTGAGAAAGAGAAAACAAAGGAGTATAATAGTGCATTTCTATCTAAAATCTAAACACAAGTGAAGCTGAAGGCCTAGGGACTTAATGCCACTGTAAGAAGCACAGTTTGTGGAAATACAAGCTAAACCTTTTCAGAGGACAATTCACCAATATGTGTTTTATAAATGTGTTGGCCACTGGTCCAATCTTTTCACATGTAGAAATTTATTCTACAGGAATAATCAGAAATTGGTACAAAGTCATGTATAATAATGTTCAATGAATCAGTAAGCAACAGATGACAAAGTCAGAAGTCACACAGACCTGGGCTCCCAGTCCCAGTGCCACTGCACCGCTCATCAGCTCTGAAATTTCAGATTCATATCCCAAATTCTCTGGGCCTCAGTTTCCTTATCTGCCCACCTCTTATAAGATGACTATTAGAAGTAAATAGATAATGTATGTAATATATGCATTGTCTGGTACATGGTAAATGGTTGCTTACTCTTATTATCCTTGAAGCATTATTTACAGTAATAAAAAATAAATCGAACTGAACATTTCAACAAAAAAATGATTATATAACCATGTATTTGCTGTGTGTTTATACACACACTATATACCCAAAGTGTTGCGTGCCTATTAAAAACATGTTTTATAATAACAACTAATGACTGCAGAAATGCTGATGTTAAATGAAATGTTCACACTTATAACATGATAAAGTTCCAACCAGGTTTTGTTAAAACATATTTTTTTAAAACACACATGGGTTGGGGTCCCTGGGTGGCTCAGTCGGTTAAAGTGGCCAACTTCAGCTCAGGTCATGATCTCACAGTCTGTGAGTTCGAGCCCTGTGTCGGGCTCTGTGCTGACAACTCAGAGCCTGAAGGCTCCTTCGAATTCTGTGTCTCCCTCTCTCTGTCCCTCCCCTGCTTGCTCCCTCTCTCTCTCTCTCTCTCAAAAATAATGAACATTATTTAAAAAAAATAAAAACATGGGTTAACTTATTTTATTATTTTGGATGCTCTGCACAACATTTGAATATCTGGATTGTTTTAAAGGTAGTTTCCATTCTAGCTTTTTTCTAAGTTTTCAGTTTTTCTACAATGAACATATGCTACTAATAAATAAATTTCCTAATCAGAAAACTGTATTATAAAAAGCTTTAAGATGTGGAAGTAACCTAAGAAAATTCAGTGTTCTATATATTTAACTTATGGTTTTGAGTATAAAATAAGAAAGTAGCATATTTTATTACTGTCAACAAATAAGCAGAATATGCCTAATAAAATAAATGTCACATGATAAGCATTTATTTTAAAGGATACACAAATGTATGTACATAAATAGGTTGAATAACCACAAAGACAAAAATTTAGATGCAATAATGCTGCCTATCTCTTATGGGGCCCTTCCTACAGGACCTGTGTGCCCACAAATCAGGCTTTAAAGTCCCCCAGAAAGCATCCTAAATAATAGAATAAACATACACTTGAAGCCTCTGAAGAAGATACTGTGTTACAGAAGAGGAGATACTTTTCCTATAAACAATTTGTTAGAAAAGCATTACACAATCAATGGTAAGAAGGCAGTTCAAAGAAAAAAAGCGGAGTTTTTTCCCCCAATTTATTTAAACTAAAAGAAAAAAAGACAGTCTTTTCAACAAATGGTGCTGAACAATTGAACATCCATCCGCAAAAAATTGAACTTTAACCCATTTCTCACAACATACATAAAAATTCAAAATGGATCACAGACCTTAGTGTAAAATCTAAAAATTTAAGACTTTTGGAAGACAATATAGACAAGAGCTTTGTTAGGCAGAGTATTCTTAGAGAAGACATCAATATCGTGATCCATGGAAGAAAAATAAGATAAACCTCTGCTCTCTGAAAGAGTGTTAAAAGAATAAAAAACTAAGCCAAAGACTAGGAAAAAATACTTCAAACAGAATATCTGATAAAGGATTTGTGTCTATAATACATAAAGAACTCTCTGGATCAAGAAGATGTGGTATATATACACAATGGAGTACTACATGGCAATGAGAAAGAACGAAATATGGCCATTTGTAGCAAGTGGATGGACCTCGAGGGTGTCATGCTAAGCGAAATAAGTCAGATGGAGAAGGGCAGATACCATATGTTTGCACTCATAGGTCTAACAGGAGAACAGGAGAAACCTAATGGAGGACCAGGGGGAGGAGAAGAGAGAAAGAGAGTTGGGGAGAGAGAGGGATGCAAAACTTGAGAGACTACTGAATGATGAAAATGAACTGAGAGTTGAAGGGGAAGGGGGAGGGGGGAAAAGAGGTGGTGGTGATGGAGGAGGGCACTTGTGGGGAAGAACACTGGGTGTTATATGGAAACCAATTTGATAATAAACTATTTAAAAAGAAAAAAGAAAAAGAATTCTCAAATTCAGTAAGAAAACGGACACAATTTTTAAAAAATAGGCAGAGCAGACACTTCACTAAACAAGGGATATAAATGGCAAATAAGCACATGCAAAGACACTCAACATCATTAATTATAAGGGAAATGCAAATTAAAACTACAAGAAGATACTACTATAAACCTACTGGAATGGGGTGTAGGGGACTAACAATCCCATGTGCTGGGTAGGATGCAGAGTAATCAGAACTTGAAAACATTGCTAGTGGGAATGCAAAATAATAAGGCCACCTTACAAAACAACTTGGCAGTTTCTTACAAGGTTAGGCATATATTAACCATGTGATCCAGCAACTACTCTTAGGTACTTATCCACGAGAAACAAAAATTTATTTTCATACAAAACTCTAAACACAAATGTTTATAGTAGTTTTATTCATAATCAATAAAAACTGGAAATAAAACAAATGTCTTTAAACTGGTGAACAAGTAACTTTCCTCCAAACACTGGAATACTACTCAGCAATTAAAAGAAGAACAAACTATTAATACATATTACCAACATGGATAAATCTCAAAGCATTATGCTAAATGGAAGAAGAGATTCAAAGCCTCATACTATAGGATTCCATTTTTAGAGTATTCTGGAAAAGGCAAAACTACAGGGACAGAAAACAAATCAGTGGTTGCCAAGTGCTAAAAGTAGAGAGAGAAGTCGACTAGAAAAAGGCACAAGAGAATTTGGGAACATAATGGAACTGTTCTATGGCTTGATTGTGGCAGAGTATTCTTTTGCATTTGTCAAAACTTAGAACTGTACATTAAAAAGGGTAGATTCTACTGTATGTAAATGATACCTCAATTTTTTTTAAAAAGTATTAAATACTCATGCTACAATTTTTTTTAATGTTTTATTTATTTTTGAGACAGAGACAGCGCATGAGTGGAGGAGGGGCAGAGAGAAAAAGAGACACAGAATTCGAAACAGGCTCTAGGCTCGGAGCTGTCAGCACAGAGCCCAACGCGGGGCTCAAACCCACAAACATGAGATGATGACCTGAGCCGAAGTTGGAGGCTTAGCCAACTGAGCCACCCAGGCGCCCCACTCATGCTACAATTAAATCGAAAGGGTCTGAAATACAAAGTAATGGTCTCTCTCCACTCTACTTCTTACATACAGTACAGCCACTTAATCTTCATAGTACCTTCCTCAGAGGAAAGCTAGTTCCTGCTGGTTAACAAATGTGCACTGGTATTCATAGTGATCATAAATATTCTCAATACAGCATAAATATTCTCAATGATAAGGCTGATTTCAATGATAAGACTTAATTTCAGGATGTGGCTCAATACATTTGGTGGTCCTGTCTCCATGTTTCCAAACAGTTTAATTAAGATAACAGTAGAAATGTTAACACTTAGAATATGGGTTTTCCACCTAAAAGGTGGCTTACCTTTGGTACTATCTGTGAAAGCTGCTGGACATCCATTGCATCTATTTCTTCTCCTGAGACTGACTGGGAAGTTTTGGAATACAATCCCAGACGACTAGCTAAAGTAAAATGGGAGAGAAAACATAATTGAACCAATTAGTTTTGCTTCGCGCCCCTGGGTGGCTTGGTCAGTTGAGCATCCAACTATTGATTTTGGCTCAGGTCATGGTCCCAAGGTAGTGGGGTCAAGCCCGCATCTGGCTTCACGCTGAGCATGGAGCCTGCTTAGGATTTTCTCTCTCTCCCGCTCCTCCCCTCGCCCCCCTCACCCCCCACCAAGCTCTTGTGCGCGCTCTCTCTCTAAAACCAAAAACAAAACAAAAAATTAGTTTTGCTTGCTAGGCTACTCAACATAATGCTCACTTAATATGATTTGTTATTCATTCTCTTTTTAGGTATAAAATATCTTTATATCAAGGGATCATAAGACAAATTACTAGTAAGGCAAACATATGAATTAGTACAGAGTCTGGGGTTTTCTCTTTGTTTTATTTTTGTTTAGATTTAATAAAGAATTTTCACAAATTAACTTACCATACCTAACAACTGGAACAAGGCCAATAGGTTTTGCTTAGCAGCTCAATTTGTTTTTAATTTTTTTAAGTTTATTTATTTATTTATTTTGAGAGACAGAGAGACAGAGAGAGAGAGAGAGAGAGAGAGAGAGGGAGAGAGAGAGAGAGAGAGAGAGAATGAATCCCAAGGAAGTTCCACGCTGTCAGTGGAGAGCTGGATGCAGGGCTTGAACTCATGAACTGTGAGACTGGATCATGACTGGAGCCAAAGTCAGGAGTTGAATGTTTAACCAACTGAGCCACTCAAGGACCCTAGCAGCTCAATTTTAATATATCCAAATGCATTTTAAGTGTGCAAAGCCAGACAAAATAGTGGTGAATCTGTGGTAATCAAATAATTACATGTAAATGAAAATAAATGTTAAGCTTTTCTAGGTATAACTTTCTCCACAATGTTATGTTACTGGTGACATTATTCTTCTTAGATAGCATAAAGTATGAAACTCGTATCCCACGCTCTCATCATATTAATAAAATCAGAATTAATGGATTTAGCAAGCTGATTAAATTTATCACTATGAATTATAGTTTACAAACTCCAGGAGATTAATTTTCAGTGTCCTTTTTTCACTCTTATTACTTAAGGTAATCTTAAATGGCATTCAAACAACATAAGCATATACATGATGTAATTATATGAAATATAAACACAAGCTATTTTCTTTCAAATTAGGTACAAGTCAAAATATGCTTTGAAAATTATCCTCAAGTGGAAAGGGAAAACTAAATTTCATGTTTCTTTTCATGTGCATAATCTGGTGCTTTTATCCACAGCACAGTGGATTATGAGATTAAAAATAATCAACTATTCTTTGTGAACAAAAACATATGTGATTTCCTAACAGTTTAGCTATGTATTTTCAATTAATAGCATTACTTTTAACCTAAAATAAATTTTGCCCACAATTTTATATAAAATATGAACAAATAAAAGAATCCACTTTAACTGTATAATGTCAATATTACAGGTACATGCTTCAAATCTAATGGTTCACAAAGCTATGTGCACTACCGTTAATTTCAGAAAACTATTTTAACAAGAAAAGCAAGCAGCCTAGTTATACCAATTGCAACTGCAGTCTCCTGTGAGTCTCCAGTAATCATTTTTATCGACACTCCTGAGGCAATGAGTGTTGTGACAGCTTCTTTCACACCAGTTCTGGGAGGATCAATGATTCCCACCAGGCCAAGAAATGTCAGCTGTCCCAGTTCCGGACCAGAAGCTAAAGCAAGAACTTAGGAAATAATAAAATCCAAAAAAGGAAATGTGAGTCGCACAGCATTACAATTTATTTGACAAAAGCTAGAGACAAATCACTTAAGACTGTAATCTCAGAGTAGTTATTATGTAATCATTAAATAACCAAATTATTACATGTTAAAACATTAGTTTAATGGTTCTAGATAATGTGTTTGCTTTAAGCTATTAAAAATAAGAAGAAATCAGACTAAACAATTGTTAAGTAGAGACGGCAAGTAAGAAGTAAAAAAAAAAGGTTTTTATAAAGTGACTACATGTGGCTCTTCTATTAGATCTTTAGGAAATATAATTAGTTATTTGGAGAAACTATGGGTTTGTTGAGCTTTGAAAATCAGTTTTAAACAGAGACCTCAGAAGGGAGTTACTACTAATGTATCTTCATCTTTCCATTTTATAGGTCTCCAAAACTACTGAAGAACTTAGAAGACTTATTAATTAATTATACATAATATGTAACAATTTCACACATGACAAACCCTGGGAGGTTAATTTAATATGTAAAGTGACTGTAAAACTATTAATAACAGTAGTTTGATTTCTCTCACTCTTTTCATACCATTAAAAGGTATTTTTTATTTGTAACTTTGGTTCTCTACAAATATCTAAATAACACCACCATATCATTATTTGTGTCATCCTTGGGCACTTAAGATACAATACAAACTACTATTCATATCCAAAGATCATTTAACTTATTCTCAGAATTCTGGAACTTTTGTTAACTATCTTATGGGCCAAAGGGATATGTCTCCATCTGGAATATTATTAGACTGAACAACTTACAGAAAAAAACACAAAAAAGCACACTAATTAAACATATCTCATGGGGAAACTGAAAAGTCATAACCAAGATCACAGACAGGATCCATTCTTACTTAAGCAGAAGGTTTAAAGGATTAGATATATTTGGAAAACCAAGGTTAGAGGCAAATGACTTCTATTTTTACAATGTCAAAGCCATATACCTAACTATTTAGGGAGATGTGAGCCCCAAAGGCTTTCACCCTGGAGACAATGAGCTTCCTGGTAGTCCCTGGTGTTGGAACAGGGGCAGATGACAACAGAAGGGGACAGTAAGTACCAATCTGTGTGTTAGCAAATCCTAAGAAAGGGAGATCATTTCCTGGCACTCTCAGTGGAAGGGTGGTATTAGTCTAATGGTTAATATCCTGTATTTATTTGTTTTCTTTCTTAACACAAATGAAGACCTACTGCTGCGGCTCAGGACAAGAGTAGGTAGACATTTTTTTATGTGCAGGGTCCCCAACTAAAACATAAAAACAAAACAGATTCTAATTTCAAAATTAAGGACCACATGTATTTAAGAAACTTAAATTTTAAAAGATGTAACCTAAGTATATATTAAGTTAAATCTGAAGTCTTTCTATTCCCCTTATGGTAATTTCAGAGGAAGGAGGAAAGTGGAGCGTAAGCACAGGAAAAGACATGAAGCAAGAAACAAATGACCATAATGTTTCCTAAAGCCCTGTGAAACAGAAATTTTCCTCCTCTGCCAACCCTGGTCTATTTCACAATGTTACAACACCAAACCACAATATACAAACACAAACCTCCATAATCCTTCAGATGAATATAGTCAAAATAAAAACATGTGAAACCTCTGAAACTTTATTAGGGTCCCTAAATCCAAGACAACTTTGGACCCTCTTGCTAAGAATAACAAAACTCTGCCTTCAAAGCCACAAGAATACCTTTCTAAACCTAGCTTATTATAAAAGCAGAAATCCTGTAGACCTATCCAAATGTTTTATACCCACAGAGAGCGCTTGCTTAATTGAACCATGAATAAGAGAAATATTTTTTAGATTAAGTTGCTTCCTCCTACCAGGATTGTACTTGACTTCTATGTTGTAAAAATAGTAAGACTAAGGAGGCCAACTTTCCCAATTTCCTTGAAAGAGACTACAAGCAAGAGGACTTTCGAGAAGGTAAAAACCAGGTATGGGCCCAGCCCCTGACTCTTCAATCCTACACCTGCTGTCCCTAATGTGTGTGCGTGCACAGCAGACCCTCTTTCCCCATCACTGTTCAGTCAGCAACACAGACAAAGCAAAATCTGGGCACATCTTTACCCCGCTGGTGAATGGCAAGGGAAGAAGGTCAGCAGAAGAGGAAAAAAGTAAACAATCACCAGAGTTTAAGGACAAATCAGACTTGAAACTTTAATATTTAGGGAAGTATTTTAGATAGAGTAATAAATAAGACAGTTAAAATGACAAAATAAGGAGGGAGTAATATCATTTTACCTTCCTCCATTTCTCTTCTCACAAGATAAGTTTGTTAAAACTAAAATTTCTATCACCTACTCAGAGACCACTGCATGTCTGTAATAATTAGAAATTTCCTATTTTGCTACATTCCTAACTTCTCAAGTTTTGGGGGCAAAATAGCCAACTAAACCAAAAGACTTTAGAAAGGACAGTGTTCCATAAACCCTGGAACAGAATTGGACAGCTCAGATGTGAAGCACGAATTCATCTACAATTAAAAGAAGGTATCCCTGGAGTGCGGGGTGGGGAAATGGGAATGGGTCAAATAGGTGAATGGGATTAAGAGGTACAAACTTTCATTTATAAAATATAAAAGTCATGAGGGTGAAAAGTACTGTGGAGGAACTGTAGTCAATAACATTGTAATAATGTTATATGGTGACAGACAATAACCATACTTATTGTGGTGAGCATTACACAATGTATAGACTTATCAAATCAATATGTTGTACACATGAAACTAACATAACATTGTATGTCTACTTCAATAAAATAAAATAAGTTACTTTTCCACCCTAACGAACTATGTTATATGGCCTTACCTCTGAGCCCTGCAGAGCCCATTCGTGCTTTCTCCTGTTGGTACAGATCTCTTTGCTGCTGGGTAAGTGCCAATGTCTGCCCTTTGCTATAGTATGTAGTACAATACTTAATCACCTGTTCATAAGCACCCTTCATAAAACAAATCTCTGGTCCATCCTAAGAAGAAAAAACATCGCAACTAAATTCAAGTCATTTTCAACGTGTACATACCTGCCATTGGAGTCAATACATGGTATGCATTTCTCATAATCCCCAGGGAAGTTATTCAAGTCCAAGGCTTTGAGTGGCACTCTGAAGATTAAAAGTTTGTATGTGGAAGCCTTCTATACCCTCCAGAAAAAAACATCTATTTCCCTCACCCACCCTCACCTCCACACACTGAAGGCAATGCTACCCTAAGATTAGGCACTCTGTGAGATTTGGGGAGAGCCTTACAACCTAACAAGGCAAGGCTTTCGAACAGCTGCTATGATATGCACATATGTATGTGATCCCATTTAATTCTCACAACTACCTCGTAATTATGGGCATTATCAGAACCTTTTACCTTTTTAAAATAATTTTTAAAAAAAATTTAATGTTTATTTATTTTTAAGAGAGAGGGACACAGAGTGTGAGCGGGGGAGGGTCAGAGAGAGAGACACACACAGACTCCAAAGCAGGCTCCAGGCTCTGAGCTGTCAGCACAGAGCCCAATGTGGGGCTCAAACCCACGAACTGTGAGATCATGACCTGTGCTCAAGTCGGCCGCTTAACTGACTGAGCCACCCAGGTGTCCAGAACCTTTTACTTTTTACCCTAGCAAAGATTTACACAAAAGCTTATAATGAAAAACTACAGTCACTTGCAGAAACTTTCTCACCTCTAGTCCTACTCCACTGAGACAAACCAATTTTAACTCTTTTAGCTGTTTTCCTTCATATGTCTCCATGTTCTTAAATACATTTACACTGCCACTTTTTCACTGATCAATTTTACACATTGTCCACCATGACAGGTGATAGTTTGGCCAGCCTACTATCTATTTCTCCTCTTCCCACTATTACAATATAGTCAAAGCCAAAGTTGCCAGTATTCTGTTTACTTTAGGGTTCCCCACTGCTGAGCCAAGGAAAAGAACTAAAACAGTCCACAAACATCACAACTCCTGCAGACAAATGACAGGAATGTATTTCTCTGAACTTCTCTCCCACTTTGAAGTCAGATGTGACTTGCTTTGGCCAATAAATATGAACAGTACAGAATCACCGGCAAATGGAAACAACGTACCATTCTGCTGGCCCTGCTAGGACAGTGACAGTGTATGCTCAGACTGAGACTGAGCTTCTACAGCCCGGGTCCCCAAGTAACTCCTGAGCCGGTATTTGTAGGTAAGGAGGCAATAGGAAGGTATGATGCTGCTTCCATTAAGATAAAGGTATTTCTTTTCCTATTTAACTTTCTTTTAAAAAGTTAATAGCTTCCTTTTACTTGCTTAGTTTTATTTATACCTATTATTATCCCCAAATTCTTCCATGCAATATAAAGCCCTTCTCAATGATATTTTTCATATGATTAAATAAGCAAATAAACTATTCCTTCCACATTATTACTGAAGACCTCCTCCTTGGGTATTGTTCTCCTTTCCTTTCTAGTTTGAGACGGCCAATTTCGAGGCCTGCTACATGACTGGTATGTAAGAACTTCCTTCATCTCTGTCCTGGGGATTCTTTGCACCCTTCTCCTACTTACAACTCACTGGGTTCTAAGTATTCAATTTCCTTAGTTAAGTGTTTTCTCTTGGAATAATGTATCTGCACATTATCTAAGAAAAGGTGTGTGGGATACACATTTTGAGACTTGGAATATCTGAAAAAATTTTTATCCCATTACCGCATTTTTTAAGTTCAGTTGAGAATAAATTTCCTCTCAATTTGAAGACATTCCTCTATTATCTTCCAGGCTCCAGATCCAATATTACATTTGAAAAGTCTAAAGAAACTACTTTAATTCCTAAACCTTTATATATAATCTCTCCTTTGCCTTCTCTCTTGGCCCAAAACCCAGTGGAAACTTTAGAATTCTCCTGAAGTGTCCTCAAATTTCTTGATTATGGGCTTTGTTGTTTTTATCCCTTCACCCCACCCTTCTTTAGTATAATTCATTGTGCTGAGCAGATGGTGGGCAATTTTATTCTAGAAGCTGAGGTCCTTCCTCTGGAAAATGTTTGGTATTATTTGATAAAATCTTCCCATTTTCTATTCTTTATTACCACTATAGTGGCTATCATTTATTTTCTGATGTTTTTATATTAAGCACCTCTGTGACTTTTATTTTTTATATTATGTACCTCTTTGACTTTCTGTACCATTTTATGATAGATTCTTTGACTTATTTTCAAAACACTCTATTTAAGGTATTCTGTTGTCATTTTCTAGGGCCTCTGGAAATTTGCATCAGCATCCAGTATTATCTGTTTTGCTGAGACCCCTTTCCTTTTTGGTTTGGTCTGTGTCTTTCATACTGAAGACAAATATTTAGCAATCCTTTACTGTCCATTTACTTTAAGACTCAAGAAATTAAAGGTCTAGAAGCTCCATGGACATTGATAGGGTTTATCAACTGATGGCCCTCACTGTAGGGTGAGGAGATGATGACCAAGAGTCAGTAAGCTCTACCAGTGAACAAACAGCTTCGGTAAGAATGCTCTGCATCACTAGGATCTCCCTGGGACCAGTCAGCTTCCCTACAACTTTTCAATTTTCTGCCTCAGAGTGAGGGTAGCAAGATACCTCCCTACAGGCATTCTAAGAAAGTGGAGTTAGGGCCTAGAGGCCTTTGGGCCCTTCAGGACAATGACTTGCCCTTAATCAGTCTGTTTTCAGTTGTAAATCTTAATTCTGCCCTCCACTGTGGTCCCAAGATGGGATTTCTGATATTCTACTGGGGTAAAGAAGGGCTAATGGTTGGGCCTCAAGAAACAGAAAACATTCTTCAGGGATTTCTACTGCTTCCTCTCTCAGAATTTCAAACTCATCTCTTGTTTTTAACCTTATGTTTTAATCCCCACCTTCAAAGATACCTATCATAATACATCTTGTCCATACCTTCTTTTTATATCCTTTACTCATTGGTTATCATTTTGACAGGTTCCAGGGAGAGAGTATAAATAAATGTATATCGACATGCTCAAATGAAAGTCCTCTTAAGACAAACTACTGAGCTAAAGATAACTGGGGTTATCTTTATATTACTAAGTCTGCCATATCTATACCAGGTTGACCTCTTCTAGATCCTGAGTCACATCAGTGGGTTTGGATTTTGTTAGTTACACAGGTTGGTTTTATTTTATAAGAGGAACTTTTCACATTGGCATATGAGAAGAACGATCACACACATCTTTCAAACTTTACCCTGCCATTACTTATCCTCCATTCCCATAACTGAGATCAGTTCTTAAACTGTAACATCAATGTACAACTTCCAAAGCACAACTTTGGTGAGATTAGATTCAAAGTTGCTAAACCAAATCATTACACTTTACATGAGCCACATTATCTTGAAGTACTGAGTGATCATATATAAAGCATAAAGAAACAAACTTCTCATATAAACTCATATATGTATTCTTGCTATGATCAAGAGACTCCTGTGGTCCAGGACAACAGCTGAAAATTATTTAACTCTAATGCAATTTTGAAAGGTTTATGTTACAAAGTTTAAAGGCATTTTATTTTATTTTTTTAAGGCATTTTATTTTTACAGTTTTCTTTATTTACTTGTCTCCCTTCCCAGGAGTTCATAAAAGTTCCTTTAAAGATCAGACAAATCTTTTTTCTCATGAACAGAGTTCCTGGCAGACATCTATTCAAAAGTTTAATGTTGGCCACCTTGGCCTTTCTTTAAAAATCAATTATGTTTCCTACTTATTATGGATGAAGAATCCTCTCACTCATTCCTGTCTACAAAGATGTTATGGCTTCAAACTATAAGCTCATAAGTGAAATTACATAACCAATTGTTAATTCCTAATAAAGAAAATACTAAAATAACATATTTATTAAGGACATGGTAAGTTTAAGCATCAAACTGATAATAGCAACTATGAGTGACATACTTTGAACTAAGAACTCGTATTATACTAACTTTATAAAAATTTCTTTTTCATTTTTTTTGTTTATTTATTTTTGAGACAGAGAGAGACAGAGCACGAGCCGGGGAAGAGCAAAGAGAGAGGGAGACACAGAATCTGAAACAAGCTCCAGGCTCTGAGCTGTCAGCACAGAACCTGACGCGGGGCTCGAACTCACTAATCATGAGATCATGACCTGAGCTGAAGTCAGACTGCTTAACCAACTGAGCCAGCCAGGCACTCCACTTTATAAAAATTTCTAAAGCACCCAGGAACAAAGTGGTAGCTTGAAATATCACTGCATGTCATTTTGCCAGTTTGTAAGCTGGATCAAGTAACATGAACCAATATTTGGTAACAACTTTTCCACAAAATAACGTGGTTTTGTTTGTTCTAATGACAAGGCATTCCTTCAGTGAAAGAATACTGATGGACACCAGAGAGCAGAAACCTATAATACAGTCATCAAGAAGAAAGATGTTGATAGAATCTGATGTCACAAGTTCTAGGAGACACTGAGACCAGGCTCCAACTCATTTTAAGTTATTTGCTGGTGCAGCAGAACTGGGTATCTGTATAAATGAAATCAAAGGGAACATGAGAGCAACAAGGATGAGTTACTGTGAATTACACACACTTTAAAGAAATGGGCCTTTGTTATGCTCAATGATCATTTAAACCTAAACGGGGACAATGAAAGCAACATAGTCATCCATGTTCAACAAGATTTAATAAGTACTCTTTACATGGAAGGTTACCTGCTGTGTTCGGTGTACACACTTAACAGCCATCCACTTTTGTTCAGAGCTAAAAGGATACTCAGCTTTTCTGACATAGTCCTGTTGAAGCCCATCGAGACCCATCTGTATGGCACAAAAAGAAAGTTAATTCTCACCAACATGTGACTATTTTTTTCTTTAACAAGAGACAAGGGTCACAACTTACAGCTAGGCTGGCAAGAGATATCTGGAGTATTATTCAAATAATGGTGCCAGAACAGCAATGCTCCTTCCATATATACTGTATTTTCCCGAATGGCAGTATACATGGTCAAAATGAAAGCCTGGGTGTGTACATACAGTCTAAGGCATGCAACCTGGAGAGTATGTAGACCAAATCTTCAACTCTGACTACATTAAAATCTCTTCTGGCTCAAATTCTGGAAGGAATCAGAGTACTCGAAAAATAAGGGTACCTAACCGGTACTGAGTATGTACTTTTGTAATCAACAGAAGCTTCAGATATTAATTCCTTACTTCCTTGGGATCCAAATCCATCTTTCTTATTGCTACCATCCTACTCCCTTACACCCCAACACTTGATATTCTACTACTGTAAATACCATGTAGCTGTTCTCCTTCCCAATACCCTCTGCATTTTCCTCCAAACATTCAAACTACTCAAAAACCTAGCTTATTGCTTTTTGTTCTCTCTTTGTTATCTAACAAAACATGTTCAGACTCTTCTTCCTGGCTTTCAAAGATCCTCCAGAAACCCACTGTGCAGTCTATTTAACCATCCTGTGGGTTACTCAAACTCCTTTCTTTTCACCCAGGTTACCAATACATAAGCCACCACACAATCTATGCTTATTTATTCCTCCATGCTTTTATCCTTGCTCTTTCCCTAGCTTACCACCTGTCCAAATCTTGCCTATCCTTCAAAGCCTAGGTCTCCAGTCTGAATGTGCATTGTTCTTATATGTGGCTCAACACCTAAGACCTAAGTATCTACTATACTGGTTTACCTTCTTTTTGTTCCCAGAATGTCACTGTCAACTCCCTACCCTAAAATGTGAGGTCCCCAGTCATAAGGAGGTGATTTCACACACTCTCTTAAAAGTTGAGTGTATAAGGTTAAGTATAACACAGTAAATAACTGTTAATAGCTTTAACTTTTAAATATCTTTCAAAAAGCTATATGATGCTACTTTAGTTACAAGAGAACAAATGATAAAGAAATGTAGCTTTCTGTTAAGAAAACATATATTCTAAATTACCAATTTTATTAAATATAATAACCTACATTTCTATAATGGATTAATTCAAACAACCTCATTTAGAGTATCCTATTTCACACAAGTCTCCAAGCTTTCTAAGACTCCTTTTAAAAGTAGGAGATTTAACTTTTGTTATGGGAGTGACAGAGTGGACTTTAAGTTTCTTATTTAATCAAAGTTAAGACTTAGAAGAGGAAATCAACTAGGATAGATGAAAGGGTGCCAGAGAACACCACCCTATTTCCCCAACACAAATTCTAACTCTATACTCGTTTTAAGAAATTGATAATGGAGGAAATGGGAAGACTGGAAAAAAGAAAAGATGATTTTTCATGATGGTCTTAATATCTTTACATGGAAATACTTTAAAGAACGTTGCCTTTTACTCATTTGAATGTTAGTACTTCAGCAATTATACACATTTATAAAGCTTTTCACAGAAAACTCTAAATATTATGGAAAACAAGAACATTCTTCATAAGAAGAAATCCAGTCACTGGTCATTAGTTTGTTTCCTGAACATAAGGCATAAATCTATACTGAAAAGGCTGTATTGGCTCTGTAGTTCCAGGAAGAATAAAACTGTTCCCAAAAGGCAATGAAAACAATGAAGCATTGTGCGTCGTCTCCATCCTACCCCGAAAAACCAGTAATACTGAAATTGATGGCCTCGCATTCTCTTGTGAGGGTGATATTGTGTATGTCGAAGAGAGATTAAGCACATACCTTCATTGCAAGAGCAATTAAGGCTCCTTCCGTTGGCTTCCCCATTAGAGTGTTATTTCTAATTACAGCATCATTGCATACACAGCCCGCCTAAGAGAAGTACACACAAACTATGAACTCATTGTTGTGTCCTAAATCATTATGAAAAGTCATCTTCTTAGAGAATAACGTAGTTACCTCAACAATTCTGCTAACAGCTGGGTTATAGAATCCATGAACTACATCACCATCAACAATCACTTCCCCAAATGGATTGTAGCCAACACCAGTAACCTAAGGAACATAAAGTGGGGTTAATAATTCAACCCATAGACAATGACAATACTTATGAAAACTGAAAACTATGATGAGCTATGTTCCTTTAATTTTATACATCATGATACTATTAACATATGTACTTAGAAAAGTACCTATCTGAAAGGATATTCAATAGTTAAAAGAATACAGATTCTAATTTTCACCATAATGACAAACCTATAACTATACTAATAATTAATAATTATAATAATGTACAGAATAAAAAATAGTTAATAAAATCTTATATTGTTTCTAGTTATACACTATAAAAAAAGATAAATCATAAAAATCTCTATACATAAGTATGCTTTAAATTTATGTACCATACTAAAATTTCCAAGAACTCAAATCCATTTCCACACCTAACATTTGTGATAAACCTGAGACCCAGAAAAAAAGCAGCATTCTTTTTGCAAATATGCAGGGTCAGAGATGTTATGTGATTTATCCCAGCACACTTTAACATAATATATTACACGCTAGTTTTAAGAATCAGAGGTAGATTCTGTATGGCTAAAGCAAACCAACCCAAACAAAAGTAAAATTTCACAATAAAAATAAGACAGTTTAGAAAATGTTAACCAATTAACAAGTGGTTAATGCTCGACACATCAAAATACAGGCTTAAAACAAAAGAGAAACTTATATCCTACCTTCCATACCTGAACCATATAAGCACATGTAACCCCAATGACCCTGAGTCATCCAGAAAAGTCACATTCAACAAAAGAGTATCAGCTGTCCTTAACCAAATCTAACACCCTACATAAGAATAGTCTAATTTTAAGCCTCTGTAAAATGGAATTAAATAAACCTAAGTACAACTTTTGCCAATTTGCCTAACGCTTATTTTGCTCAGGGAACTGGATATAAATACAATTTAAAATACTGTACCCTTCCTACATAGTGTGAATGGACACATCAGCCAGAAATCCTGTCAAGACTGGGGGGAGACTGGAACTTGTCTTCCTCTAGCTTCAAAATTAACCAATGCACATACACTGACATGCACTTAAGAAACTTCCAAAATTTAATTTTTAAAATGAAATAATTCATCTATTCATTTATTCTTTCAACAAGTATTTACTATGAGGCATGCCCCATGTTAAGCAACTTAGTTCAGTTTTATTATAACTTCTAGTACAAAGAGGAACAGAAAATTTCCCCTAGGCTACACACTAAAAATCATGGAGTGCTATAAAAACAAATAACATAGAAACAGTTCTGGGTGGTCAGCAAAGCATTTCTAAAGAAGCAGGGTTTAATTTGTGCAAAGATGAAGAGACATTAGACTGTCCTACACGGTGAGAACAGTAGCAGAGGTCCTGAAGAAGGAGGAATTTTGTCACACTGAAAGAACATAAAGCCAGTGTATCTGGTGCACAGAAAGAGAAGTGGAACATATACGCCTGAAGAAAGAAAGAAGGAACAAAACACGTAGGGCCTCAAGAAGCCACACTTTAGGATCCTGGTCACAATGGAAACATCTTAATTAAGGGAATGACTTGCTCAACGTGTGGTTCTAAAAGATCCCTCAAGCTGCATACAGACCAACAATAAGAGTTTGGTAACAAATGGTTAGTAGGGGTGACTGAAAGGTGCCAAGGATGATTCAACATTTCTGGTCTGTAGAATGTGCAAGTGGAGTGGGATCAAGACTGGTAGAATAAGGAAAAGGCTCTGCTCCTGATGAATTCATAGTCCTTTTGAAGATAAGACAGTAGAACTGTTAGGAATGTCTACACACCAAGTTTCTTAACAAAGAAATATTATTGTTAAAAAGAAAAATATATAGAGTACCTCAGCATGTAGACCTTCTGAAGTAAATATGTGAGTAACAGTCATTTCATTCTTTGTTAGTGTTCCAGTTTTATCTGAACAAATCACATTACAGCAGCCTACAGAATAAATCATTACATGTCACCAAAGAGTCAGGGAGAAATAAACAAGTTGACATTGAAAACAAATCAAAGATTCTGAAGCCTGTCCTGCTCTGAATTTTGTACAAATCAAGCTCACTGATCATTTTAGACGTTTTCTTATTATGCTTTCACCATAAAGTAATTTCTCATATTAAAATTAAAAAATAGATTAACTGATAAACGTTGACTTTTTCTTATTAATTTGCAATTGAATTTCTACAAAGCTTCTCATTATTAACTTTACATAATACATTTCTAGAAAGTTTAACGGTACCTAAATTTAAACCCATATAAGTTTTTCAGTCAGTATTTTAAGATATTTGGCCTTCTCAGTACTATAATGCAAACTAAAAACTAAATTCAACATTTTTGGATTTCTAAATTTATAAAAAAGAAGTTTCATGGCATACAGAAAGTTACTGCAATTTTCATTTCCCACATAAAGTTGTTATAGCAACACTTAGAAACTGCTGTATATTTACTGTTATTATCAGAAATTCAACTTAAGTATGACAGTCTTGGATCTATAATTATCAATTATCTTCCTTGAGATTTCAAAAGAAGATAATTCTATTAATTTTACTCCAAGGTTTCATTGCTTAATAGATTTTTTACATAATTTTTACATGATTTACATAGATTTTACATGATTTACATGATATTCTAAACATTAGAATATTCGATAATACAGAACGATTTCTCTGAAAATCCCGTCCTGAATGATAGGCATTTTTAAGTACCTTTTTTGGTTGTGAAAACAATATTTAACTTTGCCACAAGCCAAATACCACTAGACAAGCTTCTAAGATAAAAATGATAACAACCTAAAGATGATTCACTTGTTGATGTAAACTCACACACTACTGCCTAAGTATGTTCACATTACCGCATACTTACCCAGGGTTTCGACAATAGGCAGTTTTTTCACAATGGCCCTTTTCTTCACCATTCTCATAACACCAAGAGCTAGAGTCACTGTGACCACAATGGGAAGACCTTCAGGAATTGCTGCTACAGCCAAACTGTAACCAATATATACTTAGTATTGAAGCATAAATTAAATAGTACCTACAACAATCATTTCAATGGCTGTGACTTAAAACTGAGGCTAATTAAAACATAAAATTAATATTGTCAATACTCAAAAAGTGGCCTCAAGAGAAGGGAAAGTTGATTACCATTTATTGGAATTGCCAGGTTAAGTGTAGTGGTCGAAGAATGTAGGCTGTGACCACAGATTACCTAGATTTGTATCCCTGGCTTTACCAATTTTTACCTGTTTGACTCTGACCTATTATTACTCTACTCCCGTAATTTAGCTTTCTCATCTATAAATACAGATAACAGTAACAGGTACTCAAACAAAAACTTACACATGACTGGTCATACCAGCACTATTTACAATCACAAAAAGATGTAAATAGCCCAAATGTCCATTAACTGGTAAATGGGAAATTATGGTATAGCCATACAAGGAAGTAGTATTTTGCCACACAAAAAAATGAAGTACGGGCACATCCTACAACATGGATGAACCTCAAAAACATTATGCTAAGTGAAAGAAACCAGACACAAAAGACACATATTGCTTTGGAGTCATTTACATGAAATATTAACAGTAAGCTAATTCAGAGACAGGAAGCAGTTTAGTGGCTGCCAAAGGCAAGAGAGAAGAAGAATGGTTTTCTTTTGGGGTGATGAAAAGTTCTGACACTTAATAGTGGGTGTGGTTGTACACCATGAATGGATTTAGTTCCACTGAATCATACATTTTAAAATGGTAAACTTAATGGATGTATATTTTATCACAACAAAAAAATTAATTACTTTACTGTTTCCCTCTGGAATTTAAAAAAAATCAAATTAAGTCTCTATTTTTTATCCCAAACCAAACTCCCCTACAGGTAAGGACATATGTCCTGTTCTTCATTCTAACATTGTTCTCTCCACTGCTTCTACTTCCCAATTTCTATTACCTACCTTTTCTTCAGAATGATCTACCTTGATATCATTAGCATCCTGTTCAATAAGCATTATTAAGGTTTTCATGCTCTGTTTACAGGTTAATTCTAAAAAGTGAAAGCCAATGAATGACACAATACCACTAGCTAAACAGTGTACACTAGAGACAAGAAATATGTGTGATCATTAATGCTTCCTTCTCTCTTTTGAACTATTCTGTGCTCAAACAGAATCTTCTTTTCTTATGATTCCATTAGCCCTCACTATCTCAGGAAAATAGGCATCAGTTTACAATCTAGATCTAGTGGACCTTTCCCTTCTTTTGTATTTAAGTCATTTCATAAATAATTTGCAAAGGACTAAATGGATTATGAAAAACTTCATTAGAAATTTTTAATTTTTAAAAGTTTTTGTTTTTTTAAATTTATTTTGAGAGAGAGACAGAGTGTGAGCAGAGGAGGGTCAGTTAGAGATGGAGACACAGAATCCAAAGCATACTCAAGACTCTGAGTTGTCAGCACAGAGCCTGATGTAGGGCTCAAACTCCTGAACCAGGAGATCATGAGCTGAGCTGAAGTCAGATGCGTAACTGACTGAGCCACCCAGGTGCCCCTAGAAGTTTTTGAAAATAGAATAATTATATGGAAACCTATTTGACAATAAACTATTATAAAAAAAAGTTTAAAAAACAAAATAAACCTCATTCCATTTTGCAATAATAATATGGGTTCATTGTACTTTTATAAATCCAAGATGTTAGTGACTTTATTTTTCCTATGTTTTAAAACATTTTATTTCATTATAGCAAGTGAAATAGCAATTATTTTTAATAATTATTTCCAACTGTGCTAAAAATGAGTAAAACAAGAATGCAGAAGAATGATGCTGTGCAGACACTCTCAGAAGAGGAATGCCTTAAGTTGCCCTGCTGTTCAGGGCACCGGTACCAGAGATGACATATGACAGTCTCATGGAATGAAATGTTTAGTAGAGTCTAAAAAGACCCATGGTGGAAACTGCAGTTGCTAACAAGAAGTTTGATACCAGTCTAATTATCCTTCCTTTACAGACGACCTGCTTGTTTTCTTTAACTTCATATGATGTATCTAGTTTGAAGTCTTTTTCATCTTGTGTGGCATTTAGAGAATCCATACAAACTATAAAGATATCATGTCTGGGGCACCTGGATGGCTCAGTCGGTTAAGCGTCCAACTACAGCTCAGGTCATGATCTCACGGTTCACGGGTTCGAGCCCTGTGTCGGGCTCTGTGCTGACAGCTGGCTGAGAGCCTGGAGCTTGCTTCAGATTCTGTGTCTCCCTCTCCCTCTGACCCACCCCTGCTCGCACTTTCTCTGTCTCTCAAAAATAAATAAAAACCATAAAAAATTTTTTTTAATAAAAAATAAAAATATAAAAAGATACCATGTTTTGCTTTAGAGAGAGAAAATATTCATGTATCATTTCTTAAATAATTTCTTCTTAGTTCTTTTTGAAACTCCTATTAGTTAGATTGGCATTTATTAAATTATTATTTGTCATTTTTTTTTGCCTCTTTAAGTTTTTTTATCATTAATTTTTAAAAATTTACATCCAAGTTAGTTAGCATCTTTGTTACTTTTATTTCATTCTCCATTTTGGACACTTTAGTCTATTTTTAAGGAACCCTTTTTAACTTTATATTATAGCCCTTAGAGTGAAAGTTTAATTTCAGAAGTCAAAATCTTAATTCCTAAAAACATTTTTCTCTGATCCTCTCCTGAAGCAATCTGAATATCATAAATGCAGTTTCTTCACAAATCTCCGAAAAGAAAAATGCTTTCCAGTTTTAATTTTTCTGCTATTTCTTGAATTTTTCATTTTCCTCTGAGACTGTTTATTCAATTTCTATTATTTTGGTCTTTCTCTTTCATGCTGCTAGTTTTCAGTTTGATGGTCTTTACTGTCTATTTATATATAAAACTGCAATACTGGGGGGATGTCTGGGGAGCTCAGTTGGTTAAGCATCTGACGCTCGGTTTCTGCTCAGGTCATGGTAGTACAGTTTTTGGGAGATCGAGCCCTATGTCAGAGTCTGCACAGTGTAGAGCCTGCTTGAGATTCTGTCTCCGTCGCTCTCTCTGCCTCTGTCTCATATGTGTACTCATGCTTTCTCTCTCTCTCAAAAATAAATAAATAAACATTTTTTAAATGCAATAGTAATATCAGACATCTAGTATGTGTTTTCTCCACATAGGTTGTCATTTTTCTAGAGTTCATTTCAATATATGCCTATTAGAGAAATAGGGAATAAAGACTTCAATTTATAAACAAATGATTAGAACTTACCTTACACTAATTGTAAACATTTCCAGGATATCTTTTCCTAGTAACCAGCCAACCAACATGATGATACCTGGAAAAGAATCAAATAGCTATTTCTCCCTTTTATATAAAATCACTTCAGTATAAGTGGGATGCTAAGGGCTGTCAAAAAGTCCCATAACATAAAGAAAAGTATATCAGATGACAGTTACAAGATTTTAGAAAAATTCATTAAGCAGGGGAGATTAAAATTAATGCTGCTTAAAGATAATGTATATGCAAACACACGTGTGTGTACACACACAGACACACACACACACACACACAATTTACCTTCTGTTGCCACTACTGCCACTACCCCTTAAAGCAATAATATCCGAGAGTTACCACTATAAGAAAACATTACCAGTATTTTCCATACAATAGGGGAAAAAAAGAAGGTAGCATAAGACACGCAGGTCTTCTATTTATTATCAGCTTTGCAAAAGTAAACTGTGGAACTTTACTTCTCATCACTAACTATCCAGGCAATACATATAAAGTTTATACTGCAAACAAAGGAATACTTAGGACTTGGCTGAATGAGTAATACATCTTACTTAAGAGATCTAAAATTACATTATAACATTTTTAAATTAATGGGGCGCCTGGGTGGCTCAGTTGGTTGAGCATAAGACTCAATTTCAGCTCAGGTCATGATCCCAGGGTGGTTAAGATCAAGCCCCGTGTCCAGCTCTGCACTAATTTGGACCCTGCTTAAGATTCTCTCTCCCTCTGACCCTCTCCCCCACTTGAGCAAATTCTCTCTAAAATTAAAAAGAAAATAAAACTACTACTTTCACGGCATTTATAAATAAAAAATCAATTAACATAAACCAAACAATATACACTATTGCTCTGACCTTTGCAAGAAAGGGCACAAGAAGTGCACCACTGGTTTTGTGGGGAAAAAACACAGTATCATCACATTTTTAATAAAATATAACCACTTCAAGATTGTATTCTAGATTAATATAAACATTTAAAACAGATTTTTTTCTTTCTATAACTACAGGAGCACACCTCCGTGGCTTAGTCAGTTAAGCATCCAACTTCAGCTCAGATCATGATCTCACGCTGCGTGAGTTAGAGCCCCATGTCGGGCTCTGTGCTGACAACTCAGAGCTGGGAGCCTGCTTCCGATTCTTTGTCTCCCTTTCTCTCTGCCCCTTCGTTACACTCTCTCTCTCTCTCTCTCTCTCTCTCTCTCTCTCTCAAAAATAAACAATCCAGATTGTGACTCTCTAAAATTCTATCCCAAATACTATCCTGACAAAAGAAATTATGTCCAATGAACTATACCAGAAGTCTGCAAACTATAATCTGTGGGGCCCCTGAATGCTTTTGTAAATAATTTGTTGGAACACAGTTATATCCATTTGTTTAGGTATTGTCTATGATTGCTTCCCTGCTGATGGCTGAGTTGAGTACTTCCAACAAAGAATATCAGAAATACTTTGGTAAGGACCAAAGGCTAAAATATTTACTACTGGGTGCTGCACCCCCCAAAAAAATCCGTTTACCTCTGATTTTGAACTTGACCCTTACCCTATTCCATATACTAGCCTAACCAAAAAAAAAAAAAAAAAAACCCAAAAACAAAAAAACACCCTATGTATTATACTAAAACCAGGTAATGATAAAGTGAAAGATTTTTTATCACTTGAAGTGAGGTGGCTTCACAGTACAGTGTGAATATAAACTGAGGAGATTTAATTGGCTAAATGCCCTGACATTTATCAAATTCCCTAAAAGTTCTAGAAAATAAATAGCAATAATCAAATTAAGGGAGATATGACAATATACACACCAGCTAAAAAAAAGGAATGAAATACCTTTCCATCTGCTACTTTATGATGAAGACAGAGGGATCAATACAATATTTAAAAAATTATTTCACTGAAACTGCATAATGGAAATCTGTTTTAATTTAGAATTGCATTATTGATTTTGAAATTTTAAGCTAGCAAAAATAATTAAAATAACACCATGGAAAAATTAAAGAAAAAGAGAAAGGACTCCAAAATTTATTCAGTGTTTAATATATGATAAAAATGTCATTGCAACTGAGTGAATAAAAGGATAGACTATCGAGGGGTGCATGGGTGGCTCAGTTGGTTAAGCATCTGACTCTTGATTTCAGCTCAGGTCATGAACCCAGGGTTTGGGAAATCAAGCTCCATGTGCTATTAGCACAGAGCCTGCTTCGAATTCTCTCTCTCTTTCTCTGCCCCTCCCTGCACCTATGCTTTCTTTTGCTCTCAAAATAAATAAATAAACTTAAAAAAAAACATGTTAAAAATAGGATATACTAGAGAATTAATGGTATTGGGATAATTACCTTCAAAGTAAAAATGTTGTAACTCTACCTTAAGTTCTTTTTTTTTAATGTTTATTTATTTTTAAGAGAGAGAGAAAAAACACATGAGCGGGGGTAGGATCTGAAGTGGGCTCTGTGCTGACAGCAGCAAGCCCAATGTAAGGTTTGAACTCAAAAATCATGAGATCATGACCGGAGCCCATATCGGGTGCACAATCGACTGAGCCACCCAGGGGCCCTTGCCTTAAGTCTGATACTAAATAAATTCTAAATAGTAAAACTGTGTCAAAAATAGGAACTAAAGCAGTACACTAATGTTTAAAAAAATATAAAGATAAACACTCTTCACAACATGGGGTAGGGACAGCCTCTGTGAATAAAGACAGAAACTGGAACTGTAGAGATTATCAACAGGACAGTGCTATCAGAATCTCAGGACAAGATATTTCAATCACATCTCCCTACTCCATACCAACTTCATTATATTTATCCCCAAAGGGAATTTAAAAAGTGGGGGAAATAGGGGCGCCTGGGTGGCTCAGTTGGTTCAGCGTCCGGCTTCGACTCAGGTCATGATCTCACGACTCGTGGGTTCGGGCCCCGTGTCAGGCTCTGTGCTGACAGCTCAGAGCCTGAAGCCTGCTTGGGATTCTGTGTCTCCCTCTCCTCTGACCCTCCCCTGCTCACACCATCTCTGTCTCTCAAAAATAAAAACCATAAAAAAAATTTTTTTAAAAAGTGGGGGAAATAACTTAACAAAAGGGATGGCTATCCTAATTATACAAAGAGCTGTTACCAATCTAAGACTCAAGCCACAAGAGAAGGGACAAAATAAATAGATTGGCAGGACATAAAATAAAAAGGACCAACATATATATGTCAAGTGTTCAATTTCTCTATAATGAGTTGCGAAATAAAACAATGAAAAACCTTTTATTCATCTGTTAATGACAACAAAGTTGGCAAGAGTGCTGGAAGAGAAACATCTTTACCTTGCTGATGAAAAATATTATTTGGCAGTATGAAACAAAAACCTTTAAAAACATGCCAAAAACTGAAAATTTACATGTATACTCTTTGACCCAATAATTTTACTTTTAAGAATTTTTCCCCACATAATGGAAATCTATTCAACCATCTATTTCATGACTTCTATATAAAGAGCATCTATTTAATGGCAAGACATGTATGAAGAAAATATGAAACAAAAAAGTTAAAGTAGTTCATAAAACATTACTATCCATTTTGTTGAAAACTAGAAAGACAAATACTAAAATGTTTATAGAAATGGATTATAGGAATTACATGAAGTTCCAATTTATCTTTGCAGAAAAGGACAATGGCTGGGGGCTAGTTTTCTAATTTTTAAAAAGTAGTAGTAAATTAGGGGCACCTGGGTAGCCAGTCGGTTAAGTGTCCGACTTCAGCTCAGATCATGTTCTCACGGGTTGTGAGTTCAAGCCCTGCATCGGGCTCTGTGCTGACAGCTCAGAGCCTGGAGGCTGCTTCAGATTCTCTGTCTCCCCCCTCTGTCTGCCCCTTTCCCTACTCACACTCTTGTCTCTTTCTCTCTCTCTCAAAATTAAATAAACATTTTAAAAAAATTGTTAAGTAAACTAAAACTTAAATGAGTAAAAAAAGTTTATGTATCTAAACTCCCCCTTCCCATTAAAAATTGAAAAAAAAAATAAACCCCTAAGTAAATATATGAGATACACATACTCACTCTTCTCTTACCTATTATACCAAAGGAGTAAAAGGAAAGTTGTTTTCCTAAGAGGTCCATGCTCTTCTGCAGAGGGGTTTTTGGTGCCTTGACAAATTGGAGAAGAGTTTACCACAATTAGCTAAATGTAGTAATACATACTACGTGGCAGGGGCGTGCCCGTAACATGAACACCTCTCCCTTAAAGGTAAGGATCTTCCTCTTTAATGAGGAAACTGAGGCTGAGACTTTGAAAAGCCTGTTTATGGTCCATGTCCCCTATGCCTATTTTTGAGAAGAAATCTATACTCCTACCAGCTTTTCCAGGACTTCATTACCGCCAGGTGCCCCTACTTTTCCAATCTTCTCCCTTCTGTATCCACAAACAAGCTTATAATCCAAGCCTTTTTATCCAATTGGCTCCCTGATCTGCTACCTCCCTTCTCTAGCAGTCCCCTCTCGGCCAAGCTTCTTGGAATGGTTTTATACACTGCATCACATACTAGAGTCTTGGCAGGTTAGCTGAGAAATCCAGATGATTTGGGAAGAATATGACATTTGCAACTTCTTTTTTATTTTTAAGAAAGTATTTTAAATGGAAAAACTAATCTTCAATATTCTTAAACAAAAATATCTTCTGTGTTATTTTATTTTACAATCTTTCTTTCCCCATTAAATAAACTTGGGAAATTTGCTAAAAGACAAATATACCATTTAGTAATCTTTAAAATTAATATGATAGAGTTAATTTCAAAAAAGAATAGGCCCTATAAATAATTGGCTATAAACCTTTTTCTTCCTATAAACAATGAATAAATATCAAAATGTTTTAGAACATTAACAATGTCAATTCAAGCACTTTCAAATATAGGCATTCTAATTATGTTTTTAAGCACAGACAACTGAGTGACATTCCGAATAAAATACCACTTTCAATAGTACATAAGATAATCCACCATTATTTTCTTTTCCACTACTTACAATGAAGAATTTCAGATTTGAAACTAAAACATCATCAACAAACTAAGAACTTACTTCTTCTGCTTGCATCATTTTAAAAACCTCTCCAAATTCGGAATTTTCTCCTGTTCCAATGACAATACCCTAAAGAGAAAAACAGGAAAATACATTTACATTCATATGGAATCACCTCTCAAACAAAATAACAAAAACCTTTCATTCCCTTTCTCCAAAACTTTGCCCATAGTCAAGATGACTGACCTACATATCCAAGGTTCCCTTAAAAAATTAACGTTTTGATATTACTGGAGATCATTAGTATTTATGCCTTACTATACAAACCTTGGCTCAATTCTCAGGCCTATTCTTTGTCTATATTAATATTTCTGAAATTCAAAACTATCTTATACTTGAGAGACATTCAATGTAGTTTCTCTTTTCCCCTCAAATGCTATTGATTCATGCCTTTTACATTTGTGAAATGTTAGAATCCAGCAGGTGAATGATAAGTAGTCAGAATATTATAGCCAGTACCATATTATCAAAATTAAAATTTTAACTAGTAATGAGTATATCCATGACTCACTCTTTCTATCTAAAACAAAAAACAACAACAAGAAGAAAGAAATACTGAAGACAATGTTTTTAAAGGCTTCATTATCTAGCAAGTGACAGAAATATGGACATATTCTTTCTCAGGGACACAGCTTCTCCTTAGTCTCAAAAACAGATGCTACGGATTACATTCAATTCTGCCATTTCTTTGTCATATTTTTTAAACTTTATTTATTTTTGAGAGAGAGAGAGAGAAAGAGAGAGAGAGAGAGAGAGAGAGAGAGAGAGAGAGAGAGAGAGAGAGAACACACGTACCAAGAAGGGTAGGGACAGAGAAAGAGAGATAAAGAGAGAATCCCAAGCAGGCTCTGCACTGTCAGCACTAAGCCCAATCCTGAGCCAAAATCGAGTGTCAGACACTTAAATGTCTGAGCCACCCCAATGCCCTTATATATATTTTTTTCATGCTTATTTATTTTGAGAGACAGAGGGAAAGAGAGAGAGAGAGAGAGAGAGAGAGCGAGCGAGCACAAGCTCACATGCAAGTTGCGGAGGGGCCAAGAGAGAGGGAGAGAGAGAATCCCAAGCAAGCTCTATGATGTCAACGTAGAGCCCAACACGGAGCTTGATCCCATTAGCCATGAGCCAAAATGAAGAGTCAGATGCTCAACCGACTGAGCCACCCAGGAACCCCTCTTTGTCATATACTTTTAACCCACATAAAATTAGCCAAAAAGAACTTTTAAAAAAAAGTTTGAAAACAAAGGAGTTGCTATTTTCAAAACAAGAGAAAAAAATTACCTTGGCTTTGCCACATCTGACCAGTGTTCCCATGAAGGCAATGTTACTTCTTGATGCAAGATCTCCATTAGTTGCAGCTGGCTGAGGAGCTGTAACCTTAGAACAAGGTGTTGTCTCTCCCGTCAAGCTGGACTCATCAATGGAAAGATCCACAGCCTTGGAAAACATAACGCATCCCATTAAGTGTGAAGACTCTCTGTGCTCCACTTAAAAGAATTTGTAACCATCACTTCTTCCTCAAATATTCCCTTTCTTATAATCACCCAAATGTTTTATTATATCCATTACTCTAAAAAGATCACAATAAGTACAATCATATTTAAAATATGAAATAAAGTCAGGGCACCTGAGTGGCTCAGTCAGTTAAGTGTCCAACTCTTCATTTTGGCTTAGGTTATGATCCTATGGTTCATGGGATCAAGCCCTGCATCAGGCTCTGTGCTGACAGTGTGGAACCTACCTGAGAATCTCTCTCTGCACCCCTCCTCTGCTCACACCCTCTCTCTCCTGAAATAAACATTTAACAAAATAAAGGGGCGCCTGGGTGGCTCAGTCAGTTAAGTGTCCAACTTCAGCTCAGGTCCTGATCTCATGGTTCCTGAGTTTGAGCCCTGCATCAGGACCTTCAGATTATGAGACTGACGCGCTGCCCACTGCGCCAAGAGGGCTGCTATTGAGCCCCCCATCAGGATCTACAATGACTAATGCCTCAGAGCCTGGAAACTGCTTCAGATTCTGTCTCCCCTCTCTCTCTCTCTCTCTCTCTCTGCCCTCTCCTACTCATGCTCTCTTTCTCTCTCAAAAGTAAATAAACATTTTAAAATATTTTAAAAATAAGATTAAATTAAATGAAAACTAAATATTTAAAAAATAAAAATAAAATATGAAGTTAAGAAAATCTAATGTGCAAAGTAGAATGCTAGGAGACAAGATAGGCCTAAATTTCAAAATATAATCACAGAAAACAAAACATTAGCTGAAATGTAATCTTTAGAGACAACTTTCATAATAAAATATTATTATTTCCTAATTTTCCCATGCCCTGAAGTTCTAAAAATGTGTTTGGCAAGTTAAAAACAGATATCCAGGAAGAGAAATATGAACAAAAGGTATATAATATACTGAGAAAGAAATCATTTCATCATTTTAGGCTAAATTTTCATGAAATTCTGCTTTCTATATATGCATCCTTACAATGATCCCAAATGTACATCAGCAAAAATCAAAAACATATATAAATGTTCCCATGCAAATCATGAACATCATATTATCTTTCAAGTATGCAATAAGAATCAATTCTGAGGGTTTCTACCCTCCCCCTCCACCCACCAAAAAGAAAAGGAATTCACTATCTTACTTCAAATGCAGAGGTAGGGAGGGTGAACTTAAAAGACTGTATTTACAAGCCCTCCCAGGGATTCTGAGGCACACTCAACTTTGAGACTCAATAGAATACTGTTTCACGAATTTCTTTGATCCATTTTATTCCAGAAGCTCTTATTCTAGTGTCTTTAGGATACTCTGGGAAACTAGGACCCAGTTCAAGATTTTACATGTTAATTCACTCACCCAACAAATATATATTCACTACCTTAACATGTACCAGGGACTGAGCTAGACCCTGAAAAATAAACAAGATAAGGAAATGAACCCAAAATAGTTAAATGACTGCATTCTTGCTGCTATTATAACCTGAGGGTTTTGATGGTTTCCTGTCTCACAGTCAGGTCCTTCTTCCATTTTGAGTTTATTTTTGTTTATGGTGTAAGAAAGTGGTCTAGTTTCATTCTTCTGCATGTTGCTGTCCAGTTCTCCCAGCACCATCTGTTAAAGAGGCTGTCTTTTTCCCACTGGATACACTTTCCTGCTTTGTCAAAGATTCACTGGCCATACACTTGTGGGTCCAATTCTGGGTTCTTTATTCTATTCCATTGGTCTATATGTGTCTGTTTTTGTGCCAATACCATACTGCCTTGATGATTACAGCTGACAGATATTTATCAATGCAAGGCCCTGTACTATATCACACACAGAGGGAACCAGCAGTAAACAAAACTAAATTCCTACCCTAAGGTGTTATTCTAATGGGAAAGTGATCTAAAAATAAACAAGAGTATGTAATATAATACCTGGTAATGAGGGGAAAATGCCTAAGGATAGAAAGTAACATTTTAGATAAAGGAGAGAAGCTCGCTCTAAAGTAAACAACCCTTTTGCAGAACCACAATTGACCTGAGGGCCCCAAAGATGGGCCACAATCAGGATGAAAGGATCTAGGCAAAGAAAGCAGAAAGTATAGACTATGTGGATAGGAACTGCCTGATAGGTTCGTGTGGTAGGCGGACATAAAATTTTACAAATATAATCAAGAGGTTACAAATTAGATCATGAGGTTGAAAAATGTTTGGAATGAAAATAAATTATATCACATAATTTCAAGGAGACTAAACTACGTTATTTCCAGAACATCAGTACCATGTAAATGTTATAAATATTAGTATCAAACAGGCTTATAAAAAGTCTTCCTTAAAGCACAGATCATGAGTCCTTTAGTCTTTAAAAAGCTTCCCTTTTTCTATAATTATGTATCCAAAGATAGGCCAGGTAAATCTGGGTTAATTACCCCAACCCAACTACAGACTTTAAAAAAAAAAAACCACCATGTTCGAAGGCAAAGGAATTTTTCTTTATTATAGGAACATATTTATTTGACTATTCTTTCCAAGTTAAACTTTGGACTGCATAATTTTTCACACTAATAAATTCTATTACCAAAGTAAGAAGAAAAGTTTAGGTTGTTCTACAAAGATGATGCTACTACTAAAAACAATCAGCTGACATTTCATTGCTTACTATCTGCAAGGCATTTTGCTAACATACATATGTAAGTCTTCTATTAACTATTTAGCTAGTAACAACTCCAATGAGGTAAATACTGTGATTATCATCCCCTCTAGTCTATAGACACTTTATGGTTAAGTAAGTCACCCAACATCATAGGTAGGACCCTATGTTTCTCCTCCCTAGTTTTGTAACTTCTTCTAGAAGACATTAATTAAAGACATATTTAAAAGTTACATATTTTTCTGAATTATAAGTCAACAAAAAATTTATTTCATTTAGCAAGCTCCTCTTTAATGCTTGTTATAAAAATAAAAACTGCATGTAATTTTCTAAGCTCTTAATGAGAAATGAGACCTGCTAATATTTAAAACATCTACAGAACTCCTTCTCTCTGAGAAAGGCAAAATTAACGTTTTCCTATTAACGACTTTCTACTTTAAACAAAAATCTTAAATATGGATAAATTCTAACATTTGGTTGTCTATCGAAACAAAGAAGATGAAAATAATCTGACTTTTTAAGAAGAGAAGAAATGCATAGGTTTATTGGCTCTGTCAGCGACCTCGCTCTTCAATGTCAGCCTTAGCAGTTCAATAACCATCAATAGGAATTTTTGTTCAAATCAGGTTTTTCTACAAAAAAGATATTTTTAGTAGAATAGCAATCAGCTCTGTCTACTGTAGGAATGGATATGAAAAAAGAGCTCTTGCTCTTTATCTTATATATATGTCATATATATCATTATAAATTTGTGAAACTCAAATCAAGAATATATTATCAATAGGATGGGTACCTGGCTGGCTCAGTCAAGAGAGCACGTGACTTTTTTTTTTTTTTTTTTTTTTTTTTGAGAGTGAGAGACAGAGAGAAAACACAAGCAGGGGAGATTCAGAGAAAGAGGGAGACACAGAATCTGAGGACAGGCTCCAGGCCCAGAGCTAGCTGTCAGCCTAGAGCCCAACACGGGGCTTGAACCTATGAACCATGAGATCATCACCTGAGCTGAAGTCAGACACTTAACCAACTGAGAGCACCCTGAGAACATGTGACTCTTGACGTCAGGGTCATGAGTTCAAGCCCCACATTGGGCATAGAGCCTACTTAAAAAAAATTTTTTGATAAAATTGTCCAAATCATATAATGTAGCAAACTACACAGATCTCAAATGCCTGTTGAGTAAGGATATATTTTTTAATTTATTTGTTTGCTTATTTAATCTCTACACCCAACATGGGGCTCAAACTCAAGACCCAGAGATCACAAGTAGCAAGCACAGTCTTCCAACTAAGCCAGCAAGGCTGTCCAGAGTAAGAAAAAGTTACAACTTATTTTCTCTTAATGATGATTACAAGAATTTCCGCAAGAAGTAGTATTGAGGGAGTGAAGGGAAGGAAGTCATTTCTAAGCAGGTGGTATTTAATGAATTAGGCAAGCCTATTACAGTTTTACAAAATCGTAGTTTAATTCATCTAGAAGACAGATATTAGACTCATTTATTCATTGCATTTATGAGGAAAGATAAAGATAAAATGAAATCAAAGAACCGACCAACTCCATGCCTTCTAGCTAAAAGTTTAAACATTAAACCTTCAGAAGAGCTGTTCATGAATAGGGAACTGATTATGTTTCACTTTCTCTTTATTATTCTTCAGGTACTTTACTGGTGTGAATAAGATACAGCACAGTTCGAAGGTCAGAATATAAATAAGAATCTAGATGCATACATAATCTACAATCTGAATATTTAACACCTACAGAATAAAAATCGTTGAAAAAACTTCACAAGATTATTCCTATGAAACATTAGGCAGGAAGAAACTAGATACCAAAGTCACTAAGTTTTCCTGAAAAGCAGAAAGTTTTTTGCTTTTGCTTTTCAGGAAAGTTTACAATAAAAACAAGTACAGTTAATATAAACAATTGGCAGCTACACGTAAATTCCTAAGTTAAAGAATGGCTCAGTGTACTGTATGCTGCTAAATCAATTACCCCTCTAGTCTAGAAAGAAAAGCAAACCAAAAATGGATTTCTTTCCCCAGAAAAGAACTCCAAATTATCTATCTGCAGCTACCTGATTATGACAAAATGTCTTACTTTTGGTCTCAAAAATTAAGATTCCTCATACTGTTTATTCAAATAAAGGAAAATGTAATTCAAACATCTTCATGATTTCTAGCTTATTAAAAATCAAAACCTAACCAGCTGCAGTAGGAAAGGGACTCCATTTCAGAAAGGCTCCACCTCTGCTGTTTTTGTTAGGCTTCATTTACTCATGTTCTGTATTTTGTCTCTGAATCAGCCAAAGAAGCTATGTTCCCTCTGCAAGGGGGAAGCAGGAAAATTAATCATTCTCCCAGGCCCCAAACACCTAACATTCAAGAAGAACCAGATCCTGAACATGTTCCAGGATACTAGCTTTGAACAAACCTGAGAGCACACTGGAATCAACACTCTCATGTTCAGTAATTTACAGAATAACACCGATTGTTCACTGGTCTTTGATTAGATGCTGCCCTGGATTTCTGAAGGAAACATGTACCCTAGACCTCTTTCCAACATAAACCCTTAACCCCAAAAACTTCTAAGACTCCTTCTCCTCTCCTTTTCCAAGTCTCCCAGACACTCTGTGTGCTATTCTCTGTCATTTACACTATTCAATAAACTCTGTTTTCACTTTCTCCAGCTCACATTTGATTTCTATTCTACATGAAGAAAAGAACCTTCCTGGCTGGTGCTGTGGGAGCCTCCCCTGAGTTAAAAAGACCTACATGAAATGGATTTTATCCCATGGCAAATATTTACACAAATCATTCACTTTCTGACTTAAGCGCATAGATTCAATTTGACCAAGTTGCCAATAACTTTAAGACCAATATTCAGTTAACAATGATTTCTAGAATATTTCTCTAAGACAATTAAAAGAAACCAAATTTCAGAAAGGGATCTACTTATGCAACAGTCCTTTCCTACCAGTGTGAAATGAGAATCTTAAAACAAGGAGACGAAGTCTTACTTCAAACCCTCCCATGCTGTCTTTTTAAATTCTAGTGACTTAAAGAGAAAAACATTTTAAACATAAATAGCATTCCTCAGTTCACACCATTTTTTAACCAATGATCTAACAAACAACAAAACACTAAGCTCAAGCTTACAAGATCTAACAGAACCAACACTCCAGCGCTCCATGTATGGAGTTTTCCAAGTCGTATAATAATATTACTATGACAGAAGCATACCTCCTTTCCAAAGCCAAAATGAGTGATTATATCAGTTTCCAGTAAATGAGAATGTCTCCAAATTCTACAAGTACACAATAATCTACTCAATTTCTTTTGATGGCTAATTTAAAATCTACTTCCTGGAGCACCTGGGTGGCTCAGTCAGCTGAGTGTCTGACTCTGGATTTCAGCTCAGATCATGATCTCACAGTCCTGAGATTGAGCCCATATTGGGCTCTGCACTCACAGCATGGAGCCTGCTTGGGATTCTCTATCTTTCTCTCTCTCCTTCTCAAAATAAATAAACTTTAAAAATTAAATCTCTACTTCCTGTTTATAAATTGTTCTTTTTTTATAAGTCTGTACATAAGTTTAATAATTCAGAAACTTCTAAAACCAAAGTTTCAGTGATAAATTATAATAAGAGAAGAAAAACATTATTATAAATCAATTAATCAAATTGACTTCTCAAAAAAATATACTGAAGTCAATATAAACACTTGTGGAACAGGGCAAAGATTTGGTCCCTCTACTAAAACGACCATGGGCTGGCAAAAACTGACAGACAACTCTGGAATCAAAAACTCAAAACAACCAGGGTGGTGCTTAATAAAGAAAAAAGCAGCTGAATTTTGGTCAGAAGGCACCATGGCATTTCTGTTCACCTGTCTACTATTCACCGCTGCCCAGAGAAGCAGTGCTGACTCTGGGGACAGAAGTCTGTCTTCTTTTTGCAGATTATGGGTAGTCAGGGCCTAACAAAGACCTTGTTCTTAAAATACTGTAGCTGTGTGTTTTGACCTGTCTGGCAGTTCCAGGGGGACTAGTGCAGAGAGGCTAATATTTATCTCACAACCTCTCACCAAGCCAGTTACAGTGACCTCTGGGTATCTGTTAAAAGATTAAGGACATATACTAGCAGACCAAGGACTAGGAATAAGGCAAGCAGGAGATACAACCAAAACATTAGGAAGAAAAAAACCGAGGAGGAAGTTTTGTGAAGGAATAAAGGTTTGGAAAGGCCATGACTTACACCAGGGAACACAGAGGGCAAAATGCATGCCTATAACCAGATGCATGCTCAGAAAGCCCTGGGAGGACCCCTGCACCTCTAATAGGTCTGTGCATTTGGCACAAGCAGATGAAGGTGAAGGTGAAGGCAGAGCTCTAGGCAGATGATCAATATCAAGAAGTGCCCCAACTCAAAGACAAGCTGCGAAGACCAGGAGAGCAGTATTTTACTTCCCTCTTTGGCTCCAGACCAATAAGGCTGACTGCTGAGGTAATGGAACAGAAAATTCAGTGACCACACAGAAAAAGGGACAGTCTTTGCAACCCCCGCCCCCACCAAAAAAGCAAATCCAACCACTGCAACCCTCAACAATCAAAAGTAACAAATTTTGAGGAAAGGCACAATCTCATTTATAGAATTCTGACAGCATAACATTCAAAATACAAAGTTTTCAACAAAAATTACAAATAAAAAGAAACCAAGTATGATTTATTCACAGGAAAAAATAAACTGACTCTGCTTTAGCAAGGCCAGACACTGGACTTACTGGAAAGACTTTAAATCAACTGTCTTAAATATGTTCAATAAACTAAAATCCATGGACAAAAATCTAAAGGAAATCAGGAAAATAATTATTTTTCTAAAAAGCATTACAATGAAGAAAAAGAAAATATTTTAAAAAATAGAAATCCTGATGCTGAAAAGTACAACCACTGAAATAATGAGTTCAGTAGAGGGGTTCAACAGCCAATCTGAAAAAGGAAGGGGGGAAATGAGCAAACAAAAGAATAGGAACAACTGAAATTGACCAGTCTGAAGGATAGCAAGTGAAAACAAAAATAAAGAAAAATGAACAGACCTACAGGTACTAGTGGAACATCATCAAACATACCAATATAACCATAAGGTAAGTCTTGGGGGGGGAAAAGAAGTGGGCAGAGAGAATATTTGAAGAGATAATGAATGAAAACTTGCCAAATTTAATAAAAGACATGAATCTATATATCAAAGAAGCTCACTAAACTCCAAATAGAAAAAACTCGAAGCCACCTAGACTGAGACATAATCAAACTGTTAAGAGACAAAGACACAATCTTGAAAAAAGCAATGGTGAAGCAACTCATCATGTTCAAGGAATCCTCAATAAGATTAGCACAGCCTATTTCTTATCAGAAACCACAGAGGCTAGGACCAGTAGACCTATATAAAGTATTGAAAGAAAAAAAACTAATTAAAAGAAGTCTACATCCAGCAACATTATCTTTTAAAATGAAGAAAAATTAAGACATTCCCACTTAAACAAAAGCTAAGGTAACTCATTTCTAGTAACGTGCCCCACAAGAAATACTAAAGCAGAGTCCTTCAGGCTAAAAGAAAAAGAGTAGAAAGTAACTCAAAGCCATATGAAGAAAAGAATTCTAGTAAAGGTAACTTCACAGGGAAATATAAATGCCAGCATTATTATATTATAATTATGTTATTCCTCTATTTTTCCTATCTGATTTATAAAATACTGACAGATTAATGGTAAATGGGTATGGAATACATAAAAATGCAATTGGTGAACAACATGAAGGTGGTAGAAAAGTGAGCTGCAAAGGAGCAAAGTTTTTGCCTGCTATCGAAGTAAATGGTATCAATTCAAACAACTGTTCTAACTTTAAGATATAAATTGTAGGGGTGCCTGGGTGGCTCAGTTGGTTAAACATCCAGCTTCGGCTCAGGTCATGGTTCATGTCATCTCATGGTTCGTGGGTTTGAGCCCCACTTCGGGCTCTGTGCTGACAGCTAGCTCAGAGCCTGGAACCTGCTTCAGATTCTGTGTCTCCCTCTCTCTGAACCTCCCCTGCTCGCGCGCTATCTCTCAAAAATAAAAAAAACATTAAAAAAAAGACGTAAATTGTAATCTACATTGTAACCACTATGAAAATATGTAAAAAATATACAGAAAAAAAATTCAGGAGGTAATCAAAGCATGTTTTTTTAAATAGCAGATAAAAAAAGGGGAGACTGGAGGAACTTAGGACCATAAAAAATAATACAGAAAACAAATAGCAAAATGGCATTAGAAAGTTCTCTATCAAAAACCACTTTTAAACATACATGGATTTACAATTGTATGGTATACAGACATAACAGAATACTATTTGGCAATAAAAATGGATGAAATATTGATACATGCTATAACAGAGATGAAGAATCTTAGCCCCACACCCGAGCTGCCAAGACAGAACCCGGACGATTCTTAGGCATGTTAAAATTTAAGATGTAATGCACTGGGGCAACTCTCTGTCACAGTGAGAAAACTGAGACCCTAAAAATAGTTAAGTGGCTTACCTAAACTCACATTCATTTCATTTCACAGTCAATTCATTTCATAAGATATATTTTATTCTTTGAATCACAATTGTTTGCAAGTTGGTATCTCCCAGCAGAAATTTTATCTTTTTCACTTCCTAGCTCTGGAGCCTGGTACAGTATTCTACACACAATAATACTCAAACATTTACTGAATGACTACCTAACACAGACTGATATCCGAAGGGAGAGATTATATTTTGCTTATATTAGCTTCAATACCAAAATAAGTAAATTTAACATACCATGACATGTTTATATTCTAGCAAATGTTTGAAAAGATCTTTTTTTTGAAAAAAGCATATCAAAAAATATCAGAATTGAATTTTACCAGGATATCAAGGTTTTCATTGAGTAAATGGAAAATATATTTTATAACTCAGGAAGTCAGAATGATCTGACACAGAAAGATAGCTCCTTTAATGGAATTAGAAAACAAAGAAGGTGCTTGTTAGTGGTTCTTAACAAAAGTCTGGGCAAGACTGTGAGCTTTAGAGAAAAGGAAATAACAGCTAAGTAAAGTTTCAGTCAAGGAGACTATCTCTGATTCTTTGAGTGGGTAGGTAGCCAAAGTAGATCTGTGCTCATTATCTTTGCTTTTCACTTGGGAACAAAGAAACAGGGAAGAACAACCCTAAAGACACCAATAACTACTCACTGAGCTAAATTACTATTCTATAACAAAGTATATGGATTCGTGAGGTTAAAAGGCTCACTACAGAATGCCAACTGCCTTGTTTTAAGTTTGGACTTCTGACCATAGCCCTGGTAGACTATACTCCTAGTAGAGATATCTCTCAGAGATTTAATTGGTCTGATTGATAATCTAGTGTCCTAAAAATGACTAATTCTTGGCTCTCAGGCATATAAGTGGTAGTTCTCTTTAAAAAGTTTGATACATTTAGGAAATCATCATATCAAAAACTGGGTTCAAAAACAGAAGGCAATTATATCCACTGTCTAGATTTTGAAGACCATTTCAAAGAATGAGCTAAGCTAATCACAAGCACAAGAACCACAAGAGAAATGTGTCAATGGAATTGATCATGCAGAACTTCAAGTAAAAGAAAATCTTGTTAACAGTTCAGGCAATATTTTGGGCTTAGTTAGAAAGTTAAAGCTGAGAAAGGCAAAATATTTTCAATAGAAAAAAGAAACTCTTTTCCTCTGATTCTTAGATTGTTGTATCTTACAAAGGATTCTTTGTTAAAATATTGACACAGGCTTTACCTGAAACACTAAGAAAAATATGCTATGTTTCCAAAAAAGCAAAATGTATGGTTATGTACATATGGTGTATATGGCTCCTTCATCTAAAGTCACTGTCTGACCAATCCACTGACTACCACCCATTAATAGCTAGTGGTGCCTCTTCTCAAATACTACTAAATATTAAAATAAAAAACACTCAGAAAAATACTGAAAACTATACCCATAGTTCAATTCCTCTAAGTTTTACTGGTCCAGCCACACCAGTAACTCTAAGGCTAAGTCGACAAGGTTAGTCGACCACTAACACATACCGGTTCATTCTTTGATTATGGAAAATGACACAGGCCAAAAAAAAAAAAATACAAAATTCCTTAAGCTATCAATATAAATCTTCTTTAAAAAGCGTTTACAAATGGCAGTCTCAGCCTGCTATGGACTGAATTGTGTCCCGCTAAAACTCATGTTGAAGCTTTAATCTCCAATGTGATGACAATTACCTTGGGCAGTAATTAGGGTTAGATAAGCTAGTCTGGGTGAGGCCTTCATATTGGGATTTGTGGCTTTATAAGAAGTGGAAGAGAGAGAGCAATCACTCTCTCAACCTGTCCAGTCGATGGTATTTGATTATAGCAGCCTGACCTGACTTCAGATACAGCTTATGAACAGATAATACCACATAAAAGTTGCACAGCAGTCAAATCACTGAACATGCAGACCAGATGCAACTGAATGCCCAAGCAAGATTTATAGTCAAAATCTGAACCATCAAAATTACTGCAGGAACCCTAGAGTTACAGAATGACAACACCCAAGTGGCAACCTCTCAGTTTTAGATCACATCCACAAGAGAATCCTATTGTGAAAGACCAGATGCTTGCTTTTTCTAAAGTGAAATCCACACATTTTATTTTGAGAAATTAATAATATGTCAAAGGTAACTGAGTTTTTGGTTTCCTTTAAATCTTTTTTTTTTTACATTTTCTTTTTTTTATAACACAATTTATTTTTTTAACATATGCAATAATTTTCCATCATTTATAATACAGTAGTTACAATGACACTCCAAACAAAAAGCAAAGTAAAAAACCAAAACACCAACTTCTATTTCATGTAATTAAGACTTATACAGAAGTTAGCAGGTTAAGTAACAACTAGTTAATCACCTAATTTCACAGCTATCAGAAGTGGCAATCGTTATATAGCAGCTTATCTATGATATATTCAAGATAAATGATACAATTTGTTACTTGCCCATAAGCTACAACACAGCCTGCTTAATATCTTTCCTTAAATTCCACCTCTATACTACAATATACTTGAGGTCCATGCAAAAAAGTAGCTACCTTTTATGTAGGAAATGGATGATTAAGTCTTTGGTGTTGTAAAAGCAACTTCATTTAAACATAACCACCCTGACCACCAAAAAAAGAAGAGGGGAAAAAAAAAAGAGTAAAGAAAATAATAAGGGAAAAACCCAAGACACACTTCCT
>NC_043704.1:128782682-128861101 GCF_006229205.1 Suricata suricatta
GTAAAATTTTTAAAAATTTAAGTAAAACAAGTAATAATAATAAAAAATATGTACAGAAAAAGGCAAAAAGAAAAAAATGAGGAAAAAAAAGAAAAAAATTATAAAAAAATTTTAAAAAACTGAAAAAAAACAGCAGCTCCCCTCGTGGATAGGCGTGGTTTGATGTGGTAGGTCTTGGAGGCTGCTCTCAGAGGCTCAGCCTTGGTGTCTGTAGAGATTAGATAGGCAGTATGCCAAGTTCTGCTGAACTAGGAACTGTAGGCCACTCTAATGAGTCTGATCTCCTTTTGCCGAGGTTGAGCCGAGTTGTATTTTCCAGGCCCGCCTCGGTTCAAAGTTCCAGTCCATGCACTTTTTATGCTATCACAGATGGGATGTTTTTTCTTTGGTGGCTGGCTTCTTAGGGGGAGGAATCAGTTTGTCTTGGCTCAGGCTGGTATTTCGGCTGCCCCTGCTCAGGTATCCTTCAGGTTCTCTTCCTTCTGGAGTCCGTATTTTCTCCTTCTGCTCTTGCAGATGAGAGTAATGTCCTTCTCCGTTCGATTGATGGGGCAGACGAAGTTTACAGAGCTCCCTTCCTCTCCGCCATCTTGGCTCCTCCTCCTTTCCTTTAAATCTTAATGAAGAGCTTATTTCATATAAAAACATCAAATGACCAGCTAGCCTTAAAAAATCATCCAAAGATTACTATGGCCAAATTCAGCAAATAACACTCCAAAAAGCCAATTTAATTCCAAAAATAGCCTCTGTGTCCGGAAGAAGTGACCTTAACAATCTTATTATAGTATTTTATACATATATACTGTATGTGTGTGTGTATATATATATGCATATATATATATATATATAGTATATTATAGTATAGTATGTTTAAATCTAGAAGCAGCACAAAAAGTTTAAATCTTTTAAGAAAGTTATCTCAATCTACTGTAAAAGTTGTTGTAAAAGTCTGCTTGTGGTACCGAGGTTATAGGTAAATTGAATAGGGCAGAAAAGTGATAAAGAGATTCAGAGATGTTCAACTATATATGTAAACATGAATTAACTAGAAGAAAATCAACCTAACTATAGCACAGCCAAATAAAACGTGTGCTAATGAAAGTATCTGAAAAGTTAACAGATTAGGGGAAAATAGTTAACAACAAATTACTCCACAAAGCGTATGCTTTCAATTGTTACAACATCAAGCTTTAAAAAGGTCAAAACTTTCCTTACTGAACTCACAGTAAGTCTTCAAAGTATATTTGCTGAGTGGATAAAATGCATACTAATCCAGAACTCTGACTAGTTTTTTCCTATTTGCACATGAACTGTGAATAAATTAATTATTAGATTAACCCTTATTTAAGTTAAAACCCTAAAATAGTTTATCAAGTCAAATTGTGTTTTGAAGTTTCTATGTGATTATACTGCTCAAAATGTTCAAACGTTGGGAAACACCATCTTCTGACTATCCCACTGAAGAGAACTGCTTCTAAACTGGAAGAGAAGCACTCCAGTACTTCTGGACATAAACTCTACAAATTCAAATTTGGGCCCTTGGGGTAAAGGGAAAATGATTTATATCAAAGGACAGGCCTACCGTATCTCTAAGGAAGAATAATGCAAGGTCTTGTCATAAACTAGGTATTAAAAAAAAAGAGAGAAGAAAGGAGTAAAAAAAGACGTAACATAAAAAGATAAACTAAGGGCAGAAATAAAGCAAAATTAACAACACTAATACTTGCTGTGCTATCCATTATTTCCACTCAACAATTAAAGCAGTCTGGTATCCTCCTAAGGAAAAATTTTAAGTATTTGAAAAAAACGCCATTACTTCAGGATTAAATGAAGTCTGTTCTTTCCATAGTTCAAAAAGGTTCTTCAGGCTTTCATAAACTCTGAGAATACTCAAATTTGGGGGCACTGTAAGTACTCAAAGACTGACAGCTCCATAGGTGTTCATGAATAGCCTGTTAATTCTAAAAGTATCTGACTCTGGCATGCTAACTGGCTATAAAGGCCTCTTAAACTAGGTGCTGAACTCCATTTTCCAGCCTGTCAATCTATTCTATACACTGTGGCCAGATTAAGTGTAAGATTATTTGCTGGCTGCATTATACCTTGAAAGCTAATTCCTAATCAAGAAAATCTGAAGTAGAGCTTTGCATCCAAGGTCCCCTGAATCTGATTCTACCATACATTTTCTACTTTTAACATATCCTAGCCTGGTACTACACACTGGGACGTCCCCAGTGATTTGAATACTGTTGCTTCATTGTCTTCCTCATCTCTGGCCAGTACTGCCCTTCAACCTTCATCACCAAAGCCACACTGTCTGAAGCATTATCTGACTTCACTGAAATCAGAAGTAACCACTCCTTTCTCTCAATGTTCACACTCCCTTCTCTTAGTCACTTACCAGGTTCTATCTTATTTTATGGTGAGTGGTTTATGTACACAAATAGTATACTCCCTGATCGCAAGAACTCATCATATCATCTTTGTGTCTCCCATGAGGCCTACCACACATTTCCATAAACATCTGCTGATTCACTACTGGACACCTCAAAAGAGGTATTTTGAGAAAACATGTCACTTTTTAACCCTGAAAAACAAATGTTCAAATTAAGTATGTATTAATATTTTTGAGAGACAGAACAAGAGTGAGTAGGGGGAGAGGAACATGGAAGGGGAAAGGGAGAGAGAGACAGACAGAGAGACTCTTAAGCAGAGTTAGATGTAGGACTCAATCCCACAACACTTGGATCATGACCTGAGCCAAAATCAAGAGTTAGACACTCAACCAACTGAGCTACCAGGTGTCCCAACTATGAATCCTTACAACTACTAATGTCTATCCTTTAATCCACATCCCAGTATTTTCTCTGCTCACACACAGATCACCAAATGCTATGGTCTGAATATCTGTGTCCCTCCCCAACTTTATATATTGAAATACTAACTCTCAAACATGAGGCATTAGGAGGTATAACTTCTTAGATGTGCTAAAATAATGAGGGTGGAGCTCTCATGAATGCAATTAGTGTTCTTATAAAAGAGACTGCACAGAGCTCCCTAACCCCCGCCACCATGTGAGGACAGAGAGGAGGCACCAGCTATGAAGCAGAAAGATGGCCCTCACCAGAATGCAATTGGGCTGGTCCACTGACCCTGGATTTCCTGGAACTATGAGAAATAATTTTCTGTTGTTTATAAGCAACCCAGTCTATGGTATTCTGTTACAGCAGCCCAAAAAAACTAAAACACCAAACTTACCTCAAACAAACGTAAGTCAGCAGGAACTCTGTCCCCAACAGAAAGGTAAACTGTATCACCTGGAACCAAGTCTCGGGCAAGCGTATGTTCCAATTTTCCTTCACGCACACTGCAACATGAAACAGAAACAACCATGGCTGAAAAAAGAAAGCCATGCCACTTATATAAAATAATTCTAGTGGGCTCGTCTAAGGAAAAATATATTGTAGCATTACAACTTCAATGAAGGTAAGTCAAATATAAGAAACCAAGAAAATAAGTATTTTTCTACTCTTGGGAATTAAGATGTTCACATGACAAAAACAGCACTAGAAAAAGGGACCAGTTATTGTCCAAATGTAAAATGTGAAAACTCAAGCCATCTTTTTATTCATCTGGGTCTGACTGTGCATCACTGCACCTATGACAGTGCTTAGCACACAGTCTCACAACACAAAAAACTCTGTTGAATAAATCCATGTCTCAAGAATCTCAATATTAAAACTTTAAAGTTTTAATATTATAACTTTCTACACTGAACAGAACATGAAGTTTTCATGTTAAATTAACCATTTCTACGTTACTTTACTGTCAGACAAATCTGATGCCAAAATGTATACTATACTACTCCCATTCAATTTCTAAAAGTGAAAATCCACTTTCATTTGTTTCCATGTAGTTTATTTCCTGTTTGATTGTTTTGGTTGGCCCATTCAGTCTTTAGTAGTATGTCATGTAGCTTCCATGTATTTGTGTTCTTTCCAGAGTTTGTCTTATGATTGATTTCTAGTTTCAGACCACTGTGGTCAGAAAACATGCATAATATGATTTTAGTCTTTTTTACTGAGGCTTTGTTTTGTGGCCTAATATGTAATCTATTGTGAAGAATGTTACATGTGCACTTGAAAAGAATGTACAATCCACTATTTTTGGATGGAATGTTCTGAATATATCTAGTATGTCCATCTGGACTACTGTGTCATTCAAAGCCACTGTTCCCTTGCTGATTTTCTAAAAAAATAAAAATAAAAAAATAAAAATAAAAATCAGTGGTCCAAAATCTTCGACACATAGTAAAAATTGTTCTATAAAGGAAGTTTATATCAATACATGCCTATCTCAAGAAATAAAAATATCAAACTTCACACCTGAAGAAGCTGGAAAAAAGTAGAAAGCCTAGAGCCAACAGAAGGAAAAAAAATAATAAAAATTAGAGCAGAAATAAATTAAATGGAGACTAGAACAATAGAACAGATCAATAAAACAAACCAGGTACCAGTTCTTTAAGAAGATCAACAAAATTGATAAAACCTTTAGCCAGATTCCTCACAAAAACCAGAGGGAGAACTCAACTAAATAAAATCAGAAATGAAGTATAAAAAGTAACAACTGACAACACAAAATTCCAAAGGACTATAAAAGAATATTATGACAAAACATATACCAACAAATTGGACAATGTTGAAGAAATGGATACTCTCTTAGAAACATATAACCTCCTAGGACAAATCAGAAACAAAGAAAATTGGAAGAGATTGATTACTAACAATGAAATTGAATCAGTAATCAAAATGTTCCCAACAAATAAAAGTCCAGGACCAGATGGCTTCACAGGGAATTCTACCAAGTATTTAAAGAAGGGTTAAGGGGCACCTTGGTGGCTCAGTCAGCTGAACATCCGACTTTGGCTCAGGTCATGATCTCATGGCTTGTGAGTTCGATCCCAGCATGTGGCTTTGTGCTGACAGCTCAGAGCCTGGAGTCTGCTTCAGATTCTGTGTCCCTCTCTTGCTCTGCCCCTCCCTTGCTCATGCTCTGTCTCTCTCTCAAGAATAAATAAAACATTTTAAAGTTTTTTAAAAAATGAATTAGAGTTAATGCCTATTATTTTCACACAATACCAAAAACATAGAAGAGGAAAAAAAGCTTTCAAACTCATTCTATGAGGTCAGCATTATCCTGACACTGAAGCCAGATAAAGATACTACAAAAAACAAAAACTACATGCCAATATCTCAGATGAACACATATGTAAAAATCCTCAACAAAATATAAGCAAACCAAACATTTAAAAAATTCCTTCACCACAATCAAGTGAAATTTATTCCAGGTATGCAAGAGTATTTCCAAACCAATCAACATGATGCATCACGTTAACAAGAGAAGGGATAAGAATCATATAATGATCTCAACAGATGCAGAAAAAGCATTTAAAAAGTACACCTAAAAAGAGGTGGTGGTGATGGTGGAGGGCACTTAAGGGGAAGAGCACTGGGTGTTGTATGGAAAACAATTTGACAATAAAATATTATTGAAAAAAAAAACCCCCCAAAAAAAAATAAATAAAAAGTACACCTACTCAGGACAAAAACTCAACAAAGGAAGTTTAGAGGGAAGATACATTAACAATAATAAAGGCCATATATGAAAAACCCACAGCTAATACCATACTCAACGGTGAAAAACTGAGATCTTTTCCTCTAAGATTAGGAGGACAAGGATATCCACTCTCACCACTTTTATTCAGCGTAGTACTGAAAGGTCTAGCCACAGCAATCAGACAAGAAAAAGAAATAAAAAGGCATCCAAATTGGTAAGGAAGAAATAAAATGTCATTTGCAGATGATATGTTACTATATACAGAAAACTGTACAGATTCCACCTAAAAACTACTGGAACTGGGAGCACCTGGGTGGTTCAGTCAGTTACGCACCCAACTCTTATCTCAGATCATCATCTCATAGTTCGTAGGATCAAACCCATATCAGGCTCCATGCTCACAGCACAGAGCCTATTTGGGATTCTCTCTCTCTGCCCCTCCCCTAATTGTGTACTCTCTCTCAAAATAAATAAATATTTTAAAAACCCTACTGGAACTGATAATGAATTTAGCCAAGGCACAAGTTACAAAATTAATACACAGAAATCTGTTGCATTTCTATACACTAATAAGGAAATAGCAGAAACAGGAAACAATCCCATTTACAAGTGCACCAAAAAAGAATAAAATACCTAGGAATAAACTTAACCACAGAGGTGAAAGACCTGTACTCTAAAAAGTGTAGCACACTAATGAAAGAAACTGAAGATAATACAAATGGGAAGACAGACACATAGATCAATGGCACAGGATAGAAAGCCCAGAAATAAATCCACACTTACACGGTCAATTAATCTCCAACAAAAGAGGCAAGAACATAAATTGGGAAAAAGTCCCTTCAACAAATGGGTGTTGGGAAAACTGGAGAGCTACATGAAAAAGAATGAAACTAGACTACTTTCTTATACCACAAACAAAAATAAACTCAAAATGAATTAAAGATCTAACTATAAGACCTAAAACTATAAAACTACTAGAAGAAAACAAGGCAGTAATTTCTTCGAGCTCTACCAAAGAAACATTTTTCTAAATATGTCTCCTCAGGTGAGGGAAACAAAAGCAAAAATTAACTATTGGAACTATAACAAAATAAAAAGCTTATGCACAGCAAAAAAATCAAAACAGCAACCTACTGAACAGAGAAGATATTTGCAAATAATACATCCAATAAGGAGTCAATATCCAAAATACATAAAGAACTTATATACACCTCAACACCAAAAATAAACCCCACAAATAATCTAATTAAAAATGACAGAACGGAATAGGCAGTTTTCCAAAGAAGGCAAACAGATGACAAAAGATACATGAAAAGATGTTCAACATCACTAATTATCTGGGAAATGCAAATCAAAGCCACAATAAGTGGGGGGCCTCGGTGGCTCAGTTAGTTAAGCGTCCAACTCTTGATTTTGGCTCAGGTCATGATCTTAGGTTTCATCAGTTCAAGCCCCACACTGGGCTCCACACTGGCATCATAGAGCCTGCTTGGGATTTTCTCTCTCTCTCTTCTCTTCTCCCATCCACACATGCACCTGCTCTCGTTCTCTCTCAAAATAAATAAATAAACTCAAAAAAAAAAACCACAGGGGCCCTGGGTGGCTCAGTTGGTTGAGCATCCGGCTTCAGTTCAAGTTATGATCTCACGGTTCGTGGGTTCGAGACCCGCATCAGGTTCTGTGCTGACAGCTAGCTCAGAGCCTGGAGCCTGCTTCAGATTCTGTGTATCCCTCTCTCTCTGACCCTCCCCTGCTCACGTTGGCTGTCTCTCTCTCTCTCTCTCTCAAAAATAAATAAAATATTTTAAAAAAATTTTTAAACAAAACAAAAAGATATATGAACTGCTGTGTTTATTGCAGCATTATTTGCAATAGCCAAGATATGGAAGCAACCCAAATGTCTATGCACAGATGAATGGATAAAGATGTGGTATGTACATGTGTATGTACACTATGTACACACATACACACATACTGAAATATTCAGTCATAAAAAAATGAGATTTCACCATTTGTAATACGGATGGATCTAGAGGATATAATGCTAAGTGAAATAAGTCAGAGAAAGACAAATACCATGTGATTTCCAAAAACCATGTGTAATTCAAGAAATTCATGAACAAAAAAAAAGTGACAAAAAAAAAAAAAGACTCTTAAATACTGATAACAAGGTGGTGACCATCAAAGGGAAGATGGGTGGAGTTAAGGGTGAAATAGATAAAGAGGATTAAAAGTACCTTAGAGTGATGAGTACTGAGTAATGTATAAAGCTGTTGAATCATTATATTGTCCACCTGAAACTAATATAACACTGTATGCTAATTACATTTCAATTAAAAAAAAAAGAAGGGCATCTGGGTGTTTCAGTCCTTAAAGCATCCGACTTCAGCTCAGGTCATAATCTCTTAGATTATGGGTTTGAATGTCACTTCCAGCACTGTGCTGAGAGCTCAGAGCCTGGAGCCTGCTTCAGATTCTGTGTCTCCCTCTCTCTCTCTCTTTGCCCCTCCCCTGCTTGTGTATACTCCCTCTCTCTCTCTCAAAATTAAACATTTTTAAAAATTTTTTAATTAAAAAAAAAAGAGTAGAAATCCATATCAGAAACAAGGATCATACCAATGGCATTCTGGTGGCATAAGTTTACTCAATTCTTCAAGAGATTTTTCTGAACGATACTCCTATTTATAAAAAAAAAAGACAGAACATAATATTAAAAAACATTTATAAAGAAATACAAATACATATGTTTCTATGTACATGTTCCATGTTAGACTTAAGTAAATATTGATATCATTTTTAAAAAACTTTCCCCAGTTCTTATCTTTTCCTTTACTTGCATTTATATTCCTAACACATAAAAGCTTGTTCCTTACTAAATGTTAAACTATAGTGACCAAACTATTTTGATAATTAAATATTCCTAATTTTATATGTTTAATATTCAATGTGAAACCCAAGGTCAGTTTATTTATAAGAAAATAAACAACATTCACTACTGTTTGTATAGTATATAAAAAGTACATAATTTTCAGTCATTAAAAGTTAAGATCATTGAGCCTCAGGATTAAGATAAACTTGCTTTTAGTGTTTAATGACTAAAGAAGTCGAAGACAATTAACTGCAAGCAACATCTGCTTTGAGGATTTAAACACATGCTAACTACAAAGATTTATGGGGTAAGTTTGCTTAGAAAGAATATCTGTTCCATAAGAGTGAGTTGTGGCTGGCATTGCTCTGATAGCCGTCACACTGAATTATCTGCAAAGGGACATTCTCAGGAGCCCTTACCCTCCGCGGCTCCAGCCTTCCTCTACCCATAGAATCAAAGCTGAGGGTCAGAGAGATCACTCTCCTCACCATACTATTCAGTCCATGTTTCCATGGGCAGTCTTGCTTCACTCAACATCACTGCTATTTTTGTCTTCTGTCTGCACTAAGCACACCAATCTTTTGATCTAAGTTTAAGAAGGGAGAAGCGGAGTGCTCTGAAATGACTGCAGTACTAATACTAATCAAAACTTCACACCCATGACAAACTTTTTCAAATAGAAAACGCAGGGCAGGGTAAGAATAACTGAGAATTAAATCGGCATTCACCTAGACAAGAGGAACAAACTGTAAAGTAAATCTATAAGTATGAAAATTATAAGACACTCCTCCCCCAACCATAACAAGAATAGTAAGAAATTTGAAAGTTTTACCCAAATATTTCACAGAAGACTAGAAAACATCAATTCTAGATCCTAATAATAAAGGACCTAGAAGCTGCTCAATCTTTACTTCCCTTTTCAGACTTCTTAGACTTTACTCCCCACAACTACAGAGATACTTCTATATCAAAACAACCATTTAACACATCACTAAAAACTTGACAGCCATCTCTAATGAACACTTAAAAGTTATATTTCAAATTTATTGTAAGGTGGCATCAATGTAAAACTATATAAAACAATTAGCTATTTTCAGGGCTTGGAAATATAATGGGTATATAATGGGATGAGAAATAGATTTGAATAAGATAGGGAAAAAGGGGTAGATATAAAAACATAAAAGCACTCTCCTAGAAAACAGATAAAAACACAAATACTAAAGATATAACATTAACAATTTCAGATAGAGTTTTGGTCGTTTTCTGACAAAGCACTATATATAATAAATTCAACTAGCCAACAAATCTTTTTAGAGAGGTTTTAACTGCTATGTATACAATATTTTTTAGTTTCAAGGCACATTTGGGTAAAAAGTTCCTATCTGTGTAATGAAACTGGGTTTTTCATAAATGTTTTGGATTCTTTCTGGAGTTTTCCATCAAATGAACGTATCACAGAGATAGTGGATAGTTTCTGCCACTGCATTCACAGTGTATAACACACTGCATTTGTGAAAAATTCCACACAATGTTAAAATCGCCAAGTTTGTGGGGTTTTTTGAGGTAGGCGTTTTCTGTGTACCAACAGAACAACCTACTACAGTCTTCTACACATAGTGGTAACACTGTAGGAATCCTTCTGAAGAAAGTCACTCCACATTTCTTACAATTAAAGATGCAAAAGTTCCAGTTACCAGTCATGTGGGTAGTACCGTCCACACGACTGAAGGAAGAGCTGCCTTGAATGGCGCCCGCCTGGAATGGCCTCTGCTAGACTAACAGCTCCACGCCCCCAGACCAACTGCTGTCTGTTCCAAGCAAGAAGATTCCCTGGAAACAGAATCCCTGATGGTCCACTGATGGAGCTCACAAACTTGCTGTAGATAATCTGATTCCAACTGTCTTTTCCTCAGTGGGTTACTGTAAAATTAAGAACCTACTAAATTAAAGATTGCCATAGGAAGCCTGGATAATGACAGGAAATACCCAAGGAATTAACCATAGATAGGAAAATAACCACAATTGCTTAAAATTTAGTCTCAAAATTCAAAACAACATGAACTTGAATATCATATATTACATTTTCCCCTAAACTAGAATAATCCTTCTAATCCTCTAACTATGCTTTAAAACTTTTAATGAGACACACCAACACTGTTCTAAATTATGAAGTTATCAGATATTAAACAAACATAAAAGCCTACATTTCTATCTATGCCTAAACTTATAATAAATATCCTGACATCATCTCTACATTATTCTGGGGTTCTGCATCATATGTTTTATTTACTATTTCAATGTCTATGCTGAATAGGAAGTCTGATCCAGGTCAGAATGTTCTTTCTGTGGAGGAAATGAGGAATTTAAACCCTGGCCCAATTTTTTTAATTGGAAAGAGTTTTTAAACCTGTTGCTAGATTTTATTTCTATTACTGTGCTCTTTGTTTCCATCTGCTTCAGTTACCTTTAACTCTATCAAATAAAAAACTACACTTCCTTCATGCTACTACTATCTAGATCAAAGCACTTAAGTTAGTCCCACAAATTTCCTTAGAGAATGAGTTGATGGTTTCTGAAATCATTTGAAAAACAATAAACTGTTCTGCCCAGTATTACCATCCCCCAATAACCACAGATTTTGCCATAAGCCACCTTAGTTTTGTTAAGAAATTAACAAGAAATACCATTTTCATGTTGACAAAATAGGCTACCTACTCACCTGAACAAAGGCAACTGTAACGACGATAAGTATTGCCTAAACAAAACAAAGAAATCAGACATTTAACTTCAGAAATAACCATTTATGGTGTTTTATTTTTCTAACTCTGTCCACAGTCCCCAGATACCAGACTCTAAGTATGGAGATCAACTGGGGAAGAAATCACAACTTTGCCTTGGGAGAAAACACTGACAGCTGACAGTGGCTTGTCTTCCTTAGGACAGCTTCTCAAATTTGATCTCAAGATCTATATATGCTCTTACAAACTGAAGGCCAGCTTTTGTTTATGTGTGTTATAATCTATTGATATTTACCTTAATCAATACTTTCTCAATTGCTCAGTTTTAATTTTGCCTAATTAAGTCATCTGAAAAGTAATAAACCTATCACATATTAACACATATGAAAAATACACTTTTCCAAATAAAAAAATTTGTGAAAAAAATGAAGTGTTTTCAATTTTTCTATCTTTAATGTCTGCCTTAATACAAAACTAGGGGCACCTGGGTGGCTCAGTCAGTTAAGCATGCGACTTCAGCTTAGGTCATCATCTCTTGGTTTATGAGCCCCACAGAAAGCCTGGAGCCTGCTTCAGATTCTGTATCTTCCCCTGCCCCCCCCCCCACTTGCACTCTGTCTTTCTCTCTCAAAGATAAATAAACATTAAAAATAATTCTTTAGGAGTACCTGGGTGGCTCAGTCGGTTAAGTATCCAACTTCAGCTCAGGTCATGATCTGAAGGTTCATGGGTTTGAGCCCCACAGGAGATTGTCCTGACAGCGTGGATGGAGCCTAGAGCCTGATTCGGATTCTGTGTCTTCCTCTCTCTGCCCTCCCCCATCCACATTCTGTCTCTCAAAAATAGATAAAACATTGAATAAAAAAGAATTTTTTTTTAAATCTTAAAAAAAATATTTTTTTTTAAAGCTAGACTCGGGGTACCTAGGTGGCTCAGTCAGTTAAATGTCCGACATCAGCTCAGGTCATGATCTTGCAGTTTGTGGGTTTGAGCCCCACATCGGGTTCTGTGCTGACAGCTCAGAGCCTGTGTCTCCCTCTCTCTGTGGCCCTCCCTTGTACGCACTGTCTCTCTCTATCTTAAAAATAAATAAATATTAAAAAAAATTTTTTTAAATAAATAAAAGCTAGACTCATATTTGCTTCTGCATTCAATCTATTATCATGTTGATAATGCTGAAATATATGAAGAAAACCCAGCCTCATACAGATATTGTTGGAAAGGGATGGAATATTTTAAAAGCTTTTTCAGATGACTGTGGATATTCCCCTTAGCTACTAGACCAAAATTAAACAAGTGTTAGTTACTCAGAAGTAATTTGCCATGTAGAATCTAAGCTACTTCAATGACCTTTTCATAACCTATGATAGTAAAATCTATTGATCTACTTTGCATTTGGAATGGATCTTTTATCACTGAAAATACTGTAACATCTTGCATTCAAATCTTCCAAGGTTGACATACTTCATAATAGTAGAAAGAAATCATATTCATTGAAATCACTACTAATCTCATTAGAATGGTGTTAAATTTATCAGGAAGCTATCTAGCACATAGTTATTCATAAAAATTCTGCAGAATTCTAACTATCACTGGAATGCTTAAATTTTATTACTGGCAATAAATGCTATCAGTTGTTTTCTTGAAATGACAGGTTTATTTCACTCACTTTCCTTAAAAAAGTATGCTAGTTATCTAAGTTTTAATACCACACTTTGCCAGAGTGTCTGGGTGGCTCAGTCAGTTAAATGTCCAACTCAGTTTTGGCTAAGGTCATGATCTTGTTGTTTCAAGAGTTTGAGCCTCACATGGATTCTGCACTGGCAGTGCAGAGACTACTTGGGATTCTCTCTCTCTCCCTCTCTCTCTCCGTCCCCTACTCATGTGGTCTGTCTCTCAAAACAAATAAAAATAAAAACTTAAAAAATAACCATAGTCTGTCAACCATTCGTTCCTCCTAATCAAAGGCTAGTTCAGCTCACCACAACTGCCCTTCTTTGACACAACCACTAAACTTCAATATACACAAGTCCTCTGTGCACATTCCCCATTCTATTACATGGAATTTCAAAAGGTATGTATGTACTCAAGTACCAAGATTTAATGAAATTAATTTTTACTGCTTTATCAAAAACACTCCCAAGAGAAAAAATGAAAGAAAACAATGACTACTAGTACAGTTTGTTGCCACTGTTTTGATTTGAGCCAACACTCTTTAACAGTTTTACTTGCCATTGCTTTTGCACCACTGATGCAAATTATCTATAGCAAAAATGTTTTAGTATTATGAAAATAGTTTTGACCTTGCATGTTCCCTGAAAGAGACCCCTGAGAGTCCACAAGCAAGAGTTCAAGAATTGCAGCTCAAGGCACCAGGGTGACTCAGTCAGTTAAGTGCCCAACTCCTGGATTTCAGCTCAGTCATGATCTCATGGTCCTGTGCTGACACTGCAGAGCCTGCTTGGGATTCTCTCTCATTCTCCCTCTCTGTCTGTGCCTCTCCTCTGTTCTCTCTCAAAATAAGTAAGTAAACATTAAAAAAAGAAAAGAATTGCAGCCCTATATTAATTTCTACTTTGTTCTTAAGCACAAACATGTTGGCTTTAATCAATGCTTGTACTTGTTACAAATTTTTATACCAGCATAAAACAGAGGACAAGAAAAAAGAGGAAACTTTCAACGAAAGCTAGAAGTGCCTAGCCAGAAAAAATAAAATTACATAGAAAATACAGTGTTCATGTTAAGTAATATTTTTAATTTCATAATCGTCAGGGTTTAGGTTTTAGTTCACAATTAGTCAGAACATTCTCAATTAGAAAGTAAAATAAATTGAAATTGTAACCAGAAAATTACTGTAAGATATTCCATAGTTGTAAAATTAGAAGGTTGTTAAATAATTCTCATGCATGCCCATCACAGACCTCGAATACTACTTGAGATTATGGCAATGAAAAGCAGAATTTGGATATTAACAAAAAACCTGAGGAAACACTAAATCATTTCTTAATTGATTTTCCAAAATAAAAGCCAATCCTAATTTAAATGATTATTCAGTAGTTTAAAATATACATATATTTTCTTACCACAGTGATACTGACAGCATCATCAAACTGATGCATTAAAACACTGATGACTGCAGAAGCCAGAAGCAGCATAATAAGGGGATTTTTAAACTGAAAGTGAAAACAAACAGCAATTCAACAGTTCTGTATGAATGGTAGTTGTATTCCATCACAACAAAAGCTTATAAAAATAAACGATTGAGGCATGATTAGAAAATTACAAGAGTCTACATGTGAATGAGATTTTTTATACGTCTCTTCAATTAACAAAAAACGTATTTACACTTAACTACATTTAAAAGTCACCACTTCATAACAGTTCCTTTTCAGGAGAAAATTAAATATCAATACTTAAAACTAAGAATTTACCAACTCCTTATAGTATACATGTATTTTTAGTATGTTATTTTAATAAATATAGCTGGTTTGAATTTCTACCAAGGCTAGAGTAAGGGGAAAATGACTTTAAAGATAAAGATTTAAGTTAACACTGGGTAGAACACCTAAATTATGAGAATCAAACATTCCTATACTTAGAAAATTAGCATAGATTGCAATTCTATGGTTGACCTACATGCCATAGGAATGGTCTGTTAAAAGCAGACAGTTAAGATCTACTCCACAGAAGATGAAGATTTTCCCAGTGCTGGTTTTCCTGACATCTATCTAGAAAAGCCAATAGTAACTAAGGAAACAGAACCACATGGACCAACCAGGCAGCACTTAAATGATCAAACACCAGAGCCACTCTAAAAACATCAGAGCTCTATTGCCAGAAGCTCTTCCCCTGATGAAGTGGTGCCAATCACTACTGAAGTTGCAAAGTAACTAGGCTACAAATTCACCCCACCAGAGAGCCGGGCCCCTAGACACCACAGCTCTGAGGTCAGACACCATCACCTCCCACTCCCTATGTGGCCCCATTCCCTGGCACAGTGGTTCTGACCCTGCTTCACATGAGAATCATGTGAAGAACTTCTAACAAATGCTCAGGTTCACACCAGACTGATTAAATCAGAATCCCTGGACATGGGGCCCAGGCTTCAGCATTTTTTAAGCAGTCCCAAATGGCTACATTACTTTTAAAAATATTAGCATTCCTTATAATAAAACAAGTGTAAAGTAGACATCTGTAAAGGAAACTATGGTTCACAGTATCACTTCCATGTTATATGTCCCTCAGTTCTTAAAGATTTTCACATTAAAAATTATAGAAATTCCAACTTAACAATAAACACTAACGAAAAAAGTACATAAAAGATATTTTAAAAAATTATTTCCTTTTTCCACACACACAAAAAACTTCACAGAAGTAAACAACCACACTAATAAAAATACATATAATTTAATACATATAAATTACACAGCAGAGGAGGAAATAAAAGAAAACCTCACCTGAGAAATATACTTCTTCCATAGTGGCTCATCTTCACTGATATCAAACTCATTCCAGCCATGGAAAGCTCGCCTATGACTTACTTCACATTTGTTTAGACCATTTTGAAGATCAGCCTATTAAATTTTACATATATGAGTTACTGAAAATGTTAGCAGAGGACAAAAGAAGAAAAATACAAGTATACATATTATATGTTCACATTTATAAGAACGTCTACAACAGTCAAAACTAATCTGCTGTAACAGAAAGCATTATCAGTGAGTGCTTGGGGCCAAAAACAAAATCTAGTTTAGAAAGATTAACTGCTGAGGGACCTGATGAACCTCTAGGAGTGATGACACTGTTCCATATCTTAATTCTGGTGGTGGTTACAACATTTGCCAAAATGCAAACTGTTCATTTAATTATGGGTACATTGTATTTCACATAAATTACACCTTGATAAAAAAATTTATTGAAGTACAAGTAACATACATTATATTAGCACTTTTAAAAATTATGTAAGCAACAAGGTAAAGTTTAGTAAATAAAAAACTTATGATTCTCTCTGGGAAAAGGGGAAAAACAAAAAACAGCCACACAACTTACAGAAAGCAAAATATCCATACATTTTAATGAACTCTCTTTGCTTTATTTTATTTTATTTTATTTTATTTCCTAAACCATTCAAAGGACATTAAAAGCCTTTCTTGTTCTCTGAGTCTAACAAAACCCTCAGGTTGGTTATTACTTTTTGCTCCTGGACTATGTAATTATTTCAAACAGATAATTTGTGGTTCCTAAATTACTGAAAATAATTATGTTCTATGAACACCACCTACATTCTTCAGTCTCTGTGATACTATGATTTATAAGAAGTATATATGCATCTGAATGACCAAAACATATTTTCATTTGTATCTGGTCTTTCTCCAGGGTTGCTGACTCTGAGCTCCTAAAACCCTAGGAATTTCCTGCAATGATGGCAATAAAAGTGTATTTTGTTACGTTAATAGAGGTCACTTTTGAATCTCACCTAAGAGCAGCAGCCAAGAGGACAAACCATGTGACTAGAAAGTTACAACCTTCAGTCCTAGAACCCCCACCACCATCCTCCGTCAACCTCTGGGGAAGAGAGATGAGATGGAGGCTGAATCAGCCAAGGGTGAATGACTCGGCCAGTCATGACTAGGAAATGAAGCCTCCACAAAAGCCCAAAAGGACTGGGTTTGGGGAGCTCCCAGATTGGTGAACACATGGAGACTGGGGTGAGCGATACACCTGAAGAGGGCATGGAAGCTCTAGGCTTTTTCCCCATTCCAGACCTACATATGTCTTCATCTGGCTCTTGATTTCTATCCTTTATCATATCCCTTTAATAAACTGGTAGGCTTAAGTGTTTCCCTGAGCTCTGTGAACCACTCTAGCAAATTAAATGAACCTAAGGAAGGACCTCTAATCTACAGTGGGTAAGTCAGGATCATAGGTAACAGCCTGGGGTCTGTGACTGACTCCTGAAGTCAGGAGTGAGAGGCAGTGTTGTAGGGCTGAATTCAACCTATGGAATGATGTTATTCCTGGGTAGTAGATGTTGTCAGAACTGAGTTGAATTCTTTGGTGTCCAAGAATTGCTTGGTGTTCTGTGTGGGAGAACCCGCCCCTCCCCCCACACCATTATGTTGGAATTGGGTCTCGAAACCCTAGAAGGGTCACTGTCTCTCACGATTTATTATCATAGCTATCATTAAGGAATAAAATTACCTTCATCCCTAAAATAATCAGTTTCTCTGGCCAAAAGGTTTATAATAGAGTTCAATAACGGAGTCTTGCAACACTTAAAAATATTTAAAATAAATGGTTTTAAAACAGTACAAATACAACCAAAAACCCCTGAAAAAAATGGATAGCCAATGTTTTTAATGCCATCATGAAAATACATGAATTATGTAGGAAAAATACATGAATTATGAAGGAAAAAACTATATTCATGTTACATTAGGTTGTGCTTTTTAAAACTAGGAAGGGATGAAATTACATAAGCAATTAAGAGATGAAATTTACTTGCAGTTCTTATTGTGTACTTCTCTTTTACTTAACTTCAGAAAACACTTATTAAAAAAATGATAAACTCCTAACTCTACTTATGTTAATAATTATTTTACTAATCCAGCTAATCCTTACACATCACTAATAGAACCTGACAATGACAATGATCTAGAGCTGCACTGTCCAATCAGGTAAACACTAGATATATGCAGCCATTTAAATGTTAATGAATAAAAATTAAATAAAATTAAATTCAGTTCCTACCTAAAGATCCACACTTCAAGTACTCAGTAATCATGTTTAACTGACTACTGTTCAAACAGTGGAGAACACCATATTTACTTCATCACAGAAAATTCTAGTGAGCAGCACTTAATCCATAGAGTCTGAGGAACTAATTTTACTATCTACTCCCTTCCTCCCAAGTACTTACTTGGAGAATGCTTGCAACTTCACTGACTGGTAATTCACTTGCTTTTTTTGATGTCAATACAGGAATCATTGTCTCATTTTCAGCATTAGGAATTTTTTGAAAACGTGCAACCTAGCAAATAAAACCAAAGGAAAAATATTTGAATATACAAAAAAAAATTCAAATGCAGTCCAGAATGAAAATCCAAATGTTCACAGAAACTTAGTTTCCAGTTACAAAACAAACATTTTAAGAATAATAAGTATCTAGTTCTAATAAGATAATTTATTGAGCATGTGCTATTTTTCCAGAAAGCACATTTCAAAAAGTAAGCCACCAGGGCCAGCTAGAACACAAAATAATTTTCACATTAAATAAAAAAGATGCTATTTTTATACCAATTTAATGAGTAAAAAGTAAAACAGATGTCCTGTCTCTCAGATCCTAATAATTACACGTAGTCATAATCCCCTAAACTCATTATGTTTAGCAGCAAAGACAGAGTACAGCTAAGCTTTCTCCATTTTAACTATTCCTGTGAAGCAGTCCATTTCTTAACTGTCCAGAAAAACACCTATCTACTCTACATAAGCACCAGGACAGCCAAGTCAGACTTAAAAATCTATTCCCAAACTAGCAGAAAATCAAAGAAAAGAGACAAGGAGAGGCTGCACAGTTTAGTGAAGGGACTGTGAACAGCAGAGAAAATCCCACAGATGGTGGTAACCATGGTACCTACTTGATGCAGCTTCATAAGCAAGTATCTAGAGAAAAGTTTTTATTTCACACTCTTCCAGAAATAAATCCCCAATCCAGACTTGTCTTGGGTCCTAAGCTGACAGATTCTTAATAGACAAAAAGTTCTGAATAAGTAGGAGAAAGTGAGACAAAAGTGAAACTTCAGCAAAGAAAAATTTCAGTTTCTACACTTCCACTGATTAACATACTGAAAGTGAAGTGATCATCTTACTGCCAAGACACAAGTCTTTAAGCTTTCAGATGGGATGTTTTCCACCTTGGATAATCCACATTTTTAGGATAAAATATTTCCCCCAAAACTTTTTAACACACTTCTTTAAGACAACAAATGAGATTGATCAAAAAAAGAATAATTTAAGTTTCTATTGCTTTAAGATAATGATCATAGAGGCCTGTGTGCTCTCATTATAGAGGTCTGTATACATTAAAAAAAAAATCTTTACACTTACTCCAAAAAATAGTAAACAGCTGTGGAAAAAAGTATTCACTCAGTGTAACTGAGTTCTGGAACAATCAAATACATGTTTTCTAATTTCATTTATTAAAAGGCACTGCTGGATGTTTTAAGCAGTTTAAAGCAAGAAACAGAGGGGATGCCTAGGTGGTTCAGTTGGTTAGGCGCCGACTTTAGCTCAGGTCATGATGTTGTGGTACGTGGGTTCGAGCCCCACATTGGGCTCTCTGCTGACATTTCAGAGCCTGGAGCCTGCTTCGGATTCTGTGTCTCCCTCTCTCTCTGTCCCTTCCCTGATCATGCTCTGCCTTTCTCTGTCTTTCAAAAATATATAACCGTTAAAAAAGAATTTAAAGCAAGAAGCATATAAGTATTTTTCTACTTTGCATGAGAAGATATTAGTGACTAAAAATTCTGAGGAAACTGGGAGACAGATTACCTTACTTTCATACAAAACAAAGTCCTGAAGTTATTTAAGGCATATTTTTACATAATTAAGAAATTTTAAACCTTAGCGAAAAAATGGGAAACTTCATAAAAGTTCCACATGTTTTAGAACCACTGAATGTTCAAATCTATAAAACAAAGTAGGACAAGGGAAAGATTTCACTGAGCCATCCTTAAATTAAACACTGGAGAAAACCCTGCAAAAATGACTAGACTCTTAAAGCAATGAGAACTAAAACAGTGTGATGTGGTTATTTTATCTTGTGAGATGTTAAAGCAAAATTAAAAAGGACCAAATATATTTACAATATCTGTGGTGTCAATGAGATTAATAATATCTTTTATTTCTAAGATTCCTGTACCTCAGTTTCTTCATATATAAAATAGGGATAATGGTGCCTAAAGTTGTGTCAAGATTACATTCATTAATAAAGCACCTGACCCACTAGTAATAAGGGCTGAAATAGCTATTTTTCTCCAAAAAGTATTTAATATTTACATGTATATTCAACAGTACAATTGCCTCAATACAGAACTAAATGACCAATCGTGGTGAATAAAATATTTATAATTTTTCTATTAAAATATACTTTTCGATCACTGAGATCTTAGAAATTGTCATCTCAAGTACCCAACATACAGTACAAGAGCCTTTCTCATAAAATCTTTTTAAAGTAATCCTTTGGTAGTTGTTACATAAGACAGGGCCTATGCTGGAATACACTCTACATAAAACCCTTCAGGAGCATTCCATAGCCCAAAAGAGCTGAAAAATCTCAACAGAAGAAAGTAAGACTGTTTCACTTAAAAATGGTTAAGATACTGAAGGGACATGATGAGAACGTTCTAAATATATGAAGGGCTGGCTGCCATGTGAAAGAGGGAAACACCAAAACTAAAGGGTGAGTTTACAGCCAACCAACTTCTGCAGTTAGAATGAAGAGCACTGGATGGGTTCTGGCAAAGGCTAGACAGCCATGTGATAAGCACAGATTTCACTGAAAGGATATAGGAAATAGGAGGCTATAGCACAAAATTCTTGGCCAAAGGCAGCAGTCTAATCTATATTTATGCTTACTGGATTCTATTTCAACCTACAATTATGGAAATTATTGAATTTTAATCCTATTTTCTTTTTAAGCAAATGTTATATTTAGTAGTTCAAACGGATCATTACTTCTGTGGCTTATAAGAATAATTCATTTATCCACTTACTCTCTCAACACTGCATTTATTGAGAATATGACTCTGTGGTAGGCCCTTAGTATTAACAATGAGCAAAAGCAGCCTGACAGGGAGGAAGGAGGACGAGGGGACAAATGTTATCAAAGAATAGCACAAATAAATGGAAAACTGCAAATGACTGCTACTATGAAGGAAAAGTCGTCCAGGGGCATGAGAGCTTGCACAGAGATTGCAATCGGGAGAGGGAGGTTTTCAGGAGGAAGTGATGCTTCCACAACTGAAAGACAAGAAGCTGCCTAAGGGAAGGAGTGGAAGAACAGAGGGAAAAGAATGTGCAAAGTTCCCAGGAAAAGAGGAAGCATGGCAAAATGAAGTACTGAAGAACTAAAGAACAAGTACTAAGAAAAGGCTGGCATTTTTTCACTTGCTCATTCAGTCTTTAGGCACACAATGAATGCTTATTACGTGCTATGTGCTGCTGCGGATAACTGGGGACACATAACAGACCAAAAATGTAAGAACTCCAGCCTCATGAAGCTACATACCAAATGGGAAGCAAAAGACTATAAATAATGTATTAAACAATAAATGCTCCAGAAACAAGCAAAGGAACTAGCTATTAGATCTCTAGGTAGAAATGTCCAGGAGGTAGGTGGGTATGAGAACATACAGGCTGGAGATACAAATGTAGGTAGTCACAAATGGTATTAAAACTGAGAATAAACCACACTGGCACAGAACAAAGGGGAGAGGTCTGTGGGCTGACCCTAGGGCATTACCCCAACATAGCCATCAGAGATGAGAATAACCAAGAGAAGAGACGAAGAAGAATCAAGAAGTGGGATAAAAAGGAGAACCAAAAGAGTAGTCAAGTGAAACAAATATTTCAAAGAGGGTGTAAATGGCTGGACCAAATGTCACTGAAAAGTGAAGATGAGGACTGAGAACTGACCACTGAAGCTGGCAACATAGAGATAAACAGAGTGGTTTCAACAGAGTGGTGAGCACAAAAATCAGACAGAAGTGTGTTCAGAGAAAACAGCAGAAGACAGCCAAGTATAGATAATCCGTTCCAGTTCTGCTGTAAAAAAGGGGCAGAGAAATGGGATTATCATAGCACGAAAGCAGTATAGGTTTCAAGAGTTGGGGCTTTTTTCTTAAATGAGAGAAATAACAGCATATTTGTATGTTCATCAGAATTATCTGACAGAGGAAAAACTAACAATGCAAAAGTGAAATGGGGCAATTGATAAAGTGATGTTCTTGACTAAATGAGAGGGGATGGCATCTGACATATTTGTAGGAGGACTGGTCTTAGAGGAATAGACAGTTCATGCAGTTACAGATGAGCAGGGAGAGTAACATGGAAAGGATGCTCACATGCTGGCAGCTGCTATGGAAGGAACATATGGAAATATTCTGAGAATTATCTGGATTGAAAAAATCAGGAGACTATATAAAGCAAAAATAGGCTATAGAAGTAGATGGGGATCCTATAAGGCCTTATGGGTCATATTATGGAATTTCTTTCTTAATCCTAAGAGCAAAAGGAAGACCTTGCACTGTGGTCTTAAAAATAAATAAATAAAAGGCACAAGCTGGTGGGGAAAACACACAGAATAAAAGTGGTGAAAATACACCAGTTTGGACACTATTACATACATCTAAGTAAGAGGTTAACATAGCTTGGACATGGGTAGTGGGGTGCAAGAACAGATACAGAGGCAAAAATAACAGTACATGATGATGAACTAGATACATACATCAAAGAATTACGCTAGACTCCTAGCTTGTTTATGTACTAATTAGTAATATTATTCACATGGTCAAGAATATTGGAATATTCTAACAAATGATGCTGTGACAACTGGATATACCCACAAAAAAGTACTGTATAAAGCTGGACCCCTCCCTCACACCATATACACAGATTAACTCAAAATGGATCAAAGACCTAAATGTAAGAGCTTGAACTATTAAACTCTTAGAATAAAACATAGACTTAAATCTTGACCAAGGTTTCCTAGACATGACACCAAAAGCATAAGAAACAAAAAAAAGATTGAACATCATCAAAATTTAAAACTTTTGTGCTGCAAAAAAACACCATCAAAAAAGTGAAGAAGACAACCCATAGTATGAGAGAAAATATTTAGAAATACATTACAATTCAATAAGAAGGCATAACCCAACTTTAAAATGAATAAAAGATCTGAATATATAGTTCTGCAAAGAAGATATATGAGTGATCAATATACAAATAAACCACAATGAGATACCACTTCACACCCATCAGGATGACTAAAATCAAAAAGAAAAAGGGCACCTGGGTTGCTCAGTCGGTTAGGCATCCAACTCTTGATTTCGGCTCAGGTCATGATCTCATGGTCTATGAGATCAAGCCCCGCACTGGGCTCTAAACTGACAGTGGGGGAGCCTGCTTGGGATTCTCTCTCTCTTTCTCTCCCCACCCCCCGGCCCTTCCCTGGTCTGTGCACCCATACCAAACACACCCATATACACTCTCTCAAAATAAATAAACCTAAAAAAAAAGAGGAAGACCGATAATAACAAGTGTTGGAAAGCATAGAGAGAAAGTGGAACCTTCATATCCTGCTGGTGGAACTATCATAAAGTACAGCTGCTATGAATAAGTGTGACAGCTATTACAGATATAGATTTATGGATAGATAAACAGACATAGAGATATATATTACTATGCTATTACACACACATGGCATTTTAGCTGACTAATGAGGAGTGTTTTCAACTTAAAACAATCTTTGAGTAATAATGCTTCAATTTTGAGAACTATAAAATACAAACAAGATCACATAAGTTTAATTGAAGGCAAATCGTCTTAAGGGGCAATGTTATTTCTGTCACATGTTATTACAAAAGTTAATTGTCTGTGGTCCCAGGTTTCAAACATTAGGTATTATTTACCTCTTACCTGACCCTAAAGATATCCTGGACTTAGCTGCATCTTAATCTCCTCATAATAGCTTAACATTTGTTTCAAATAATGGCATTTATCAGATCTACACCTTGGATTATTTAACTTACACAACCAATAAACATTTCCTAAGTAAACCACACACACAACCACAGTCCATAGTCTATACCTTGCAGAGATGAATAATTCAGCTGGACAGCCAAGTCATACCAGAACACACCCATGTAAGAGTTGCCATACACTAGTCAAATCATCGTAATGCAAATAAGTCAAAAAATTCATGAGGGGAAGACTGTTACAGCCCTCAGTATTCTGGGAAAACTTCCCTGTACTAAGCCATTATAAATGGATAGCAGGGAATGGCTAACACCTGCCAAGGAAACATTCTAAAAAAGAGTTGAATACTGGTCAAAGCAAGAACAGTGGAAATCTAATTTGTATGTGACTCGCCCAATCTGGCTAGAATAAAGAAAGTGTTTTACTATGCACTTCTACTTCCATTAAATGACCCAGATCTACACAGACATTAAAACAAGGTATAGAGTTTTTAATTTGATGCATTTAAAAACTGCAGAAACTTACATCTTTAGGACATAGCAAATAATTCAGTTAAATATAGACCCTTATGCATCAGGACCCATCATAGACCAATTGTGCACAAATCTGCATTTTAACAAGAGTCCCAGGTATCTATCACTCATATATTTTGAGTTTAAGCATGTGATACATCAGTTCCGAATTCTGATACACATCAGAATTATATGGGGATTGCTATGGATTGAACTGCCCCCCACCCCAACCACATAAGTTGAAGTCCTAACCCCCAATTTAACAGTAGACATGGAGCCTTTATGAGGTAATTAAGTCATGAAGGTGCAGTCCTCATGATGGCATTAGTGCCCTTATAAAAGACATCAGAGAGCACTGCAAGTATATGTCTCCTCTCTCTTTTTCCCTCTCCTCATCCCTCCTCCCCAGCCTCTAAAACCATGAGAAATAAATGTCTATTATCCAAGACACCCAGTCTATGACATTCTGTTATAGTAGCCACAGTAGACTAAGCGGTCTTTTTTTTTTTCCCCATTTTAATCTAAGTGTCAACCCCATCCCTAAAGAGTGTGAATCATTAGGTCTGGGGTGGAGCCAAAACATCTATTTTAAAAAGCTCCCCAAGGGAAGCTGATTTGGTTAAGCAGCCAACTTCAGCTCAGGTCATGATCTCGAAATTCATCAGTTTGAATCCTGTGTCAGGCTCTGTAGTAACAGACAACTCAAGAGCCTGGGGCCTACTTCGGATTCTGTGTGTCCTTCTCTCTCTGCCCCTTCCCTGCTCACATTCTGTCTCTTTCTCTCAAAAAATAAACAAACATTAAAAAAAATAAAAAAAGGAGAAGAACTGATGAAAGGGGTACCTAGGTGGCTCAGCTGGTTAAGTATCCAAATCTTGATTTCAGCTCAGGTCATGACCTCACAGTTTGTGAGATGAAACCTCTGCACTGCTGAGACAACACAGAGCCTGCTTGAGATTTATTCTCTGCCCCTCCCCACTCATTCTCTCTCTCTCCTCTCTCTCTCTCTTTCTCCCTCTCAAAATAAACTTAAAAAAAAAAAATAAAAAGAATAGTGAAATCACAAAAGGTGACCAAATGACTCCAAGTTTCTTTAATTGATCTTTTGGTTGAGACCAAGGCTGCCAGTACTCTTCTTCAACATGGTATAAGTCCACGTATATATCCATATTATAACATGCTCAGCTGGATGAGGTAATAGTATAGTGCAGCAGGCATCAAACCAAACATCCCCTTCAGAGCTGGAAGAACAGGAAAGGTCCCAGACCCCACTCCAACTTCAGATACAACAGCTTTTCTTTTATGTATTATATGCTTGGCTTCAGAAAAAAAGAAGTCAGCATTTAAACAAAGAGCTTTACAGCTTTAATGGGGGGGGTGGAACTTAAACACTCCAGAACAGTCTTTCAATCTTACTAGTTAACATCAAGACCACCTGGAGGGCTTGCTAAAATACAGATTACTGAGCCCTAACCTTCTGAATTAGCAGGTCTGAGGTGGGTCCCAGAAAGTCCATTCCTAACAAGTTCTCAAGGAATGTTGATGCTAGGGCTAGGTCAGACTAGCTCCTAATTTATAATCACGATCTATGTCCTGACAGCTGTGTGACCCATGACAAGTTACTTTTCTGCATGTTTTTCGTCAGTGGAAAACTGGTATAATACCAATTTGATTTCAATAAGGAAAAAAAATTATAGAAGTGTGTACACAGTACCTAGTACATGGTGGGTATTCAATGCTAGTTCTGTTCCCTAAAGTAATTATACTAATCAGATAATTATGCATTTGCTTCACCCCTGCTCTAGATCTCACACAGGTATAACACCGTTTTTATCATCTTGGTATCCTCTGCAAAGTTCTTAATATCCAACACCAAAAGTACTCTTAGGGGAAAAAAAAATCCTGAGATTTCTGTCTTAATGGACAAAAGAACAGCTCTATTATTCTGAAATATACCTATGCCTTTTCTTAAAAATTTATTTATTTATTTTGAGAGAAGTGGGGGAGAGGGGAGAATGAGTGCGGGAGGGGCAGAGAGAGGGAGAGAGAGAATCCCAAGTAGGCCTTGAGTTGTCAGTATGTAATCCCATGCAGAGCTTAAACCCACGAACCAGGAGATGATGACCTGAGGTGAAATCAAGAGTCAGAAGCTTAACCAACTGAGCCACCCAGAAGCCCCTTTATACCTTTTAAATGATCTTTCATTCAAAGTATAAAAAAATGGCAGAAGCGATCAGAAAAAAAATTTATTTAATCATCCATGAATTCATCTTCTATAGGCACTAGGTAAGTCCAAGTGTTTCAACTTTCAAAGTGCTGAGTTTAAAGTTTCCAATCTCCAGGGACGCCTGGGTGGTTCAGTCAGTTAAGTGTCTGACTTAGGCTCAAGTCACGATCTCACAGTTTGTGAGTTCAAGCTACACCTAGGGCTCCTCCCTGTCAATGTGGAACCTCTTTGGGAATCTTCCTCTTTCCTTCTCTCTACCCCTCCCCTACTCAAACTCACATGCTCTCGCTCTCTTAAAATAAATATATAATCTTAAAAAAAGTTTCCAATCTCCAGGTGTTGAACTTTATTGGCAAATGTAGCAGCCATGCAGGCAGGAAAAGCCAACCTGCCCCTGGATGAAGCATTTCAAGGATCAGACTACTGGTAGCAGAGCAGAAGCTGACAAGTGAGGGTCGCAAAGTGGGCAGGGCTCATCAGCCTAGCATCACTGCTTCAGCCCTACCAATGAAGAAATGCTGGCATGGGAAGAAAAAGGCACTGAAAACACATTCTTATAAAATGTGTTTTACTGGAGGAGCAGGTTTAAAAACACTTTAAAAACAAAGTGAAAAGTGCATATTGAAGTAATATTTCTAGGATCACATACGTAAGTATTCAGAAACCTCCACAAATGCCTCCTATAATATGCAAGTTCCTACTTTTTCCATCAATTATATCTAACAAAGTCACCAGCTCAGTCTTATCATCTAAAAGGCAAGATGGAATATGATCATTTTCAAACTTTAGTTTTCAGAATCAGCTGGCAATGAAACACTTATTAGGAATATAAGTACTCTCAGGACACCTGGGTGGCTCATTCAATTCAGTGTCCAGTTCTTGATTTTGGTTCAGATCATGATCTCACAATTTGTGAAGTCGAACCCCATATCAGGCTCTGCACTGACAGTGTGGAGCCTCCTTGGGATTCTTGCTCTCCTTCTCTTTGCCCGTCCTCTATCTCAAAATAAATAAATAAAAACATTTTTAAAAATTTGTTTAAAGTACAAGTACTCTCACCAGTTTTATTCAACATAGTACCGGAAGCCTGCGCTGCAGCAATCAGACAAGACAAAAAAATAAAGGCATCCAAACTGGTAAGAAGAAAAACCTTCACTATCAGATATCACGACACTATATACAGAAGACCCTACAGACTTCACCAAACCACTAATAAAACCGATAAATGAATTCAGTAAAGCTGCAGGATACAAAATTAACATAAAATAATCTGTTATTTCTATACACTAATAATGATACAGTAGAAAGAAAAAAGTTTAAATAATCCTATTTGCAAATACACCAAAAAGAATAAAATACCTAGGAATAAACTTAACCAAGAAGGTGAGATACCTGTAACTCTGCCTGTAAACTACAAGATACTGATGAAAAAAACCTTAATGATACAAATGGAAAGACATTCATGCTCATAGAGTGGAAGAATCAATATTGTTAAAATATCCATACTACTCAAAGCAATCTACAGATTTAATGAAATCCCTATCAAAATACCAACAGCAGACTTCATAGAACTAGAACAAATAAAACTAAAATTTGTATGAAACCACAAAAGACCCCACACAGCCAAAGCAATCTTGAAAAAGAACAAAGCTGGAAGTATCACAATCCCAGATTTCAAGTTTATTACAAAGCTGCAGTAATCCAAAGAGTATGGTACTGGCACAAACAGAGATAGAGAGATCAATGGAACAGAATAGAGTCTAGAAACAAACTCATGCTTGAATGGTCAACTAATCTACTACAAAAAAAAGCAAGACGATAAAATGGAGAGAAAGAGTGTCTCTTCAATAGTGTTAGGAAAATAAGAAAGCTGTAGGCAAAAGAATAAAACTGGACCACTGTCTTATACCATACACAACATAAACTCAAAATGGATTAAAGACCTTTAGACCTAAAACCATAAAATTCCTAAAAGAAAACAAGGGCAATAATTTCTTTGACATTGGCCTTAGAAACATGTTTCTAGATATGTCTCCTCAGGCATGGGGAAAAAAAGCAAAAATTAACTATTAGAACTACACCAAAATAAAAGGCTTGTGTACAGCAAAGGAAACAACGAAAAAAACAAAACTGCAACCTACTGAATGAAAGATACCTACAAAAGATATACCTAAAAACGGGGTGCCTAGGTGGCTCAGTCGCTTAAGCATCCGACTTCAGCTCAGGTCATGATCTTATGGTTCATGAGTTCATCAGGATCTACATGGAAAGCTCAGAGCCTGGAGCCTGCTTCAGATTCTGTGTCTTTCTCTCTCTGCCCTCCCCTATTCACACCTCTCTCTCTCTCTCTCTCTCTCTCTCTCTCTCTCTCTCAAAAATACATAAACACTAAATAAAAAAAAGATATACCCAAAAAGGGGCTAATATCCAAAATGTACAAAGAACTTCTACAACTTGACACCAAATAAATCCAAGTAATCTGATTAAAACGGGCGGAGGACATGAATAGACATTTTCCAAAGACACACAAATGGCCAACAGACACATGAAAAGATGCTCAACATCACTAATCAACTGGGGAAGGCAAATAAAAATCACAACATCACTTTACATTCTCAGTTAAAATAAAAAAGATAAATAACAAGTGTTGGTGAGGATGTGGAGAAGAAGGAACCCTCATTCACTGCTAGTGGGAATGCAAACTGGTGCAGCCACTGTGGAGTATAGTATGGAGGTTCCTCCAAAAGTTAAAAGTAGAATTACCCTATGATCGAGTAATTCCACTACTAGTTATTTACCCAAAACAAAAACACTAATTTGAAAAGATAAATGCACCCCTATCTTTATTGCAACATTATTTATAAAAGCCAAGATATGAAGGCAACCCAAGTGTCTATCCATAGATGAATGAATAAAGAAGATGTAGTATAGACACACAAAGGAATATTAACCATAAAAAAGAATGAGGGGCATCCAGATGGCTCAGTGGGTTAAGCGTCCACCTTTCTTTCTTTGTAAATTTTTTTTAACATTTTATTATTTTAACTGCTTTTTGAGAGACAGAGCACAAGCAGAGGAGGGGCAGAGAAACACATAAACCTGAGATCATGACCAGAGCCAGTTGGACACTCAACTGACTAAGCCACCCAGGCGCCCCAACCCTCCAACTTCTTGAATTCGGCTCAGGTCATGATCTGTTTGTGAGATCAAGCCCCACACCAGGCTTCACAATGACAACATGGAGCCTGCTTGGGATTCTCTCTCTTTCTCTCTCTCTCTCTCTCTCCCTCTCCCTCTCTCTCAAAAGAACTTTGGGGCATCTGGGTGGCTCAGTCGGTTGGGCATCCAACTTCGGCTCAGGTCCAACTTCAGTCGGCTGGGCATCCAACTTCTCACAGTTCATGAAATCAAGCCCTGAATCAAATTCTGTGCTGACAGATCAGAGCCTGGAGTCAAGTTTGGATTCTGCGTCTCCCTCTCTCTGCCCCTCCCAGCTCATGCTCTCTCTCTCTCTCTCTCTCAAAAATAAATAAGCACAAAAATAAACAAACTTTTTAAAACACAAGATCTTCCATTTGTAATAATATTGATGGGCCTAGAAGGTATCATGATAAGTGAAGTAAGCCAGAGAGAGAAAGACAAATACCATATGATTTCACTCATATATGGAATTTAAGAAACAAAAGGAACAAACAGAAGCAGAGACAAGCAAAAATTGACAAAAGAAAACCCAGACTCTTAATAGAGATAACAAACTGATGGTTGCCAGAGGGGAGATGGGTACGGGAATGGGTGAAATCGCTAAAGGAGATAAAGAGTACACTTACCCTAATGAGCACTGAGTAATATACAGAATTTTTGAATTACTATATTGTACAGCTAAAATTAATATAACACTGTATGTTAATTATACTTCAAAAATGAAAAAAGAAAGATCACAGGTACTATACGTGTCTCAGCAAAAAAGCTAAAGTTGAATATGACCAGTGGGAACCAGGTCTAGAGCAATGGTTCTCCACCCAGACTGTATACTAACGTGCACTGCACATGGAAACCACCTGGGGAACTCGTAAAACTCCCACAGCTGGAACTCCAGACCAATTAAATCTGAGTCCCCAGGGACGGTGGGTCCCCAGGATGGGGAGACCCCAGGAATAGGTCTTTTTTAAAAATCTCCCAAAATGACAATGTACAGGCAGTGCTCTTAACCTACCCATAAATAAAATAGGAAATACAGGAGATAGAGGAGCATATTAAATTACTTCAAAAGAATGTACTCAGCAAATTCCAAGCCGTGGGATACTCCACAGGACAAACAACCTGATTCTGTCAATAAGCTACAAGGAAAAGAGAGGACTAAGATATTTAAGAGAAATCTTAACCAATTATTACGCTGTTTGGGCCTTATTTCAATCTTGATTTGATTAAATAAACTGGTTTTTTTTTGTTGTTTTTTTTTTAATCAATCCAGGTCCACAGTTGCTTTTAACTATTGTCTCTAAGAGTCTCCTTAAATCTGGAACAATTCCTTAGTTTTTTTTTCTTTCATGAACTTGACACTTTGGAAGATTAGAAGCAGGTTATTTTGTAGCATAAATTACAATTAAAAAAATTACAGTTTAAGATAGCTTGATTTTTCTAATTAGACTCAGGTGACACATGTTGGGGAAAGGAGAAACACCAGAACATTACATTCTTCTCAAAACATATCAAAAGGCGTATAATGTTTGCTTTGACTGAACTGCCTCTCCAAAATTCATATGTTGAAGCTATAACTCCCACAATGTCAGTGCATTTGGAGACAGGGCCTTTAGGAAGGTAATTAACAAGAACATAAAGGGTGTCTGGGTGGCTCAGCCTGTTGGGCATCTGACTTCAGTCAGGTCATGATCTCAAGGTCCGTGGGTTCAAGTCCTGCTCGAGCTCTGTGCTGACAGCTCAGAGCCAGGAGCCTGCTTTGGATTCTGTGTCTCCCTCTCTCTCTCTGTTCCTCCCCTGCTCATATTCTGTCTCTCTCTCTCTCAAATATAAAGATTAAAAAAATTTTTTTTAATAATAACATAAGAGTGGAGCCCTAGCCCAGTAGGACTAGTGTCATTATAAAAGGTAGAAACATCCGCACACAGTAAGCACACACAAAGGCCATGAGGAAACAGCAAAAAAGCAACCATGTGCACACTGAGGCCTCACCAGAAACCAACCCTGCCAGCACCTGATACTAGACTTCCACCCTCAATTTCTGTCTTTTAAGTCACCCAGTCAATGGTATTCCATCACAGCAGCCTGAGCCGACTTAATACAACATGGTTTTTTTCCATTAATGGCGATGTTATTTTCGAACATCTGGCTAAAGTGGTACTTGCAGTTTTTCCCACAATTAAGTTACTGTTTTTCCCTTTGTGTGTTTTCCCCTACAAGTTGTAGGTAGATATTTTGAGATTAGTAAAATATCCTCTACCTTATGCTCTTGCTCACTAGGTAACTCTTGCCTGAAATAACCAATACAATGGTAGCTACCAAATGGTGATTTTTATAATTCCATCATGCTGTCTATATTTATTAAATGGAATTCTACTATAAATAATTTCCCTTTCTTCCCATTTATGTGTGCGTGTCTGTATATATATTCTTTTTATATCATGGATTCTTACTTTATTCTACAGGTGATTACAGTGTTATTTATTCACAGCAGCCAAAAGGTGGAAACCCAAGTGTCTACTCACAAATAAATGGATAAATACAATGGATTACTATTCAGCCATAAAAAAATAAAATTCTGATACATAAAGAAGAATATGGGTGAACCTTGAAAACATTATGTTAAGTGAAATAAGCCAGAAACAAAAGGGCAAACATTGTATGATTCCACTTACATGAAATATTTAGAAAAGGAAAATTCATTAGAGGCAGGAAGTAGATTAGTAGTAACCAGAGGCTAGGAATAAGGGAGGAAATGGGAAGTTATTGCTCAATGATAACAAAGTTTCTATTTGGAGTGATGAAAATGTTTTGGAAATAGTGGTCATGCTTGCGAACACTGTGAATGCAATTAATGTCAATGAACTGTAACACTTAAATTTTTTTATTTTGATGCCGACTCTTCCAATTTAAAGAACTAGGTTGTAACATTTAAAAAGTAACCAACTGAATCTAGTTTATTACTGTTACACATTATTAACACATATTTCAATATCAGGGTCACCACTATGCATGCCACAGAGACAGCTGGTAGGGCAAAATATGACTGCCTGTGGATGAAACCTGTAATGCAAAATTCATACACTATGGCTACTCTGGCACCTTCAAATATCTAAAAGCCTAAAGGTGAGGGATCATTCTTAATGCATTCCTAGACCTGAGCAAAAATGCAGAGGTAAAAGTTGTTCTCCAAAACGAAAGCACAGTCTGAAACAGCAGTTTATATCCAAGTCACAGAGTTCCTCCTCTAGTTCTATTCCTTCCAATTTAGTATTTTAAATCTATCCTCTTAGTCTCAGCTTTTTTGCTCCACGTATTATAACTGTCTCCCCTTCCCAAAGTAGACATTTTCATTTCCCATACTTGCCTGCTAATTCATGCTTACCAGAAGTCTTTGGTATAAGGGAAAGGAAGGAAGGAAGGAAGGAAGGAAGGAAGGAAGGAAGGAAGGAAGGAAGGAAGGAAAGAAGGGGTAACAATAGTGAAACTATGACAGCTACAATTCCAACAACCCTCTTTTTTATGTATCAGTTCACCATACATTGAATAATGTTTTACATGGGGCAACCAGAATTTTTTTCTGAGCCATTTAGTAATGTTTAACTTTGGCATCAATACTAGCAGCCCTATGCAACCCTTCTAACAACTCCTCCACCCTACAGGACAGAAATTTTAGTTTTTTCCTACTTTCTTCGGCAAGTATAGTTCATTTCTTACCCCACTATGACAACACAGGAATGAAGAATGGGATCACTGAACTTTTCCAAGTTTACCGGTATTTGCCACATTACCTACAACTTGAAAAGAACTTAAATCTACACACTTCTTCAAGAGTAAAGTTCTTGAAGTACCTTAAAATATTAAGTTTGTACTCTGTTCTCCAACAATGCAATAAAAAAATCAATCATACACATTATCTAGTTTAGATTTTTTTTTTAATGTCCAAGTAAAATAAAAGCCAAAGACCTTCATTTTAATGTTCAGCACATAATACTCTTTAAGCAAGATTCAGGAATAGATTCTGGCATTTATTCCCAACTGTTGTCTACTGAATACAATTGTAACCAACTGTAATCTAAGTGAGACTAAAACTTTATATAAAATGAACAAACCAATCCAAAGGGGCTCACATTTTTAATCTGCTGTCTTTAAAAAAAAATGCCCTTTACTCAGCAGTTAGGGTTTCTTTTCTGTAGAATCCACTACTCAGTATGTTGTTTCTTCTACCAATGACCTTAGCTGCTTCTACAGACACAATCAGGGAAATGAATTCCTGATCAGTACATACTAACAAAAACCATGTTTACAAAAACCAATCCTCGACATGAATAAGGACAGACAAGAAAGCACCACTTTGGTATATGGACAATAAAAAGATAAAAAGAACTGAGGGTTCAAATTACACAGAAAGTTTAGACATCATAGATCCAGACAGTTTCCCCCTTTACTATTCAGGCAACCTAATCCATTACACTGCCTGCATTGGTACCAGCTGTTTCATGTCTAAGCTAAAAGAAACTGGTATTGCAAAGTCATAGACAATGGTTTCAAAAAGCAAAGGAAAAAAATATACAAATCTAAGCCTCGATGAACTCTACTACAATCACATTCTGCTCTTTGAAAGGGGTATTATTATGTTTCCTATCTTATAAATAAGGAAACTAAAGGTTGAAAAAGTAATTTTCCCAAGATAAAAAGAAACTGACAAAATTAGTAAGCAGTGTAGCCAGGAACTAAACCAATATCTACCTTAAAACCCCTTTTTTTTTAAAGTAAGCTCTACACCCAGGTGAGGTTTGAACTCACAACCCCAAAGATCAAGAGTCACATGCTCCACTGAGCCAGCCAGGTACCCCTAAAACTCTCTTAACGACTACTCTATATTTAAATTAATCATATAACCCACAAATTCCAAAATAAATCAACTTTGCAGGACTAATTTTACTATGGTGAAATGATTTAAATTGGAACAGCAGAGATGCTGAGAAGATGGATGGTGGAGTAGAAAGCATCAGGAATCTATCTCTCCACCTAGATAACCACTACACTGGCAAACTCTGTCTTATGTAACTATTTTAGAAAGGTAGAATCCATGAAAGGCTCACAACTTCCAGAAGGCTTGGATGGTAAACTGCAATTAATTACAGTCCATTTCAGCCCTTAGCACAATAGCCGCTACCCACTCCACACCCTAACACAAACACACACATGTGCACACATGGACAGACACACAGCACCCCTCTCCCTCATCCCCCAACCTCTGGCAGCCAGCTGTACACATACTCCTGGAGAGCTCGCACATAACTTTTGGAAGCCAGGCTAAGCAAAAAGCACCTGTCGTCCAAATACCGGGAACTCTGTACTATGATCACTGATTGCTGCTTACGATCACAGAGTGCTGATAGGTGGCCAGCCATTGTTGTTCCACCTCCCTCATGTCGTTGCAAACCTTTCACAGTCCTCTTGCCATCCAGCTGAAGTGACTTTCAGAGGATTTAAAGCTCCAGCAACCATTCTTTTCCCCCATTCATTTTTCTCCTCTTCCCTTTTGAGAGCAAGACACTAAAGACTAGGACATTTAAAAACAACTACATATCTAGAAGAAATTAAAAGTCACTGTGAATGCCCAGGAAAATGCAGAGGCTCAGAAATGCTGTAAGAAGACCTTAAGTTTATACCCCAGACTGATCACTGGCACAAAAACAGGCTACAACAACTTAAAAAAAAAAGGTAAGAGGAGGGAGAATCTGATTTCCAGAGTTACTTCATTATATTAGAGTCACATGTCTAGTTTTCAACCAAAAAAGAAAAAAACAAAAACAAAAACAAGACATACAAAGAAACAGAAAAGTATGGCCAATTCAAAGGAAAAAATAAACAGAAACTGTCCCTAAGAAAGATTTGGTGGATGGAGTGCCTGGGTGGTGCTGTTGGCTAAGTGTTGGACTCTCAGTCTTGCCTCAGGTCAAGATATCACAGTTTGTGAGTTCAAGCCCTGCACTGGGCTCAGTGCTAATGGTGTGGAGTGGAGCCTACTTGGGATTTTGTCTCTCCTTCTCTCTGCCCTTCTGCCACTGTGCTCGCTCGCTCGCTCTCTCTCTCTCTCTCTCTCTCAAAATAAATAAACTTAAAAAAAAGACTTGATAGTGGGCCTATTAAACAAAGACTTCTCTTTTTTTTTTAATGTTTGTTTATTTATTTAATTTGAGAGGGAGAGAGAGAGCACAAGTAGGAAGGGGCAGAGAGAGAGTGAGAAAAAGAATCCCAAGCAGGCTCCATGCTGTCAGCAAAGAGCCCGACACAGGGTTCAATCTCACAAACCATGAAATCACGACCTGAGCCAAAATTAAGAGTCAGACACTAAACAAACTGAGCCACTCAAGTACCCCTAAATGAAGACTTTAAAACAACGATCTTAAAGATGCTTAAAAAACATTAAGATGTGAACAAGTCAAGAAAACAATGTATGAACAGAAAGGAGATATAAAACCTAAAAAGAAATCAGAAAGAAATTCTGGAGCTGATAAGTACAATAACTGAAATAAAAAATTCACTAGAGGGATTCAAAAACTTATTTGAGTAGGCAGGGAAAAAAAAAAAAAAAACCAGTGACCTTGAAGATACAACAGTGAAAAGTTAGAATCTGAGAAACAGAAGAAAAAAAATTGAAGGTGAACAGAGTATAAGGGACCCTAGGGACACCATCAAAAAGACCAATATACACATTATGTGGGTCCCAGAAGGAGAATCAAGAAAGGGACAGAGAGAATATCTGAAAATATAACAGCCCAAAACTTCCCAAATATATTTGATGAGACACAAATATAAACATCCAAAAATTTCAATGAACACCAAGTACAATGAACTCAAAGAGATCTACCCGGAGACATGATATTCAAAAACTAAAGACAGAGAGAATTGTGAAATCAGTGAGAAAATATAAAAGGAACCATCAACATGATAATCACATTTCTCATCAGAACCTTTAGAGGCCAGAAAGGAGTGGACCAACATATTTAACGTAATAAATAAACACAAACAAACTAACCTACCTCAACCAAAAACCCCGTATCTAACAAAAGTGAGGGGAAAATTAAGATACTTCCAGAAAAACCAAATTTGAAGGAGTTCATTACCACTAGACCTGCCCTCCAAGAAATGCTAAAGAATGACATGCAAATTGAAATAAAATGACACTAAACAGTAACTTGAAGAAATAAAAATCTCAGTAAAGGCAAATATATAAGCATTTATAAAAATTAGTATTACTGTAACTTCGGTTTGTAATTCCATTTTTTGTTTTCTACATGATTTAAGAGTCTAAGAAATAACTGTTAGTCTAAAAACTAGTATTACTGTAATCTTGGTTTGTAATGCCGTATTTTGTTTCTTTCATGATTAAGATATTAGTATATTTTTTTAAATTATAGTTTTGGATACACACTGTATAAACTGTACTTTGGGGATATCAGCAATGGAAAAGAGGGTGGAGATATAAACAAGCAGAGTTTGTGTATGTTAATAAAGTGAAATTGGTATAAATACAAGTTAGTGTTATAACTTTAGGTTGATAAATGCAATCCTCATAGTAACCACAAAGAAAATACCTAGAATACACACAAAAGGCAATGAGATAGGACCTCATGTATTTCACTTAAAAAAAAAAACCTGCTAAACACAAAAGGCAATACTGCAAGAAATAAAGGACAAGAAAAGCCAGAGGGCATATCAAAAATAAACAGCAATGTGACAGAAGTCCCTGCTTATCAGTCATCCTTAAAAAAGGAAGTAAATCCTAAATTATGCAGTAATATGGATGAACTTTGAGCACATTATGCTAAATGAAATAACCTGGTCAAATATCCTGTATGATTCCACTTACATGATGAACTCAGAATAGGCAAATATACAGACAGAAAGTAGAATAGGGTCTGGGAAAACTGGAGAATCAGGAGCAAGTGTGTAACCATTACAAAGTTTCAGTTAGGGTGATGGACAAGTATCAGATACAGGCAATGGTGATGATTGTACAACACTGTGAATGTACTTAATGACACTGATTTATACACCTAAAAGTGGTTAAAATGACAATTTTTTATTTAAATATATTTTATAATTCTTAAAAAAATAACAAAATACCAAAAACCACTGAACTGCATACTTAAAAGCAAGAATTGTATGGTCTCTGAATCTGTATCTCAGTAAAGCTGTTTTTTTTCTTTAATAAAAAACCTAAAAGCTTCTCTTTTTTTTTTTGTAATGTTTATTTATTTTTGAGAGAGAGAGACACAAAGTGTGCGCAAGGGAGGGTCAGAGAGAGAGGGAGACACACAATCAGAAGCAGGGTCAGAGAGAGAGGGAGACACAGAATCAGCACAGAGCCTGATGCGGGGCGTGAACCCACAAACTGTGAGATCATGACCTGAGCTGATGTTGGCCGCTTAACCGACTGAGTCACCCAGGCACCCCTAAAAACTTCTTTCTAAACAAAAACAATCTTGGTGCAAAGATTCTCTCAGCCCCTCCGCCCCCACACCTGCAAAACCGTTGGATACTGAAGATGATTTGGGGAAATTGTGAAAAGGAGAAAATAGTGACCATTTAAAACCACTCTAAGAATTTCTCACTAAGTAGGAATACTATTGTGCAGTCTTCCAACACCAGCAGAACATTTTATAAATTTGAGTCACATGATACAAACAAAACCACACAGGCAAACTACATACATACGTAGATTTCTGGCCAGGTGAGCCAACAATACTAATAACTCAGTACATATGTGCCACCAGACTCTATCCTGTTTAATATTTTATCAGAGGCTCAAACACCTAAGTAGTATGCTTATTAAAGATGACATCAACTCAAAAGCTGAAGAAAAGTAGCAACCTTGATTCAAAATGCAAATGAGGTTATCAGGTGGAACCAATGAGTAGGGGCCATATACCACTACTTCACATTTACAAAAACACATATACACTTTATTAGAGATAGATGTAAAAACCAAAACCCAAAATACAACTACAAGTACCAGACGCTAAGACTCTTAAAATAACAATTCAGAAAATTACATATGTTGGGTTGACCTCATACATCACTTAAAAAGCTATAAAGTTATTCTCAGTGTAATTCTACTACTGAAAAGATAAACATCATCTTAAAATAAATTATGAGAAGTACAGCTTTTAGACCAAGTAATGGCCCCAGAGTACTATACGATCCAGCTACGCTTGAGCTCTGTCCGGTGAGATACTGTAAAATGGTTACCTTCCACACTGAACTGTAAATTCCAGAACATGGAATCAAAACAATAGTAACACAATCAGGCTCCAATGTAGACCAGCACTTAAATATTCCTCATTTGACAAATTAGAAACCAGTACAATCCCAAATCACAATCATAAATCATATTTCTCTTCCAGAGTTATAATGCATGGAAATGAAACAGAAGGTTTTAAATGCTATTAAACATCTGTACCCAAGGGCTAATTCTAATCCATTTCACTAGAGCAATAAAAATTTGACAAATACATCTACCTCTGGAGGTCAACAGAAATCATACAAAAAATACACAACTTGACAGAAAAAAAAATCTCTTAATCCTAAATAGCATATATATATATTTTTTTAATACTTATTTTTGAGAGAGAGACAGAGCTTGAGCTGGGGAGGGACAGAGAGGGAAAGGAAAACACAGAATCCAAAGCATGCTCCGGGCTCTGAGCTGTAGGCACAGAGCCCAACATAGGGCTAGAACTTATGAACCACAAAATGACACGGGCCCAAGTTGGATGCCTAACCGACTGAGCCACCCAGGTGCTCTGTATATTTTTTAATTAGACTAGTCATGTTTAATGATACTAAAAAAAATGAAATCCTGCTCATTGTTTTTGGAGTCAAGTAATAAGAAAAAGTTTAATGTAATAAGCTCATCTCCGCAGTCCAACTGATCACAAATAATGTTAGCTGTTTCTGTATATACTATCAGCTATTTTCTACAGGTAGGTTACAAGTAATTTTTTGTTTCGTTTTTAATTACAAATAGGAGTACATAACTACAATTTGTTTTTTTCACTCAATACATCTGGAACTTCATTGTATTTCACCACACATTGATCTGCCTCATTTTTTTTTTACAGAGGTATAACTGACACACAATATCCTACTTGACACAAAATTAGTTTCAGGTATATATAATAACCGGATATTTTTATACATTAAGAAATAATCCCAGGGGCACCTGGGTGGCTCAGTTAAGTGACCAACTTTGGCTCAGGTCATGATCTCACATTTCATGAGTTTGAGCCCCGTATTTTGCTGTCTGCTGTTGGTACACGGCCTGCTTCAGATCCTTTCCCTCTCTCTGTCCCTTGCCTGCTCTCTCTCTCTCTCTCAAAAATAAACATTAAAAAATAAATGATGGTAAGTCTAACTACCATATGTCATAAAAATTATTAAAATATTGACTGCATTCTCTATGCTGTACACACACACCTCTTTCCATTGATCAATGGTCCACTGACTGATGGACACTATGGTTGCTTCCCTATATTGGCTATTGTAAATGAATATAGGGGTGCATATTATCTCTCCAAACTAACAGTTTTATTTTCTTCAAATACCAAGTGGAACTGCTCAGTCACATGGTAGTTCTATTTTTAATTTTCTGAGGAACCCTCATACTGTTTTCCATACCAACCGCACCAATTTACATTCCTACCAACAGTGTATGAGGGTTCCCTTTTCTCCAAATCCTTGCCACCACTTATATTTGTCTTTTTGATACCAGTCAATCTAACAGTGTGAATTGATCCCTGAATTGATCTCATTGTGATTTTGATTCACATTTCCCCCAATGACTAGTGATGTTGAGCATCTTTTCCTGTGCCTGTGGCCATTTGTACATCTTCTTTGGAAAAATGTTTATTCATGTCCTCTGCCTATTTTCTAATCAGTCTGGGTTTTTTTTAATTCTGTAAGATTTTAAAACTTCTTTTAATGTTTTTTTTTATTTTTGAGAGGGAGAGAGAGAGAGAGACAGAGCTCAAGCAGGGGAGGGGCAGAGTGAGAGAGGAAGATGCAGAATCCAAAGCAGACCTCAGGCTCTGAGCTGGCAGCACAGGGCCCAACGTGGGCTTCAACCCAAGAACCTTGAGATCATGACCTGAGCCGAACTTGGCTGCTTAACTGACTGAGCCACTCAGGCGCCCCTGTAAGTTCTTTAAATATTTTGGGTATTAATCCCTTATTGGAAGTATGATTTGCAAGTATCTTCTCCCATTCATTCAGTAGATTGTTTTGTTTTGTTCGTTTTCTCCACTGCGCAAAAGCTTTTTAGTTTGATGTAATCCCTCATGTTTACTTTAGCTTTTGTTGCCCTTACCTGAAGAGAGTAATCCAAAAAAATCCTAAGACCCAATGTCCAAAATCTTGCTCTGTATGTTTTCTTCTAAGAGTTTTATGGTTTCAGGTTTTACAATGAAGTCTTCAATCCATTTTGAATCTATTTTGGTATATGCAGTATGAGATAGTGGTCTGGTTTCAGTCCTTTGCATGTAACTGTCCAGTTTTCCAACACCTCTTAATTGAAAAGACTTTTTCTCCCACTGTATATCCTTGCCTCCTTTGTTGTAGGTTAATTGACCATCTTGCATGCATTTTATTTCTGGGCTCTCTATTCTATTTAATTGATCTATGTGTCTGTTTTCAGACCAGTATCATACTTTTTAAATTACTATCATTTTCAAGAACTTTGAAATCAGGGGCCTCATTTTTTTAATGGCTCAAAAAGCATGTCATTATATGGTAATACCCCTATTTAACTAGCCCTTTTGATGACAGACATTTGGGTTAGTCCCATCTGTTGTTTTTATAAATGTTGCCATAATAAATAACTTCATAGAAATCTCTTTGTATGTTTACGCAAGTACAGGTACAAGACACATTTTTGCATGTAGAACTGTTGGGTGTATTTTTATTCTGACAGCTATTGCTAAATTGCTCTCCAAAAGGACTGTGTCAAATGAACTCCCAACAACAGTCAAGAGCTTCTATTTTCCCTGCAATCTAGCCAGGAGTAAGCATCATCATATTTTTTAATTTTTGCCAGTTTGAGGAGCAGAAAATGCTTATTTAAATTAGCATTTCTTCATTACTGAGGTCAAGCACCTCTTCATATATCTTTTGGCCATCTGCAATCTTTTTCTATGAGGACTTGTTCATGTCCTTTTTCTTGGCTATTTTCTCCAAGTAATTGCCTATTTTGTATAGTTTTAAAGAACCTTCTGTAGGAAAGAAGCTTTTGTCATCTGTTCCAAGTGTTTTTATCATTGGTTTACATCTATTTTTTACTGTCTTTTTAAAAATGTATATGATCATGTATTTCCATGATCATATACATTTATATGTATTCCATTTATTTTAGTTTTTTAAAAAGCCTTTCTCCTTCCAGCTTTACATTTTTTCCTAAAGGTTAGCTAAATGTCTCTGTACCTTTTATTGAATAATATATCTTTTCCCCCTCTAAGTTATTCTTGGAGAACAAGAGCAAAGAAGGGAGTAATAAAATAAGACTAATTCCAGCTTTTAAATCCCTTTTGTACTGTTACCTAAACAGAAACCCAAATGTTCAAAAAGAGCTTATGTTTGTACCTATGTAGATAAATTACATTCTCAAAGTAAAGTATAATTATTTTGGGGCAATGTCTATGAAAATTCCAACTGCTTTTTTTTTTTTTTTTACAGAAATGGACAAGCCAATTATTAAATGCATATGAAAATGCAAGGGACTCAAAATGAACAAACAATTCTTGAAAAAGGACAAAGTTGGTAGACTCACACTCCCCAATTTCAAAACCTACTATAAAAGCCACAGTTATCCAGTGTGGTACTGGCATCATAACATATAGACCAATGGAAAAGAACTGAGAATCTAGGAATAAACCCATACATCTATGTGGATTTCCAACAAGAGTGCCAAAAAACCCCACAAAAACAAAACAGAAACAAAAAACAAGAAAACAAGAGTGCAAATACAATCCACTGGAGAAATGGTGCTAGAATACGTGGCTATTTCATGCAAAAGAATAAAACTGGGGGGCACCTGGGTGGCTCAGTTAGTTAAGCGTCTAACTTTGGCTCATATCATGATCTCATGGTTCGTGGGTTCAGCCCTGCATTGGGCTCTGTACTGACAGCTCAGAGCCTGGAGACTGCTTCAAATTCTGTGACTCCCTCCCTCTCTTTCTGCCCCTTCCCCACTCATGCTCTAACTCTCTCTGCCTCAAAAATAAACAAACACTAAAAAAAAAAAAGAATAAAATTACTGACCTCACACCATATACAAATATTAACTCGAAGTGGATCAAATGTGAAAGCTGAACTATAAAATTATTAGGACAAAACAGAGACCATCTCAAATCAGGTAGTGGTTTCCTAAATATAACATCTAAAGCACAAACTTAAAAAAAAAATTAGAAAAACTATGCTTCATATAGAAAAACCCTTCTTCATTTTAAAAATTTGAACTGCAAAAGACACTATTAAGAAAATGAAAAGACAATTAAAATTCAGGGAAAAAAAGAAAATGAAAAGACAACTTGTAGAATGAGAGAAATATCTGCAAATCATATATCTGACAAGGGTATTATAAACACTACAGTGAATACTCATGCACAAATCTCTTTGTACACTTGTGCAAATACAGGTATAAGCACCTGGCTGGCTCAGTCAAAGGAGCATGCAACTCATGACTCGTGGGTCATGAGTTCAAGCTCTGTGTGGGGGGTAGAGATTACTTAAATAAATAAATCTTTAAAAAAGAAAAAAGAGATATTTTCCTATCTAGTACCTAGAATACATAAAGAGCCTTAGAACTCAATAAAAAAAAATTACAAAATGGACAAACGGTTTCAATAAACAGTTCTCCAAAGATATACAAGTGACCAATAAGCACTTGAAAAAATGCCTGATACCATCAATCATTAGGAAAATACAAATCAATACCAGAACATACCATTTCATACCCCTCAGAATAGCTAAGAAAGAAAGAAAGAAACAAATGTTGGAAAGAATATGGAGAAATTAAATGGAACTCTCATACATTGCCAGTGGTAATGAAAAATGGTACAGCCTCCGTGGAAGTTTCTCAATAAATTAAATATAAAATTACCATGTAACTAGCACTTCCACTGTAAGTATACACCCAGAAGAACTGAAACAGAAAGCCTAGGTGGCTCAGTCGGTTGAGCAGCCAACTTCAGCTCAGGCCATGATCTCCCTATTCATGGGTTCAAGCTCCATATCAGGCTTGCTGCTGTCAGCACAGAACCTGCTTCTTTCTCTCTGCCCCTCCCCCGCTCATACGTGCATGCTCTCTTTCAAAAATAAACATTAAAAAATAATTTTAAAAAACTGAAAGATATTCATTAAAAAAAACTTGCACATGAATGGTCACAGCAGTATTATTCACAATAGCCAAAAAGTAGAAACAACCCAGTGTCCATCAAGTGATTAATGGATTAACAAAATGTGGTATATCCATACAATAGAATATTACTCAATCAAAAAAAAAAAGAATGAAATGATATATTCTATAACATGGCTGAATGTTGAAAACATGCTAAGTGAAAGAAGTCAGACAAAAAAGGTCACATATTCATGATTCCATTAACATCAAGTATCAAAATAGGTATATCTACAGAGACAAAAAGATGATTAGTAGTTGTCAGGGCCTGGTAAGGAGTTTCTTATTGGGGTGACAGGAATGTTCTGGAATTAGACTGATCCATAACTCTGTGAATATACTAAAAACCACTGAACTATATGCACTTCAAAATGGCATATTTTATGGTATACAAATTACATCTCGAAAATCAAAACCAATAAATGACAGGATCTGCAAAATATTTTAATTTATCCCAGCCTGTAGCTAACTTTGGGTCTAAAATTACGCATCCAGAACACAGATTTAGTTAGAGACTGATTTCAAACACTTACGGGACCACAGATGGAAAAAATTCCCAAGTGGAGAAGATGTAGAAATGAAAGCTGTAACTAAGGAACCAAGTGAGCGAGCCCAAGAGAATGATCACCAGAGCACAGCTCCTTTCAACTGAACTGCTTTCAGCCAGAACAATGTCAGCAGTACCTAACTCCAAGCAAATCCAGTCCTTTTAAGAAGAGATCTTCACTACAGAAAATTGAAGGAGGGATAGGGTCACCATTTACTTCAAAAAGATTTAAGAAACTAAAATCAAACATGATGTGGGAAGATCCTAAAATAAAATGCAAACAGTTAAAAATACACCTAATTTCTCCTAATTTCATTATAAATGAACAATATAATCACACAGAGACAGGAAAAATGAGAACTAACCTAAGTAATTTTGGAAAACAGATTTTGACTGTGCACTGTAAAGCTAAAGACAAATATACTCTAGTTTTTAAATGTCATTTAAAAGTAGTCATTCTGAAACTACTTCTGTGTGTGTATATGCTACTACTCAACAGATAAGTAAATATACTATGGATAAGAACCAAGTTTCTCACCTTTGAAGAGGCAAAGGGAAAACAAAGTCTAGAATGAATCCTAAGGTCATGGTTTTCAGTTTTTAGAGGTGGATAGATAAAGAAATAAAAATATATGTATGTATATTACCATACATCTACTTGCTAGCTCTATCTACAGAGAGAACCTAGAAACAATGGCACCCCAATTGTACTGAGCCCTGCTGACACTCAGATCTTGGTTTCTAGATACCATTCTCCACTAAAATGAAGATGCTTTCCTTGGAGAAATGATTGTGTGTGCGGCTGGTATAAAAAGGAAAAATAGGAGATACACCTAAAACATCTTCTGGTACAAGAAAGTAAATCAGATCACAAAATGATGGGGGCATTGTGGAAAGAACACAGGAGCAAATTTGAAAGTGTTCTCAATAACCAAAGCTGGAATGATCTGAGCAAAAAATATTAAATTTTATCCCTCAGTAAAATAAATATCCATAAACCATGTAAATAATAAATGAAGGAAAAGAGACAGTTCTTCCTTAACAGAAATCCAGTTAATATGAGACACCTGGATGGCTCAGTCGGTTAAGCATCCAACCCTTAATCTTGGCTTAATCTTAATCTTACAGTTCATGAGATCGAGCCCCACGCTGGGCTCTGCACTGACAATGAGGAACCTGCTTGGGATTCTCTGTCTCTCTCTATCCCTCACCTGCTCACTCGCTCACTCTCTCTCAAAAAGATAAATATTTTTTTAAATCCAATTATAAATATAGAAGGGATGAAAGAAACAAAACCATCATTAAGCAAACATAGTAGTAGTAATGGCTGTCAGCAAGAAACACTGACAGATGCAAAAACTGGCGTATGAAACGTATGACTGAGGCAAGATATCTGTAGTTTCAAAGTACCTCCCCACAAGAGGAAAGTATTAATTACATAGGAATGATTACATTACCAAGGAGATATTACATTTATTATTAATTACAAGGGAAAAAACAGTAATCTTACAGTGGATAAACCTGGCAGATATCACCTTAACCTTAATTATGTTAACACTAATCATAAGTAAACATAAGACAAATCCAACTGAGGGATATTCTAAAAAAATACCTGACAAGTACTCTTCAAAAGTGTCAAGATAAAAAAAAGACAAGAGAATTTAATAGATAGAAAAAGACTAAAAAGGTATAATAAAAACTAAATGCAAGGTGGAATTGAGAATTGGATCTCAGACCAGAAAATGGATAGCTTATAAATGTGAATTTCTTGGTTTTCATCATTGTAACTGTGTAAGATATGAATATTAAGGGAAATTGGGAAAAGGGTTAATGAAAACTCTTTATACAAATTTTGCATCTTTGATGTAAATCTAAAATTATTTCATTTAATAAGTTTAAAAGATTTTAGAAACTCCTCTGAAAATAAAGCAAATCTTTCTTCTATAATTATATGTTAAACAAACAACACTTAACAACAGATAATTACACATGGAAAGAATTTGGCTTTTTTTTTTTTTTTACTAAAAGGTGGGCATAATACTCCATTTACTGATAGTATCAGCTTGTAGAAATCATTCTAAGTTCTGAAGCAAATTTGGTACAAATATGGGAGAATGGGTATACTATCATCTACGAATTTTTAAAAATCTGACCTTTTTTAAAATGTTTATTTCTTTTGAGAGAGCACAAGTATGTGCAAGCAAGCAGGGAAGGGGCAGAAAGGGAGGGAGAAAATTCCAAGTAGGCTCCATGCTCAGCACAGAGTCCAAAGTGGGGCTTGATATGATGAATTATGAGATAATGACCTGAGCAGAAATCAGGACTCGGACACTTAACAGACTGAGCCACCCAGGTGCCCCAACATTTGTCCATTTCATTGTTACCTTACATTAAACATGCAGCTACTTTTTTTAAAGCTTTCAGCTAGCAACAATTATTTTACTAGTAATATCAGAATAAAACAAAAGTGCACTAGCCAGTAACATGACTGTAGAAACACACGGTTGATTCCTTCATTCCTTCTCCTAGTTCCTCCATATGGCCAATGGCATTCCTTTCATATAGCAGTTAACTGGGAGGCTTTATTTTACAGGCTACGGCATACAAACCCTTATGAAATCAAAGACATGACTGCAGCATCCTTCACACCCTATATTTAAGAGACCTAAGTGGCTACAGGTACAACAGAGAACCATGTAAGTCCACAGCTTATGGTCAGATACAATTTAATATCATTAAAAACTATTAACTTTGGAGTGCCTAGGTGACTCAGTCAGTTAAGTGTCCAGCTTGAGCTCACATCACAGTCTCACAGTTCATGAATTCGAGCCCTGTATTGGGCTCTGCACTACCAGTATAGAGCATGCTTAGGATTCTCTTTCTCTCTCTCTCTCTCTCTCTCTCTGCCCCTACTCTACTCATTCTCTCTCTCCCCTCCAAAATAGATAAAGTTTAAAAAACTACCAACTTTGAATCCTACAGGTTTAAGTTGAATGAAAATTTCTCTGCTGCCACAAAATGTACTCTATTATCACTTATACATTATTTTCCATTTTAAGTGGTTTTCCTCTAGTTATTTAACTTTTCTAACCAACTATTTAAATGTTTAAATGTTTAAATTTAAACATTTGCTTAAATCATCTTAGTTTAATACTCAAACACCTTTATCTATTAATTTCATATTTTTTAAGTTTATTAATTTATCTTGAAAGAGAGAGGGGCACCTGGATGGCTGAGTTGGTTGAGAGTCCAACTTCAGCTCAGGTCATGATCTCATGGTTCATGGGTTCAAGCCCCACATCAGGCAGGCTCTGTGCTGACAGCTCAGAGTCTGCAGCCTGCTTCGGATTCTGTGTCTCCCTCTCTCTCTCTCTACCCCTCTTCCTGCTCATGCCTCTGCCTCCCTCTCTCTCAAAAACAAATAAACATTTCAAAAAATTAAAAAAAAAAAAAGAAAGAAAGAAAAAGTGAGAGAGAACAAGAGAGAACACACTCAGGCTGGGAAGGGGCAAATGGAGGGAAAGCAAATCCCAAGCAGGCTCTGATCCATCAGTGCAGAGCCCAATGCAGGGCTCAAACTCCCAAACTCTGAGATCATGACCTGACCTACCAACTGCACCACCCAGGTGCCTCTATTAATCTCATGTTATATAGATGGGGATGTTAAAGTATAGGGAGACTAAACCAATTTTTTCCTAAAAGGAGAGAGACAACAACAAAGAACTACTTACAATACTATGTATATGAAAACATGGTGAAGTTATGGCTAGAATGCATTTCCAAGGTTATGGTCTTTGTATCAGAACTGAAAATATAGGTGTCCTCTCCCTAGCATGAGACTAAGAGCTGGTGGTAACATCTACAACTTTACAAAAGAATAGAAAGTGGGCCACCTGGGTGGCTCAGTTGGTTAAGCATCCAACTCTTGGTCTCAGCTCATATTAACCTCAAATTAATGATCTCACAGTTTCATGAGTCATGATCTCACTGTTTCATGAGTTTGAGCCCCATATCCAGCGCTGCACTGCCAGTGCAGAGCCTGCTTAGGATGCTCTCGACCCCTTATGTAGGTACTTATGCAAAAAAGAAAGCCACCTAATGAAGACCTTAATAAATAAATCTGAGAAACAGTTCTGACTTCAGAAAGGGGTCTATTTGAAATTTTATAAAGAGATAAAAAGGGAAGGGGCATTATACTCACAGGTGTGGCATTTTCCATAAGTAACTCCCAACACTTCAGCCTTGATTTCAAAGAACAGTAAAATTGCTTTCAAACTCTAAAAGGTCTTAGAGCAAGTAAAATTATGAGTTTAACCTCACTAATTAGTAGGTAAAACATTAAATCCAGATTTCAATATTTTTACCTACTGCTAATTACAAATCATGAAATACTCAAACCCCACAATCATAATGTAATGCAAACATGACAGAATCATTAAGATTATGAAAGTGCTATAGGTTTTCCAGGCATTCCATTCATCTCTTAGAAAAATACAAGAAGCCTTGAAATTAGAAGTTGCTTAATAGACAAGTGACAAAAATAATTTCATCCTATCTTATTCATCAGCCAAGGTCTTGCTGACCAGCCCTTTGACGCCAGGCACTTCAACACCTTGCCCTATCTAATCCTAACAAGTCTGAAGTAGAATCACCATCATCCCTTTACAAGTGAGGAAACCAAGTCTTAGAGGAGTTAACCTACTAGCCTTTGGTTAAAACAATTTTTCTTGACTTCAGCACCACTCACATTTGAGGCCTGATAATTCTTTGTTGGGGGTGGAGGGGAAGGGACTATTTTGTATATGGTAGGATGTTTACCAGAATCCATAGCTTCTACCCACTAGATGCCAGTAGCACCTTCCTAGTTGTAATCAAAATATGTCTAGACATTGCCAAGTGTGATTTTGGGGGGCAAAATCACCCCCAGTTGAGAATCATTAAGTTAAAATGAAGAAGCCAGCATTTTCATTCCATGGACACTGGCCACATGTCAAATTCTATTCAAGACGAATTAGGGACAACTGAAAGTCTTTGCCCTCAAGAGCTCACTTTAAGCCCTGGTCTTCTAGCCCAACTGGTGTTCAATATTCTGCTTGGCCTGTCCCCAACTCAGCTAACTCTTCCAACACCCAGTGGCACCTCCACTCACCTGTTTAGGCTGGCTTAAAAGCCTGTATTCATGTGACTCAACCTTCTCCTTTATTTCCTGTATCTAGTTACTACCCAAGTTCTGCTGGGTTTTTTCCTAGGAGTAAAATGTCTCTTTCATCCATCCCTACTCTCCATTTCCATCTTTCTAACATAGACACAAGCCCATCTCCCCTCTATTTTTCTACCAACAGAACAATTAAGAAGGAACCACTCTCTCTTGATCCCTCAAACAAACAAATGATATACATCAAGATCATAACTGAATTACCTTCTAGGGTAGGGGGCTGGCACACCTCACACCTCAAAGAGTGTTAGGCAAAGACCACACCCTCTTTTTCTGGAGTGGGAATAGAAACTGGAATTTCCCATCTGATCATAGACATTTTCACAGTCAGATGTTAACTCTCAGTAAAGCAACCCCAACAAGCATTAAGAAAAGAACATAGCAGAGATTAGTTTGCATGCCATTAAAAAGTGGCCTGCGTGGTATTTCTGGCACTTGTGCCATGAATGGCTTTGGCCTGCTCTCAGGGAATGTACAACTGACATTCAACAAAGAGGAGAGAGGAGATGCCCAGAGAAAGTTTGATCCAACAAGCCTTTCCACCTCTTCCAATATACAAACCTCGATGAAGGGTAGGTAAAGCAAACATTCCACTGTGAAAAGTCTAGATGGTCAAACAAAATCTGGAGAAATAACTGCAAAGGCACATAAAGATATATTCACAACATACATGTATATACAGTACCAAGAGAGTAATTTATTTATACTGCAAATGATTTAAGATGAAAGGAAATCTGGGGCACCTGGGTGGCTCAGTCAGTTAAGCATCTGACTTCGGCTCAGGTCATGATCTCACAGTTTGTGGGTTCAAGCCCTGCATCGGGTTCTCTGCTGTTGTCATGGAGCCCGCTTCACATCCTCTGTCCCCCCACTCCCGCTGTCCCTCCTCTGCTCTCTCTCTCTAAATAATAAATAAACTTTAAAAAAAAAAAGATGAGAGGAAATCCAAGACCTGTTCCAAAGTTCATCTCTCCTGTAAGCAGGGAACAGAATTTCATTGTACTAATGATCATTAGGAATTGCTTGATGCTTTTTAACTTTAAGATCCCACAATCAAGATAACTTTAAATTCAATATCTGAAACTCACAACCTAACCAAAAGTTTAATTTATACTTCAGTTTTAAAAAACAATACTCAAGAAAATTATGATACATGATCCTGAATATTTCTACTTCCATTATTATTTCTGAATTTTCCTATAAAGTGGCAAATATATTTAGTGTCAGGATCCTACTGCAATTCCAACTTTGTCAGGTTGTTCATTTTAAGTAAGTAAATAAGTAAAAATAATTTCTACAAGGATATTTCAGTGTCTCAGAGTTTTCAGAAAAAATAAAGATATGTCATGCATGTCCTATTGGGGGACACAATTTTAAGACAGCACCTTTATGAAAGGATCAAAAGCCAGGCCAAAATGCCTTAATTAAGCAATTATAATAACAGCTAATATTAAATAATTCCAGTTCACACATTCTCCATTACCTCGAAGCAGAAAGAAAAGGCAGGGATTGAATCTGAATTACATGCCCAGTTACAGCTATTGTAATGTGATGCCTTTGACCCACACTATTACTTTCCTTCTGTCTGTAACCTATGACATGATACTTAATATTTCACTCAAATTTTTTCTAAATGTATCCAATAAGCTTAGCCTAATTTAATCTAATTCAAGACAATTTGAGGAATTTCCTTGTAATTCTAAGATGTATGCCTTTGTCGATAGTAACTTAAAAGCCTGCAGATGGAAGATATAATTAATAAATGCATATAAACACCAGCCATAAAAATTCAAAAGGAAATGCAATGTCAATTTAGCCTGCCATTTCTTTTCAGAGAAATCCTTCCCTGTACAACATAATGGCATTAATCTAGAGCTCCCCCAATCAGTTTTTACTTTACTGCCTTTTACCAACACTTGTCCATATGAAAATCATAAAGATAATCCTGTCACAACTAACTCCTGAAATCACTATAAAAAGAATGTCTTTTAACAAATATAGGAAGACCTTTTGAACTGACCCTTAAAAGTTAAGATGCTACGTGTAACAACACCGTAATTTAAAATTCACACCAACTAACTTTACCATCAAGCTATGGTGTTCTTTCCAGCTTTAAAACAAAATATAACCTTGTTAAACATATTATGGTTAACCAAGATCTCAAAAGAAGATCAACCTTGAGCCCCAAGGAGTATGTTCCTAGTAGACTATTTTGATCGATTCTGCTGCCATTAACAGTTTAATTCTGCTGATGTGAAATGAATGATAAAAACATTAAAACAAATCAAGTATTTAGGATTCAACTGTCAGAAAGCTATTGCTTACAAATAATCTCTGCATCATCCTTCTTCTGGGTTAAATTACTACATTTTATAAGATGCTGTTATATACATAATCTCTTTCAGTTTCAACCCTTTTAGAAATACTGAAAATATTACTTTATTGACAAAAATGCAAACAAAATTATGTTTTCCACACTTAAAGGAATAAAATGTTTTTATAACCTGACTTCCTATTTCTAGTTAAAGGAAGGCAATTAAGGTGGTTTCCTGTCTGTTTTACTGACAGTTCCTCCAACTACCCTTATCCTAACATACAATCTTTTCTTGAGACATTCTTAGATGATTAACAATTTGACCAAAAACCTATTTTTAAAGTAACAAAAAAAATAAACATGCTATCATTTTCAAATGCTATCCAAAGAGATCAAAGGAATTTATTCTAGGCCTCCCAGCCCTGCCTATAGCTATAAATTAAACATGCCCTGAAATCTTGAAGATTATTTGTCACATTTCTATCCACTAGTCAAAAAAATATTTAAGGCTGTATTAGTTTCATGTACACTAAATTTATATTTTTGATGAAAAAGACTAAATTTTTGCCAAAGGAAAAAATCCATAAGGGTAAAGAAGAAACTATTTGCAAAATTCTCCAGCTAGAAATACCTTTTCTAATAAGCCATTCATTTAAACACAAATAATTTTTTAAAAATGAGGAAAAGAGCCATTTACCTATACATCTCAGATTCCTAAATGTTATCTATTTAAATTCAAAATAAACATGCAAAGAGGAGTTTCAAACATGCAAAAGGATTTCCATAAATGGATGTCTAGGACTAATCCCTGAAACTCCAGGAAATTAACACTTCAAGTACCTCCAGTGACTGGTAGGAAATACTAAGGAAGCATCCTGGAGGCCAACGCTCAAAACCGGTTAGGATTTCCTGATATAATTTAAGTGAGAAATGGGATAAAGGTCCAGAAGAATTGAAACTGAAGTGCCAAAGAAAATTACTACCACTATCCAAAGGAACCACAAGGATGAAGTCATTCCCCCCAACTATTGTAGACATTACACACTACCTAAGAACCCTCATGCTAATGCCTATGGGAGCCACCCTGTATGTTCCAAGAGATGTAATTTATCTAGAAACCAACTAGAGGAGTCCATCACTCATGCATGCTAACCATGTGTTAACCATGATTCTGGGCACTACACACACCAGGCTTCATTTATTTCTCACCTCAAACCTCCAAGATGGCACTATCCCATTTGCAGATGGGAAATCTCAGAAGCATAGTAACTCATCAGATTTTTTTTAGAAGAGGAAAATGTTACCAATCAGGATTCAAATCCAAACCTGTCTCCTTTCACACTGGCCCCTGGTCTCTTGCTGGAGCCCCAACTTTCTCTACAGAATTAAAGCTATAACACTACAGAAAATTCTGTACTTAACTCACCCTTTCCCTAACTAATAACAGCAACTTCATACAGAGCCACTACTGTTGTTCTCTCAAATCTGAACTCTCATAACAACATTGTGCCAGATGGCAAACTAGTATACAAACACTGGGTTAGGCTATTTATAACGATCATTTATTGAGCACTTTCTATATGCCAGCTATTGTTCTAACTGCTTGTAACAACCTCATATGGCAGATTCTATCAATACCCTTATTTTATAGATGAAGAAACTGAAGTACAAAAAGCTTTAATAATTTGCACAAGGCCAGATTACGCTAAGCGGGGACTTGGCATTCAAATCAGGTTGCCAGGCTCCGCAGTTCATGCTCTTAAATACCTTATTCTCTTCAAGGGGAAGTTACTGATTTCACCCTCTTAACTATGTAAGCTAAATACTATCAATCCTAATTTATAGATGAGGAAACAGAGGCGAAGAAAGGTGAAATACAGCTGACCATTGAACCCAGGTTTGAACTGCATGGGTCCACTTACATAGATTTTATACAGTATAGTAATGTAAATGTTATTTTCTCTTCCTTATCATTTTCTTAACATTTTCTTTTCTCTAGCTTCCTTTCTTGTCAGAACACAGTATATACTGTGTTAATCAGCTTTACCAGTATGACTTCCAGGCAACAATAAGCTATTAGTAGTCAAGTTCTGGGGAAGTTGTAAGTTACAGTATATTTTTAACCGGAGGAGATGGCACCCTTAAACAACACATTGTTCAAGGGTTGACTATAATCTGCTTAAAGTCACACAACTTTTAGCGGTTAAGGCATGATTTGATCCACTTTTTTTTTCACACTCCCAAGATGTTATTACACCATGTCAAAGGAAGATACTAACTATAAAAAAGGAAAGAATGATATTCTATATATTTCAAAATAGTCCACTGAAAACTCTAGGTTTATACAAATTCTCCTTACAGATGTTTAACTATGAAAAAGGAAAAAATGTTATGGTAATGAAAAACTGATAAAAAATGGCTTCTTGATCATTATGAGGCAAGAAACCCTTTTTTTTAAGAACTGTATAATCTTTTACTATGAAGCCACATAATACACTCAGACACAAGCATGCACCATGCTCGAATCTCACAACCACTCCCTCTCACATCAATAGACAATATGAGAGTCATCTTTATTAGTCATGCTCCTTTTCCTAATAGACGAAGAAATAAAAGCAACATCTAAGAATACACCTACTTTAGGCTACTCTCTTAAATTTGTTAACATTCTGAAAGCAGCAGTTCAAGTTGTAGATGTTATTTAAAATACAACTACCAAGAATCAGGTACATGAATGCATTTAATATTCTTTGTCTCTTGTGAAGAAAGGTTGTGCCTTTCTGAAATCTGTAAACCAAAAAAACAAAGAAGAGAAAGCCTCAGAAGAGTGATTTGTCCAGACCATCAGACAAAAACATTCCTGCTTTCAAATGCTGTTTCTAAAGACCCAGTTAGATAGTGTTAACTCCTCTGCAGTTAGGTACTTTGGTATTTCAGAAAATGTCTTCCACCAATTATCCACCCAGAGTAAAACTGAGCAATATAATCGTGAGTCTCATATCTCCCACATATTCCAGGGGTCTCAAGCAGCAGAACATAATCTGTGTAAGAAACACCTATTCTAAAATTACCGGTCCTACTTAGGACAAGCAAGCTTACATGCTCAAAGACGGAAAAACAAGTGAGGAAACCACCAGTAAGCTCCATTGCAGCTCCTTTGTACCCGACACAGATTTTAAAAACCAAAGGATACAAGAGGACAAACTGTAATCTGTATCTTTTATAGCATCTTGCAGACCAGGGGAGAGAAAAAAAAAGATTATCACACACAAGTCCGTAGAGAGAGTAAGTGTAGTTGTTTCAGAAGGAAAAAAATAATATCCAGAGCTGTTCAGTGCTTTTGAAAAATAACCAGTGCATGTCATGAAAAGCATTAAATATTTTAATGAGGCCAAAGGAATCAAGTAACATGTGAATGATAATTTAGTGGTCCACAGGGTACAGTGGACAAATTTTACTGTCAACCTCCTTCCTAAATGATGCTCTGAAATAGGGAGGAACTTTAAGAAAGGAAATCACCCCATCACATTCCATTAAATTCAAAGTTATTTTTTATGAGCTGAAAAACAAGTCTGCGTTAATAGGAAAAAAAAAACTGTTTTCGTCCTTAGGAGCCAATCCAGACACAGACCATTATCAAGTCTTGATATGCAAATACAGAGATGCAGTCCATCCCTTCCCTCTCCATGTCCACTTCCCTTCCAGTGATTCCTTTCAAACAGCTATTTAAAAAAGCACATATGCTATCTGAAATGAGAACTTCCCTTCCATTCCCTAAGCTAAAGACAGTAGCTTTCTCGGGAAAGCAGAATAAAGCTCAGTCAGCCCACAGTACCTCGAATTCCGAAACGCCCTGTTCCAAAATAAAGCGAGTATCCTATGAAAGCAATTCCTTGTATACTTCACAAAGGAAAAATAAAATCAGATCAGGAATATAAAAAGGTGGAAAAAGAAAGGCAACTAAACGCAAACCACCACACCCTCAACTCCGCGTTGCAACCCGTCTGCCAGGGGCCTTTACCTTCATTTTCCATCGAAACTGCACTTGGGTTGATGGCTACAAAGTCTTTAGTGTCAGCCGTGGCCACACTGGGAATAGAGAGGAGAGGAGGACAAGGAAGAGAAGCCCCCGGAATCCCAGGCTGTCACCCCCTCTCCCGGCCACACGTCCCACGGCTGCTCCCACCACCCCTAGCAGCAGCATCTGCAAGAGAAACCAGGAAAAGCGGCGCTGACGACAGAGAGCGCGAGGAGGTAGACCCCCGACCCGCCACCACCTCAGGAGCCCCCAGATCGCGCGCCCACCCCCACCCCCCGCCACCCGCAACGCCCCCAGCTCACGCCAGCGGAGCGGAGCCCTAGAGAAGATACCCACCCCCAAGCTGGGATATCCCCAGATGCCCCTTCCCTCAGGACCTGGAAGTTTCTGGAAATGGGGAGCAATAGGTAATGCTGGTGCCCTCCCAAAGCCCCAGACTCCCTTCCTCCGGGCTGCGGGGACTCACCCGCGGGGCTCGCGGGAGCGCCCCGCGCGCCTGGGGCGAAGAGGAGTGGCTCGCCAAGCGGCGCCGCCAGGCGGGAGCCTACTCCCGGCGTGAGGAAGGAGCGAACGGGAGGGCGCTCGGGGAGGGGAAAGGAGAGGAGGTGAGGGGACCCGTCACGGTCGGCCCGGCCGGCTCGGCGCGGCCGCGCTGCTCTGCTCCTGCCTCCGCCTCCTGCGCTCGGCCCCTCCCCGCCGCCCCCCGCCCCAGCACGCCCGGCACAGCGCTCCGGGGCCCGCCGCGGACCGAGCTTTGTCGCTACTACTTCCGCTGCGAGAGGGAGACGCGCACGCGCACTGGCATGCACTGGAGCAGACGGCGGAAATGAAGCGATGCCCGAGCGGTCCGCCCCGAAAGGGCTCTGGTTGGGTGCGGAGCAGTCCCGTAGGAGGGCGTGCGGGGCCAGTGGCCTGCCCTGGCCCTACCTGCCCTGTGGAGATTCCTCGCTGACCCCCGGGTACGGTGCCCGCCCGTTTCTACGCACCCACTGGGCGCGAGGGTCGGAGACCCGCCCGCTCCCCAGCCCCGGACACGCATTCTCAAGAGGCAGCCGCGGGGTCGGGCCAAGTGGGCAGGCACGGTCTTTGCTCCCCGTCCCGGAGGTATTGGAGCGCCCTCAACAAAAGCGTCTTGGGAAGCCCCTCCTCCCCTCGGGGTGGCCGTCACAATCTCGGCAGGCCACGCGAGGCCGTTCGAGGGAAGGGGCGAACGCCGAGAGACTGGTGTTCTCACTGGCACTTCGCACCCTCACTTCCAGACCCCTGAACGGCTCCTGTGCTCTGACTGCGGGAGTAGGTCATCGCCGGGCGACTTCCAAAAGTTCTATCCCGATAAGGGATCTGCCTGTATGTAATGAGAAGGCAAGGATTACCCTCAGAGCTCAAGGGAGGACTCGGCCTCTTTTATTCATTTCGAGTGTGTGGAACCCGAAAGGTTGAAACAACTTAGAAACTGAACGTCCAGAGATAGAAACCGAAGAATGGGAATTACCTGCGGCCACTGGCTATGGTTTTTGCCAGCATCTAACCCAAATACCCCAATAAGTGATTTTTATGGTTGGTTGATGTTACTAAACCTTTGTAAACCAGGCACAAGAGACTAAACCGAAGCCCTCTCGCACTCAAATCCAGTAGAGGGCAGGGCTACACCTGCTGAGTTCGACCGCATCCTCCACAAAGAACTCTCTAGAGACCGCAGAAAAATCCTCCCTTGTGTGCTAGAGGTATTTCTCTCCATCAACACGCATTCTCATTAAAAACCTTGCCCCTTATCTCAGGTGCTGTGACACTTCCCAATATGTTTCTCAGACCACATGTTCAACGTCAAAATTAACAAATGGACCACCGGGTTACCTGTCTTCTCTGTTTAATTCCAAGTAAGTGGAACTAGTCTAGGAACACAAGTCCTGGACAGCTTTCTGGATTTATTTTTCAATTAAGAAACATTGAGATTTATTCAACGAAGTCCCTTTTAAACTCCAAAACAAACCATAAAAATTAGGATGAACTAGTATCTAGTCTCAGAGTTACTATCTATGACACACCTTTGGCTTCCATGCTTAGTGAATTTTGTCTACCCGGTGGTGTTCTAAGCCTCATTTGTACAAGAATGAATGTGCTATCTCTTGCTCAATGTTGTAATCAAATTGGCATGATTATTAGTTACCATATTGATTGGACATTGACACCACAGCATACTACTAAAAACATTAGCATCTAAAGTAGAAACTCTAAAAGTAGACATTATTTGATACTAACATAGGATCTTACAAAGAGAGTAATTTCACAGTACAGAATTTGATATTGGATTGCTTAACTCCCCCAAGGTTATATCACTCTATGCCTTACACCTAAAGTAGCTTACACTGGAAGTTTTACTTTTTGGTTGCCTAAATTATGAAAGCCATTGTTCCTATTGCTAAGGCAAAAAAGAAACTGGATAAAACCGGCTTTGTCCAGAAGAAGTGTTATATACTGCATTCTTAATCCACCTTTAGTCTTCTCACAAATTCCTGGGGTTGGGAGCAGCAAAAAGCCTTAAAGGATAGCTGGTACAACCACTCAGCAGATCCTTCAGCCTCATCACTGCATTTTCACAGACCGATCTTCTGGGCTGTGTCTGAACACCTCTTCCACCGAGCTAGCCAACATCAGTAGCTTCCTATGTATACGAAAGACAGTGTTTATTAACTCTATTCAAGCCAGAGCAATGGGGAAGGCTTAAGCCACGAGCTTCAGAAATCCTCTTCCTTTTCCCAGCATTTTTCCTCTGACCAGCTAACCTGCCATGAGACTTTCGTATACAATCTCAACCTACTCATCTTGGGGAAAGGGGACTAAACTATATGTACACTGCATTACATATAGATACACATATATGTGTGTATACACATTCACCCAAACATATACCTACATATAATGATATTATAGATACAGATGTAGGCATAATAACTATCCTTTACCTAAAAAGATTGTTGTGAGGATCTGATAAAGTGAAGGCAGGTTGTAAATTATAGGCAACTATAAAAATATAAGATTATACAGAGAAACAAACAAAAGCATTGACTGTTAGCTAGAATGAGATTAATGGCAATGAATGTATTATGTTCAAGTTCCCTCATTTCTTCTTTATGAAGCAATGCTCTAAAAATCTACTCATTCTGTTCTGAATATGTAACCTACAAAATTAAATATATCTGATGCAAAACGTGTTCACATATGAGCAATAAAGGAGAATTTGTGAGGCATCTCTGCTTGGGGAAAATATTACAAATAGGGAAGATTGAGGAAGAACAGTCATGGTGTCCTAATTTTATTTATACTGTGCTTTATTACACAAAGGATGTGAGCATCCTGTTTTTAGTATGAAATTTGATAGCTGACATTTTTATAAACCTGGATGATAAAGGAATATGTGGCCCTTTAAGATTTAAAATTTAACCTGGAAAAGGTTATTTCAAAATCCTTCCTCAATGTTTTATTTTAAAGGCTCTTTTAACCTTGTTTTAAGTACAAAAGGTTAATAGTTAAAGATTTTAGGAACTTTATATTGGGGCTAGAAAAGAAGTTGTCTTTTTTTTAAGGGAGATAATTTAAAAGCATATAAAGACACAACACTTTATTTTTATAAGCTAACCCACTCAAATGGAACAGGAGAAGTATTTTTCTTCCTATGGGAAAAGGACGTGCTAAGGGTCAAGTTTGGCAAAATACACAAGCTTACTGTGAGAAATGTCATATGGAAATAGTCTCTGACAATCACCTGCCAGAATCACTACACATCTGCCTGACTCTATGTCTTAGCAGTGCTGGGAGAATAAAAATTAGGAGCGAGAATAAAAATCAAATGGGCTCAAAAATGAGCTACCTGTGTTTTGGCTTTATTAGCACAGAGATAGGCAAAGATTTTATTTACCCACCAAATTGCATAGCTTCTACACTTGCTAGCATTCTAAACATGAAATGCTTGCTGGAACTGAGCAGAAGAAACTAGAGAATGAGAATTTAAAGTTAACATGTGACTCAACTTCCCCATTCAACAAGTTATGAGCCTGTGGTGATATTTGGGATCTTTGATATGTAGTACCAATCTTCTGGACTGGAACAGCACATAGACGGAGGTGCAGGTAAAGATAGAAAGGGAAGGAAGAAGAGCAAAGTGAGTATGAGTCTCATATCCAGAAGTTGACTCCGGACTTCCCACACAAAATGAACACACGATATTCCATATTACATATACCCCGAGATTTAAAAGAACTGTCTAGTTTCTAAACCATAATTCATCTGTGTCCCAAAAACCACTTTGTCTGTAATAAGTACCTTAGTAAAGACCTATTGAATAAATCGGTAATCTGGAAAATGGTCATCATAAATACATATTTGTTGTTGAATGAATAAACATAATTCCACCTTTTTTTAAAACAACATAATCTCACCTTTGGCTTTGCTACCTGCTACCTATGATCAAACTAAGACATGAGCTTCTACTTTCCTGTGAAGCAAAGAAGAATTAAGTGATTTTCCAAGGTTTAAAATTGAACTTAAATCTTCAAACCACAAAGGTTAGCTAGGACAACTTGGTCTGAACGAGAAGAAGCCCTATTCATTGTAAGCAGTATTAAAAACTGAGCAGTGCTCAGAGAAGATGAAATTTCACACCCAGATTTTGAACCCACATGAACATTTGAAACTAAAAGATAATAATGTTGAGATGGCCCCTTCCACGCACAAAGAAAATGTCAGCTGAGCTTGTGCTTTGGATTTTGAGGGCATGTATATCAATATCTGGCAAAGGCAAAGCATTATAATTTCCTGCACAGTCTTCAGGTATTACCTTAGGATCAAAATATTGACTCTTAATTCTTGGACAAGACAGCTTAGAGACTAGGTATAAGCAAGAGGCCTTAGAATAGCCAACTACCTTGAATTGCCACTGGCCAGCATCTTCTACTAAGTTTGAAAGTTTTGCAGGTGAGTGGATTGTCATAAATTAATTGAAACCATCAAGCAGATTCTATATTATATCTGCTGGCCACTTGCTGTGTTTGCAGTAATAGCCTAGGCCTCCTCCCTCCAGGTATATGCTTACTCAATTTCTCATCAAAAACATTTTCAATCTCTGTGTACTATGTTGCACACTGAGGTCTGAGAGAGCTTTGGGAAAGGTTGCATTTCCTCAGGCTGACAAAATGGTACATTTTGCACTTAAAAGTGTTCTAGCCCACCATTTTCCAGAAGTCAAATATTTTGTGCAAAGCTCGCATCTTTGCCTGAACTTGTCCCAAGTCCTTCCAGGCCCCCTGCAGAAATTAGCTCTCTCCACTGTGCTTCCTATTGTGAGAACAAATGAGAAGGCACAAAAATGTCATTATGGTAAGAAATTAGAGAGGGTGATCAGTGCAGGAATTGCCTAAGGTTTTATGAGGATCCTGAAGTTTAGCCCTGGACAGTCATGCAGACCATATTCCTATAAAGCATACCACACAAAATAGGGAAGCCACACCAAAGGGATGGTTTATGCAATAGCTAACAGAGAAAGGAGAATTGCAACTTGGCAAGGTGGTTTGCAAGACTGATGATAGAGGAGAATTACAAACTGGCAGCAAGGAGTTTTTGCAACACAAGCAAATTGTTAAATCTTCAGGTTAGAAAATTCATCACTACAAATAACAATCAGATGGAAAATTAGATTAATAGGGCTATCTGGATGGCTCAGTTGGTTAGGCATCCAACTCTTGCTTTCCAGCTCACGTAATGATCTCCCAGTTTTTGGGTTTGAGCCTCATGTCAGGATCCACAGGCTGGAAGTACAAAGCCAGCTTGGGATTCTCTCTCTCTCCCCTTCTCTCTGCCCCTCCCCTACTCGCTCACTCTCTCAAAAGTAAATAAAACTTTAAAAAAATATGTTGAAAATTAGATTAGCAGCATTTCATATACCTTCAGGCAACTTTACTTTCTTGGCTAGTAAAGGCAATGTTCACCTAACCTACTTCAGAAAATATTAAAAACAACTTAATATTGCCAAATATTCTATATTTGGGAAATTAAGAAAATGGAGATTCTGGAAAGAAAGGGAAAAAAGCTTTCTACAGGATAGGAACAAATAAGCTGAAGTACAAACGGGGAGCTTGAACTGACTCAACCAGTCCCTAGTTCAAACAGTTGAATGCAAATCTATTTTCTAAGAAACTGCTGCCTTCACCAGAGGAATGTTGTATTCTAGGTGAGCAGCGTCCCTCTGTAGAATATTGAACAGGAAGCTAACAAACTAGAAATGGCATCAGGCCCTATGAGGAGAGCAAAAGGAACTCTGTTATATTCCAAACGATAAAGTACATCTTGTAATGAACGTTACCGGTGATCCTCAATCATCCATTCCCTTCCAGGATCATTAGTCTAAATTAGTGTTTCTCAATGTGTGGCCCCCACTACTAGCAGCAGCAGCAGCACTTGGGAACTTATTAGCCATGCAGATTCTCAGATCCCACTCAGACCTACTGAGTCAGAAATTCTGGGTGGTTGGATATAGCAATCTGTGATTTAGCATGCCCTCCCCATAATTCGGAATGCTTGGAAGGGCTGCAGCCACCTTATTACCCATCCTTCCCCTCTACCTCAGAAAAGCCAACACCACAGATGACAAAGCAGTGATCAGAGTAAGCCATGTCCTTTAATACATAATTATGCTAACAAACCAACCAGTCCTGCAGCCTGTCCTACCACAGAACTTCTTTAATATGAGATAATAAATTATATTTTTCTGTTACTTGCAGCTAGAAGCATCCTAATTGATAGAGTTCTAAATGAGAAAAAAAATAGTTTAGATAAACAGATTAATGTACTGGTTGATGCTTTGACTGCTTCTATACAAATTGAAAGAATTCAAAGTATTGTGACATATGAAATGATAAAATATTAAATAAAGTACCTTAATATTAAAGGCAATGTTAATCAGTGGGAAGTTACAGAACAAGACATGAGTCAGAAAATGAACAAGGGAGTGTTTTTTTTAAATTTTTTTAATGTTTATTATTTATTTTTGAGAGAGAGAGAAAGAGCATGAGCAGGAGAGGGGCAAAGAGAAAGGTAGACACAGAATCCGAAGCAGGATGCAGGATCCAGGCTCTGAGCTGTCAGCACAGATCCCATTGTGGGGCTTGAACCTGCAAACTTGTGAGGTCATGACCTGGGCCTGAGCTGGATGCTCAACTAAATGAGGTACCCAAGTGCCCTTCTGTTTTTTAAATTACCTGATTTCCATATTAGCATATAAAGTAAAGAATTGGCTATTAATTTCAGAAACTCCTTTGACAAATTATATTTATTACTAATCAGGAGTATTTTAAATTATGTAACTACACATTACTCTTGAAAACTAATTCGATTTTAAAATATTTGGGGTGCCTGGGTGGCTCAGTCAGTTAAGCCTTGGACTCTTGATTTCGGTTCGGTTATGATCTCACCGTTTATGAACTCGAGTCCTGCTTGGGATTATCTGTCTCTCTCTCCCTCTCCCTCCCTCTCTGTTTCTTGTGTACTCTCTCTCTCAAAGTAAAAAAAGTTTAAAAAAAAGAATTTTTATTTTCTTACATAGTTATGTGCCCTAACATCAGTCTTTTTTAACTTTGTTTCTTGTTTAATTATTCAGCTAATGACTACTTAGTAATAGATTCTACTGTGAGTTTGCTAAAGTAAAAATTAAGTTTACACCTTTCTGAGGTATGTCAGTCATTTTTTTCCAAACTAACTTGACAAAAATATTTATTTTTGCACATCAACTTATTTTTATTTTCTAACAGAGCAGCTAAAAAGCTATAACATTAAGAAAAAAATTTTAATATATTCTTTCCTAGTTTAAATGTTCAATTGCTCATTTTAACCCTGAAAAAGCATTTGAAAAGGTAATGATTGCATACCTGATTAAAGAGTTTATATTACATCTAGGGAAATGAGAATCAATTTTTAGTGAACAGCCAACAAAACTACACATTTGTTTAGGGCTTTTCAGTTGGCCTAACACTTCCATGTACATAATTAAATTTAATCCTCACAACCCTGTGAGGTAAACAGACTAGACCTTGTTAATTGCTTTTTATAGCTGACAAGGCTGCGACTCACACAGGTGGAGGAAGCACTTTGCACAAGAACTTCTCACTACTGAATGTCAAAGTCAGGAGTCAAATATCCATCTTGGCTTCAATTTCCTTAATACTACCTCAGTGACCCATTAGAGAATATATAAGAAGCTGCCCTGTTTATTGAATTACATTTACAATTTATCATTCTGTTTTCTTAAATTCTTGCATCTTTCAACTCAATGAGGCACCCTGCAACCCTGATGGCCATTAATTCCTGAACCTAGGATATCTGCCCCACAGCTCATTTGATGACATTCAAGAATACATTAATTAATGAGGACTTGACTTTACAACATCATTGGTCATTGTCTACTTCCATCACTTGTTCTTATTTAACCTTTAGACACTGGGGAAATCATGCTCCAAGCAGAAGCTATTCTAGAATCCCTTGGGTTTAATCTTCTCAGAGTTGAAATTACTGCTAAAATGGAAGTATAATCCTAAGAGTAAATAATTTCAGACAGGCATTTTAGAGAGATTATTCAATAGGTAATTGAAACATGTTCATTAACATGCTTTATTGAAAAATCAACAAAATACATATAAGACACACAGTCTAAGGATCTAAAAGCCACGGAACAGTATAGGAATACTTATTTTATCTTTCCAAGTGATAAATTTTTCTTTCTTCTGAGCTTATATTTACATATTAACCAGACTATGGGCAAGGAAAAACAGAGAGATTTTGTTTTTAATTTTAAAACTTCATAATGGCTTTATATAGTATGGAGGATATACAACTATTATATCCCATAATTTAAATCAACAATTAAAATTCTCAGTTGCCACATCATTTTAATGAGTAAACAGCTACAAAAGAAGGAATTAAAAAGATAAACAGATTTTAGATTATTCTTATGATGAGGGATAGAAGCAGGAAAATGCTCACCTTTAGCCCAGAAGACTGACTGACAGCCTGCATAGTTCCGATAAGGATCAAATACGAACTGGTTGTTACATTCTTAAAGGGTCTCATGACTGCCTGTACATCTCACCAATAGTTAATATGGAGCTGAATGATAAGCACCGGAGAAATTTTGTGAAAGTAGTTCCACGAGTAGAAATTCAAAGAAACACTTATGATCTCATACTCCCTGTACATCCCCTCTACCATGAGCACTAGGCATGTAACCACCAGCTTCATACAGCAAAGGTGCAGCTCTTTCTACCCATGGGTCTTGTCTCTGTGCTACTTAAATAAACTTACTAAGTTGTACCATGTCTCAGAAATTCTTTCTTGACTGTCTGGTGCAGGGATCCTGTAACACTTCTAGCAAGACACTGTTTAGTGACTTACTGCATTACAGAAAATTATATAATGCTACTGGGCATGGAGTAGCTGTGGTTGAAAATGGTCAGTTAAGAATCTATGAAGCTTTGGGGTGCCTGGGTGGCACAATCATTTAAGACTCCAACTCTTGATCTCAGCTCAGGTCATGATCTCACAGTTTGTAAGTTAGAGCCCCACATTGGGTTCTGCACTGATGGCTTGGAGCCTGCTTGGGAATCTGTCTTTCCTTCTCTCTGCCCTTCCCCTGCTTGTGTGTTTGTGTGTTCTCTCTCTCTCTCTCTCTCTCTCTCTCTCTCTCTCTCAAAATAAATAAACTTAAAAAAGTTTTTAAGAATCTATGATGCTTTAAATCATCATCACTATCCCCCAGGCTTTGACAATGACTCTCCATCTTCCAAATAGTATACATGCTTGAGAAGGTGCCACCCCTGTCAACTTTGGCTTTGAAACTATGCATCACCAAATGATCCTACATCGATGGTTCTCAAACTGTGGTCCCTATCACATGGGAACTTTTTACAAGTGTAAATTCTGTGGCCCCACCTCAGACTACTGAATTAGCAACTCTGGGGGTAGAGCTTCACATACTATAATTTAACTAATCCTTCATATGATACCAGTGCTAAAATTTAAGCACTGATTTACAAGAAACTTAAAACTTTTAGTTAAAAATATTTTGGTCATGAAAATAGTCCTCAATTCTAAAAAAAATAGCGTGAGAGTATGTATCAGTATATCAGTATCTTAAACCTCCTCCAGCATTTCTAAAAGAATGAATTAAATTAAGAGAATTTTAACTCTTAAAATTATAGGGCTTTGAATTTCTTTGAGTAGATACCTGTTGGCCTAAAATGAGTTATTTTAAATGACCAGGGGAAAGGACATTAAGACCATAAAGAGATATTTTTCCCCTCTTAAATAACTCTAAGCATCATATCATCACAGCCGCAGTTTGGTATGGAGGAAAACAAACACTAGAGGGACAATGCATGGGTAATGGAGCTACAGTTGTGTTCCCAGCCATAAGTTAGTCGTTGTTTTCTCACTTCAGGTCAGAGCCTTTGCAACAATGCTGCTTTGACCAGGTGTATCAAGTTTTAGCAGGCCAGTTAGATAAAAGAAGTGGGGGAAAGCTTCATAATTGGGAAATGCCATTCTATTGAAACAGTTTATTCCTTAGAGAAATAGTTTGATCCTTTAAAAAATTATATAACATTTCAGAGGCTATAAATTTTTTTCTAAAGTACATTATACAGAAATTATATGTCGACCGAGCAAAACAATTGTTTTAAAGACTAATGTAATAGGATTTTACATGATTCAGTCAGTATAAACAATTTGATTACAAACTATGCACTCATATATATGACCAAAATACTACTGTGATAAGCTTTATTTATTTTGATATGTACTTATAGGCCATCGTCTGGTTTAGTGGTAAATAGTCTAATAGGGCTAATGGTATAGGACACGATTATAAGGACCGTCAACATTTAAGGACAGTTATTTGTAGAATGAAAGAAGAAGACTAAGCTGAGTCAGGAGTTTCTATCAAGAGGAAGATATACATGAGAAAACTGGGAATTTGAATACATCACCAAGGAGCAAAATTCACCAAAGAAATCCAACATAAAGGTGATTTTATTTGGAGACACATTACAGTAACTATATTATAATTGCAAATAACAGATGAGTTTGCAATAGCTTGATTATGTCTTAATGAATTCTTTAAGACTTTAGTGCTATAATCTTTCTACTGTGTAGTCTTTAACAGGAATAAGATACTCTGTGTGTGTTAACTGGCCAGCTTGGAAGGATAGTAAATGGTGTGTTTAATACTAATTACACCAATGTGGGAGTTTTGAGGTCTGTCGTATTTGCAAATTATTCCATAATAGCAAATATTAATGGGGGCGTGTGGGTGGGGGAACCTTTGAGTTTTAGCAGTATCAGAACATCTCCATCTTCATAGTGCTCCTGATTATAGAGCAAAATACACTGAAAGAACATCCTCTGTCTCATTCCATGGAGTTGAAAGCTGCTCGGAATAGTACCATGCACAACATTACTTTTAAACCCACCCTATGGCATGAACTCTTGGGCATTATGTATGATATAAATATCATTTTTTGTGTTATACCTTTCCTCCAGAGCTAATATTCTTGGAAACCAAGGATGCTTAAGTTTCAGAGCCCTTCACTTACAGAGGCCCCTTTAAAGGCCTTAGTAATGTTCTGATGGTCTTATGGTTCAGTAAACCTTGCAAAGGATATTTTTACTGCAGTTGATTTTAGAGTTACTCTTTTTGCTGACTTTTCCTCCATCACAATTCTCGTGTCAAGTAGTATCGGAATGCCCAAGGGCAAATTTTGGATCTGGCTTAAAGGAAGTTGAGGTGGAGATATGTTTAGATTTCACTTGGATTTGGATTTCATTTCTACAAATGTGGTTTGTGCTCATGTCTGTGTATGGTTAAGTTATTGCTGGCTGTCCTGGTAGAGAAAGGACATCCAAGAATATTTCTACTTCCTGCTATTCTAAATCACAAGGCTTGAAATCTTTATATAAATGTATCCACCAGTGCCCAGCACCTGAAGTATGTGGGTGGAGAAAGAGATCCAGAAGCTAGTCTATGGAACTTTTTTGTACTCTAATAAAAAAAATATATAAATTAAGTATGTTAAAGGAGTGTCTAGATTATTTGTTATTATCTCTTCAGAGACTATTAGAAAATCACTGTCACCGGAACTGGTGATTTAAGAATCTATAGCCAAAAATGTATGAACATCTTAGGATGCATTAGTTAATTAGTTAAAACACATTAGTTAATTAGTTAAAAACACCTTAGGATGCATTAGTTAATTATTTACAACACATATTTTTCCAGATTTTGTCATCTCAAATTTGTCACCCAAATTTGTGATTTGTTATTTCTTGCTCTATTCTAACAGTCACTATGTCTCTAATTTAGTAGTTACAATTTTGTATTCTTTTTCTTAATAAAGAAGTTCCCCCAAATTGAATAACTTTGAAACTTCTGTTAAAAAAAGGGACAGCAGGCCCAAAATGGAGTCATTTATGCTAAGTCTCATGACACCAAACTGAGACCTAATACACAATTTAATTACAGTTTTAGCATCTCCTGGAAATGGGATCTTAAATTAGTCAATCTGGAATCACCTGGTTAACACTAGTGAGGTAATCTGCCTGATAGACCCCTGCCATCCCCTGAAGGAAGATGACCTTGCCACAACCAATCTGCTTTTTTCCCAGTACAACTTCTTTACCCTTTTACGTTCTTCCTGTAGAAGCCTTTCATTTTATACTTCTCAGATCTACTTGGGATGCTGCCCAATTAATAAATTGTTAAATAAAGCCAATAAGTTCTTTAATATTCACTCAGTTGAATTTTGTTTTTTAACAGATTCATTGGCAGCAGGGGGATCCAGAGGAAATTTCTGGTGGATTCTGGGACAAGACACACAGGCATTGGTATCCACGAACCCTTTGACTTCTCTTTCTGGCCATTTCTGAAGGCTGTGGATACCTTCCTCTTGGTTCTGAGCTCTGCTGTCTTTGTATTGAGCTCAAGATCCAATTGGCTTTGAGTCAGTTTAGACAGACAGAAGGCTCTAAAGAATGACAGTGCTCAGCCCTTGGTTCAGTCCACAATCCTCAGTCGAGGACTTAGCAGGTCAGTTTGAGCTGGCAGAAGGTTCTACCTGGAACCCGAGTCGTTAGCCCTTGGTTTGTCCATAGTTCCTCATTTGATTGGAATCGTAGTCCCCAGTTCCCATTTGTCGGGGTGGGCTGGTTCAGTCCTTTCCCCAGGCTCCCAGTTCCATGTTGGGAATTGCTGGTGGTGCACATAAGGCCTTTTATTTGTCAGTCTGCAGTAACATCTCTTTGGTTACTTTCAGTGTGTTACTGTGCACGGGCTTGTTCCCATTATTTTGTGTAGGTAGAGGCTATTGCTAATGAGAACCTCACAAGGCAAAAGCCACAAAGGTGTTCCATATGAGTCAAGCACTTAAAAATTTCTGTGCAGTAAGGTACACTGTATAACACCACACATTCCACAACCTGGCATCACATCACAGGTATAAATTTGGTTCCCAAAGACCCAAGGTGTAGCTAAAGGAATAGGATCCTTAAGTTCCAAAGAACTGAGTGTGCCACCTTCTAGCACACCTGCTTATTTTATGTCTAAGAACTATGGTCCCAGAAACTGTAGATATCTACAAAAATAGGAAAATCTTACAAAATCTTACTAAAGCATACAAACAGAATTGGATACCTATTGTCATTGGCATGCAGAAGCCTTCAAAAGACTTCAAAATTCCAAAGTATCTTCATTGAAAGATTTGTTGCAAAAGGCTAATGTAAAATTAAAGATATAAGAGACACTCAAAACAAAAGATTATAAGACTGACGTCACTCCTACTGCTCCCCTCTATCCTGTACTTGAGTACTCTTTCTCGTAATCCTCTATCTGAATTATCTTCCACTCTGAAGAGACTGTAAGACTGTTAACAAAAGTCCAACAAGGTAGTTGTCTTACAGATGCTCCCATATCTACTTTGGAGGGAGGACTCCCATATGGACCCTTACAGGGCTGACAGGACTCTGAGGGATTTTCTGGAAACCACTACATTATTTCTCTAAACAGCCAAGGGAAACTAAAATTAAAATTAATGGAAAACTTTACCACATTCTGATAAATACTGAAGCCTACATATGGCATCCTGGAAAAGTCAGCAGAAGCCAGCAAAGGGTGAGAATTCTTACCAGAGTCAGCTCTCCCAAACCTCTGTCTATAATGCCTGGTAGAAGGAGGAAAATAAAATTTCATGCTGTCCCTTCCTCTCCAAATCGAGATTCACTGGTATTAATCTCTGCTCTCCCAGCGACCGCCATTACCTTCTTATTTGTCTTTTGTGTCCTGAGAACTTGGGGTGGTAACTGTCAGATTGAGGACCCCAAAATATAGCCAGACAGAAACATGAGTTGTACCCCAGCTGGACAGAAATGTGAGTTAAACTCCATTTGCATCTAGGATCCTACCAAACTGCTGCCAGCCCTCAGAGAAATTACCTAATTCTTTCTTTCTCTTGGATGTCTTTGTGAGTGGCTCTGGATCTTGGGAGGATAGTATCTTTTGGGGATGCCTCTTTCATCCAAGCGGCTGTTGTATAGCGCCAGGAATATTCGCTGTTCGTCCCACCTAAACACTGAGAAGATATCTGAAAGGATTTTTTTCAAAGTTGCTCTGTGGTCAGAAATTGGCCAGATTGGAAGCTGATATTGAGAGCCTGATAAAACTTTTCTAAACTAAATGTACCCAGAGGGAAATAAACATTCTGAAATCTTTGTGAAGGGATTTACTAAAGCATTCCAAAGACAGCTCTAAATCCAGAACATAAGAATCTTTTTGATTTCCATCTTAGTTGAAGATCTCCCTGATATAAATGGGCAAACTTAAGATAATGTAGTTGGATGAATGGCTCAGCACAAGCTAGCTACAACCTAGCTCTTTGAGGAATTAAAAGCAACTGTCCTTATCTTAGAAAATTTTGGCTCATTCAGTTAAGTATCTGACTTTGGCCCAGATCATGACCATGATCTCATGGTTCATGGGTTCAAGCCCTGCATTAGGCTCTGTGCTGACAGCTTGGAGTCTGGAGCCTACTTGAGATTCTGTGTCTCCCTCTCTCTGTGCTCCTCTCATGGTCTCTCTCTGTCTCTCTGTTTCTCTCTCTCTCTCTCTCTCTCTCTCTCTCTCTCTCTCTCTCTCTCTGAGATAAATAAACATTGGGAAAAACAAATTAAAAAAAAGAAAGAAAGGAAACTTCACAAAACCAGAAATACAGCTCTAGAAACAATTCAAAGTCCACCTATCCTTTTTGCCAATCTCCAAATTTCCCCTATTCATCTCCAAAGGCTTATAATTATTGTAAAAATTCTGCCCTTATGAAACAGAAGTTCTTCTTGGAAGAACTTTTATTCTTCCCCTGTGCTTTAAGATGTAAATGTCCTACCTGGTCTCTTCCAGGAACTTTTATCTAGGCCACCTCTTTGAAATGCAAACTTCAGGGAAATAATTCTCATCAGAAGGAAAAAGAGGTAAAGGCTGTTTGGAACTTAGATCAATAAAAATATCTTGTCTTTTCCACAAATATTAGTAAAAAACAAAACTTGTAGCTATATGAGCAGATAAACATAACTTATTCCATCTGCCAGCAATGCAATTTGAATACAACTTCATTTATAACTAATGAGTTTTGAGGGCACCTGACTACCTCAGTTGATAGAACATGTTACTCTTGATCTCAGGGTTATGAGTTCAAGCCACAAGTTGGGTGTAGAGCTTACTTTAGTAATAAAATATTTTTTTAAATAACTGATGCATTCTGTATTATTTGGCTAAAATTTTGTAACCAAAGCCATAAGTTCTCTGTCTGTATCTATCTATTCGTTTATGTGTGTCTATATATAAATTGTGTTGTAGATGTGTGTATTTTCCTACATCTGGGTGATATTGCCAAATTAATTTGTAAAACAACTCTATTTAATTGTCTTAAGGAAAATTAAGCACTTATATGCTTTAGTATTCCTAAAATTCTCAGAAATTTGAACAACCTAAATGTTTTTCAAGTTTGCATGATCAAGGATTAATCTTTAGTAATAAAAACTAGTTTAAGTTTGTTAGTTAATTGAAACAGTCATGTCTTTAGAGTCATTAGCCTTAAATATAGTATGTTTATTCTACCTAGGTTTATTAAATGTCAAATAAGTTCATGTTATCTCTTACAAAATTAGTCAGAAAACAAAAAGCTTGAGATGAAAGCTTATTTTGTCTAATGTCTCATGAAGTTTTTTTTAAGTAGTTTAGACATAATTGCTAAGAATAACTGAATTAAATAGATGTAAATGGGATAAGAGTGTTTAGGTGAAATGTTCAGCAATAATAAAAATAATTATGTTTTATGGTATGTTTGTCTAGAAAACAGTATGCAAACCATTTTGGTTACTTGAAACTTTAAGTTTTGCTAAGCTAAGTTAAATGATGAGTTAGGTTAAATTCATTGACTATCTAGATCGTTGTCAAATAAGATAGTGAAATATTAATTACTAAACATAGTTTACCTACTTTTGGCTTCTTATTACAAAGGAACTAAAAATACTTGGGTTTTTAGTAGACGTATCTTGCGACACACTGGAAAATTTACTATGAGGAAGCATATATTTCTAGACATTATGAAATGTGTATATAAATTGACCAAAGAATGCTGGTGTAACAGACTGTTCACTAGAAACTCAAATTTTAAGGGGTAAAAATGCTAATATATATGATTGAAGCTATTAGAAATAATAAGGGAAACAATTGTGGAAGAAAGTAGGATGTTTGTTTTGGCTAAGAGAAATTATGAGGCATAGAGATATGATTTTCTTAGGGAAAACATAAATAAATGAATTTATTTGTTGTTTCAGAGTGGAAAAGAGAGAAAAAGAGAGAGAGTTTTACTTTGTGTAGTCAGTTGACTAAAACTGAATGGACTTAAAAGGTTTTTCTTAAAATAAGCTTTAAAGCAATAATGTATGTATACTTAACTAAAACTAAAACTTAATTTTATTTCATCTGCTAAAAGGATAAAGTTTTCCCAGTCCATTGGTCTGCTCTTGATAATAAGAGATTGTTGTAAGGTTTTTCTTTACTTTCTAAGTAACCTGCCTTGAAAACAAAGATTCTGTGTTATATCAAAATAGTTTCCTGTGTTTCTTGTTGTCTTTGTCAGGTGTTTGATTACTTAAGAAACATAGGTCCTATCTATTAAAAGAACTAAAGTTTTGTTTTGTTTACAACAATTTAACTTGCTGTATTTACCTGAAAAAATCTTTAATTAGTAATATAATGAAATTGATAACTAAGTATGTTTCACAGTGTCCTATGATCCTATTTGACCAAGTTGGGGTTTTTTTTATGTCTTTATTTTAGTTTGAGAGACAGACAGAGAGTGAGCAGGGGAGGGGCAGAGAGAGAGGAAGACACAGAATCTGAAGCAGGCTCCAGACTCTGAGCTGTCAGCACAGAGCCCGATGCGGGGCTCGAACTCACAGACTGTGAGATCATGACCTGAGCCAAAGTTGGATGCTTAACCGACAGCCACCCAGGTGCCCCATGACCAAATATTTTTAAATCTTTTGATATTTTTGGCAAAATTCCCCAAAATCAAATTCTAAATGAATGTTTTTTTGAGCTGGAAGTAACATTGTGACTTTCTAGAGGGTCCCAGGAAATTTGTAAATGATTTTATCTCTCTGCTTATAAAAAGAAAGAAGTTAAACTAATTAGACTTATTTGACTTGTTAAATTACATGGGAAATATTATCAAATAAGAGGTGATGCTGAATCTTCTTAGCTATATTTTTGTAAATGTATGTTATTAATTTAAGTGTTCTGGAAATTATATGATATTTCTAGAAATCTGATATGTGCTGGTATAATGTTATTTGTCATAATTCTAGTTCATATCTTAAAAGGTTGTATGTCACAGAAATAACCAAATTTCTTTGCCAATTGCATTACAATGAGCTGTCACCAAGTCTTTAACAATGACCATTTTATTATTTAAAAAAATGTTTTTATGTCTTAATTTTTTTATTTGAGAGAGAGAGAGAGAGACATGACCTGAGCAGAAGTCAGACGCTTAACTGACTGAGCCACCCAGGTGTCCCAGCCATGACCATTTTAAAGTCTTTTATCATTTACAGTCACTGTTTACTCTGAGGCATTTGCACTAGTGCTCCATCTTCAAGGAAATTCATAGAAAGGACTTTGACAATTACAGGTGTTTAGTGACTTTAAGATATAAGAGTGACTGGGTAAGAATTTGAGGAACTAATGGAAAAATTGAATTCAAGCAGAACTATTGACTACACAGGACTGAATGAACATAATTTTTTGTGACTTTTTCTCTGTAACAATGCTGGTTCCTTAATGTTCCCCCCCCCCAGATTTAAAGAAACATTTTCTGTTAAATGAACTATGACTTAGAGCAATTTGGTAAAGCATAACTTGTTAAACAAAGATAAAACATTACTTTTCCTCGCTATCCGGTCCCTCCAGAATTCAGAAACTCTTGAGTATTCTTTTCATGGCAATACAGTTAGTTATTTGCATAAGTTCAATAAGAATCTGTTCTCCTTGTAGCAGGATGTCATTAAAAACACCGGTTACATTGGCCAGGCTTTGACTGGAGTGTCATATTTGAGAGAGCTATGCATAAACTCAGATATGAGCAGGTAGGTTTAAAGACCTAACGTTGACTTTATGGAGCCAATAAAGCCCCTCTGAAAAATTGACTTTGTCTGGTACTTTGCTTACAGGGTTCCCAGCAGCTTTACTAGATGAGGAGGGAAGGTCACTTCCTGGCAGGCCAAGGAACCTCAGGATATTTGGGAGACCTTGAGAAGAGAAAAATTCACCCAAACTGTAGATATTGATAGTAAAATCTGATCATGAACCTCTCCTTAACTCTAGAAGATATTGTAGAATCTGTTGCTAAAGCAATAGCCGTCCAACAAAAATTAGACTCTCTGACCAAGGTTGTTCTTGATAATAGAAGAGCCTTTGAGTATCTTTCAACTGAGCTAGGAGGTGTCTGTAGCAAACACCACCTGCTGCCCTCAGATTAACACTGCTGGGGAAGGGGAAACAGCTACATAAAAATCACTGAATAAGCCACTTGGCTTAAAAAAGTGACACCCCTCCTCCCCCCCGGGGGGCCTGGCTGCCTCAGTCAATTAATTGTGACTTTGGCTCAGGTCATCATCTCTTGGTCCGTGAGTTAGAGCCCTACATCAGCCTCTATGCTGACAGCTCAGAGCCTGGAGCCTGCTTCAGATTCTGTGTCTCCCTCTCTCTCTGCCCCTCCCCTGTACTCACTCTCTCTCTCTCTCTTTCTCTGTCTCTCTCTCTCAAAAATAAGTAAACATTTAAAAAAACTAAAAGAAAAAAAGAAAGAGAGTGACTCCTTCAATGAGATCTTCCTTTAACTTAAGTAATTTTTATTGGTTTGAGTCTTGGGGGACCATGGCTCCAAAGCGCATTCCAGACATTGGGAATTATCCTGCTTATAATAATCATGGTAGCCTTGCTGGTGTGCTTTATTCTCTCAAAGCTTTAAATGCCTGTTCCCAGCCACTAGCCAACAAGCAAATGATCTCTCTGACTCAAACATCAGAAATAGAACAAAGAGAATTACCAACTTTAAAAATGCAAACCTGAGGTTATGACCTGTGAATACCAGAGATCTGGCAGAAAGATGTCACAATTTGTAAATACCACACAGAAGATCAGCAGAAATTGCGAGAACTTTAGAACAGTAGCTAGGAGTGGCACCAATGCCTTAAATTTGGATCACATCTCTCAGGCTGAAAATCTTATCATAAAGGGGAAATTGTTAAGAGACAACAGGCCCCCAGTGGAGTCACTTATGCTAAGCCCATATCAACAGACTGAGACTTACTACCCAACTTACTTAGAGTTTCAGCATCTCCCAGGAATGGAATCATAAATCAGTCAACCTAGAATCACTTGGTCAGCACTAGTGATGTAATCTGCCTGATAGATCCCTGCCGTCCCCTGAAGGAAGATGACCTTGACACAACCAATCCACTTTTTTAAAAATATATATTTATTTTTGAGAGACAGCGAGAGAGAAAGAAAGAGAGGCAGAGCCTGAGCAGAGGAAGAGGCAGAGAGAGAGAAGGAGACACAGAATCCAAAGTAGGCTCCAGGCTCCAAGCTCTCAGCACAGAGCCTGACACGGGGCTCAAACTCACGACCTGTGACATCATGACCTGAGCCAAAATTGGATACTTAACGAGCTGAGCCACCCAGGAGCCCCATAATCCACTTTTGAGTAGTATATGTTACTGTCCCTCTCACTTCTGCCTGTAACAGTCTTTCATTTCATACTACTCCACAGAGTTTTTACCTACTGGATGGGAGCCCTCCCCAATTTATGAATCATTGAATAAAGCCCATAACATAGTTAAAATTTACTCAGCTGAATTTTGTTTTTTTAATACCTCTCAAAAATGTGGATCTCACCCTAAAAGGATTTAAGTTGTTTTCCCTGCAGAGTAGTTACAATAGGTTTATTTTTATTTTTAACCTCTATATCCTAAGAAATGAGAAGAAATCTAATATGAGGGAAAGAAGTAAGAGAGCCGAGAGTGAGAATGGGATGCCCTCTGTAGAAAGTCGCTCATTATGAGGTCGCGAATCAGGATTTGGAGTCAGACCAGCAAACCTGGAGCTAAAACCTTACTGCCATCGCTTCTGAGTATGTTCCAGCAATCCCATTTCTCTAAACCTCAGCTGTGTCATCCATAAAGTGGGGATAATACCATCAATTTTGTACAGATCTTATGAAGATTGAATGGCAATGTCTGTAAAGAAACCTGCCAAGTTCCTGGCACATAGAAGGCATTTAATAAAAATGTAAAACTCCTTATTCTTGAAGGATAATCCAAGTTGTATGCCTTTTTTAAAGTTTATTTATTTTTGAGAGGGACAGAGAGAGAGCATAAGCAGGGGAGTAGCAGAGACAGAGGGGTACAGAGGATCTGAAGTGGCCTTTGTGCTGACAGCAGAGAGCCCACCAACTGTGGCCTTGACCCCACCAACTGTGGGATCACGACCTGAGCAAAAGTTGGACACTTACCTGACTGAGCCACCCAGGTGCCCCAAGTTGTATGTCTTGAAATAGCCCTACTAATATGCTGCCATTAGGATGAGCAGGGAAGAATACTTCCAGTGTTTTTTTTCTGCTCTCTTCACAGCAGATTATGAGCAGTACAACGTACGTGGGAAGTTCATTTCTTTTCTTGTTAAAGCATGGAACTGTCGGACAAGGTGAGAAAATACATCATCTTCCATTCTGAATAAAAGCTAGCAAATAAAATGTTGCAGGCAAACTGAGGAGTGAAATAGGGTAGCAAATTTAGGAATGTGCATAAGAAGCTACAGTGTAGTTCAGAAAAATGGCTTCTACATTTGAGTTAATGTGCTTATTTCAACGAAAAAAGTTTTAGTGTTCCTCTGTTTACTGACTCTTGTTTTTCAAAGGCATCTGCACAGTAGATTAGGTAAGTTTAAGAGCAGATAACAGGATTAGAAATAGCTCAAAAGTCAACTCAGCATCCACATATCTCCCAGACATGTCTAACACTTCATAAAAGTAATAGATGACCAGCGCACCTGGGTGGCTCAGTCTGGTTAAGCGGCCGACATCGACTTAGGTCATGATCTCACAGTTTGTGAGTTTGAGCCCCGAGTAAGGCTCTGGGCTGACAGCTCAGAGCCTGGAGCCTGCTTCAAATTCTGTGTCTCCTTCTCTCTCTGCCCTTCCCCTACTCATGCTCTGTCTCTCAAGAATAAATAAACATTAAAAAAATTAAAAAGAAAAAGTTTCTTAACCTCAAAAAAAA
>NC_043704.1:128861201-128924086 GCF_006229205.1 Suricata suricatta
TGTCTCAGGATAGCATTTATTATCCTCCTAATCCCTTCCCCACTGCAGTTCAGGAACCTCATCCCATGAACCAATTCCACAATTTATATTCAGTGTCTCCCATCCTACAGGCACTTTGCTGGTCATCCAGGAAATACCGGGAATCAAACAGCCTTCCTACTACATGCAAAATTAAGGCTCCTGGGTGGCTAAGTTGGTTAAGCACCCTATTCTTTGGCTCAGGTCATGCTATGGTTCATGGGATCAACCCCCGCATCAGGCTCTGTGCAGACAGCATGGAGCCTGCTTGGGATTCTCTCTCTTCCTCTCTCTCTGCCCCTCCCCCATGCTCTCTCTCTCTTTCAAATAATAAATAAATTTTTTAAAATACACGCTAAATTACTACTGTGATAAGTACATCAAAGGAGAGCTACGCAATACCTCCAAGGTAGGAAAGCCGGAAAAGCCTGCCTTAAGGGCCTTAAGATTGAACTAAAGGGGCGCCTGGGTAGCCCAGTTGGGTAAGCGTCTGGCTTCAACTCAGGTCATGATCTCACAGTTCGTGGGTTCGAGCCCGGCGTCGGTCTCTGTGCTGACAGCTCAGAGCCTGGAGCCTGCTTCAGATTCTGTGTCTCCCTCTCTCTCTGCCTCTCCCCTGCTCACGCTGTCTCTCTCTGTCTCTCAAAAATAAATAAAAAAACAGAAAAAAAAAAGATTGAATTACAATCTGAAGGAAGAGTAGACATTAACTAAGGGAGGCTTGTGAGGGGACAATTAGAACAAAGGCCCTGGCTGGGAAGTGGCAGGGGAGCAGGGAGAAGTAGAAGAAGGGCACTGTCGCTGGGGTGCAGAGAACAAAAGGAGGCAAGGTATGTGTGCAAGTAGGAGAGAGGATCGAGGCCAGACCACACAAGGCCTTCCATGTTGAGCAACTTTATCTTTATCGTACAAATGAGTAGGAGCCAAGTTGGTCCCAGAGTTGTGGGTTATCATCAAGCTGATTAACAAATGAGTAGGAGCCAGTGAAAGAATACAAGCATGGATCTGGGAATTTCCTGTCTCCTGTCAGGTTTGTGTCTCCTGCAGTGTGAAAACCTTATTGGATAGGACAGCAGTGGAGAAAGGAAGACCAATGAGAAGGCTACTATAGTACTACGGACAAGAGGCGATGATGGCCTCTGGGCTAAGGTGGTGAGAGAGAGGAGATGCCAGATTGAGTGAAGGAATATTTAGGGATAGAATTGAAAGGACTCGGCAATAAATTAGATACTGACTGAGGGAGCAGAAAATGCCAAACATGAGTCTTAGGTCTCTGCCTGAGAGGATGGTGCTGGTGCCATGGTCTCAGATAGAGAAGACCGGTTTGGGAGAGGGGAAGAACAGGAGAGTGAGGGCTAATGACCAGGAAGTCATTCATCTTCCTGCAAGCTATCGCTTGTAATTCCCCGGCATCCTACAGCTTATGGAGTGCCACAGACTGAACATGTGTCCCCTCATCCCAAATTCATTCGTTGAATTCCTGCCCTCCAATGTGATAATGGTATTAGGAAGGGGCCTTTGGGAGGTGATTAGGTCATGAGGATGGAGCCTTCATGAATGGGATTCGTGCCCATAAAAATGAGCCCCTGCAGAGTTAGATCCCTTGTCTCTTTCTGCCATGCGGGGATACATCTGAGAAGTCCGCAGTCTGCAACCACGAAGCGGGCGCTCACCGCACCTCAAATCTACCAGCCCCTCGATCTTGGACTTTCAGCCTCCAGAACTGTGAGGAAAAAGATGTCTGTGATTTATAAACCACCCAGTCTATGATATTTTGTTATAGCTGCCTGAATGGACAAAGACATGGAGAAAACCACTGGCGGCTTTTTGGGGTAAATAAATAGCTCTTTTTTCTTCTTTGTAATTTCTCCTTTCAGATAGAGGACACTGTTATAGTTACCATGACAAAACAATTCAACTTCTTTTTAGTGTTTATTTCTTTATGTTGAGAGAGAGAGAGAGAGAGAGCGCGCGCACACAAGTGGGGGAGGGGCAGAGACAGATGCAGAGAGAGAATCCCAAGCAGGCTCCACACTGCCAGTTTAGAGCCTGATGTGAGGCTCGAACCCACAAACCATGAGATCATGACCTGAGCCAAAATCAAGAGTCAGATGCTTAACCAACTGAGCCACCGTGGTATCCCAAAACAGTTCAACTTTTAATGTCATATTTAATAGTCAGAAATATTAAGATTCAGCTTCATATTATTATATCTACTTAACTGCCAATGTTACCTATATATAATCACACAAATTCCTCCACAGGAGTAGAGTGTACTCTCTGCCCTCTATCTTACTTTTTACCCAGATAATCTTTTCCTCTTGGTTCTGGAGGATTAAAACTTTTTTCCTACTCAAGCCAAAGGACAAGGGGCAAAAGCCTTTAATCCGCCCCCCCAAGATGACATTTGAACTATCAATAGTATTTCATGACTTCTTTAAAGAGGCTTTAAAAAATGGATGACTTTGTTATATTCTCAAAATATAACCAACTCACTTTAAGGAGCTAAAACCTCCTAACATTCTTAAACCAAGCTGTAAGAAAACTTCTATCATTTCACCTATAGCCTGCATCAGCCACTCAAAACCCTTATGTAACTTCTTAAATCTTGGGGTGCCTGGGTGACTCAGTATGTTGGGCATCCGACTTTGGCTCAGGTCATAATCTCATAGTTCATTGGTTCGAGCCCTGCACAAGGCTCTGTGCTGGCAGTTCAGAGCCTGGAGCCTGCTTCTGATTCTGTGTGTGCCTCTCTCTCTGCCCCTCTCCTGCTCATGATCTGTCTCTCTCTGTCTTTCAAAAATAAATAAATGTTAAAAAAAATAAAATCTTAACACAGACTTTTGGAAGAATATAAGAGGAGTCCTTAATTTTTATACTGTTATTCAGAGCAGGTATAAGAGCCAAACTAAAGAACAAAGTTTTTAATGTTCAAATTAAATTTGAGTATTTATTTAACAGCCCAACTTTGAGGTTAATGTTCATTAAAGAACCCAGCAAGAAATAAAAATCCAGTGACCCTGTTTGAATTCGAAAAATTTTCTTAAGCCATTGAAGAGAAACTTGAGAACAACCTCCAAAAACATTTTTGGTTCTAATCCTTAATTAAAATGCAGCTACTGTACATGTCCCCTGGTTCTCAAAGGCCACTCTCCTCGTATTTGTTTTTTGTTTTTTTATAGTTTATTTATTTTTGAGACAGAGAGAGACAGAGCTTGAATGGGGGAGGGGCAGAGAAAGAGGGAGACAGAATCTGAAACAGGTTCCAGGTGCTGAGCTGTCAGCACAGAGCCTTATGTGGGGCTCCAACCCACGAACCGTGAGATCATGACCTGAGCCAAAGCCGGACTCTCAACTGACTGAGCCACCCAGGGGTCCCACTCTCCTCATTTTAAGCGGATTAATCAGAGCAGGTCTTGAGCCAGATACACCCACTGTGGCTTTTGCCTCATATTATAAACACTTGAATACAGCTCTTTCTACTCACTGAGACTATAAGCATCATAGAGGGGTGATGTAATTCATTTTTACATTTTAGTCACTTATAAATATGTTCCACATACTATATATGAGAAAGGTTGCTAAATAATTGAAGGAATTAAAGGAATCCCATAAAACAAGATGACCAAGCGGAACTCTGTCAGCTCTGCATTCAGTCTTGTCCAGGTCAACATTTGATGTCCATATTTATATAAGATATAAAGATATCAATAATAGTGTGATTATATTTTCAGATAAGGATGATAAAAAATAGGTGGATTAATTTTATGGGAACATGATATTATACCAGTTCAAGGGTCTAATTCCAAAACATACATGTATAATATCAATATAATATCATATATATGTGCATATTATACATGTACATATGTGTGTGTGTATATATATACATATACATATATATATATATATGGTTTTTATACATGTCCCTAGCCTGAAAGACTGCTCTCCTTATTTTAAACAGATACACGGTTAAATAAGACAAGTCAGGTCAGCTCATAGATGATATGTCTTGTTCAGAAAGAAGTCTTTCTATTCAAGAGAGTAAAGAAAGCACCATCAGCACAGGGCATCACAGAATCTTGTGTATTAATTAACCATCCTGTTCTGTCCCATCATCTGTGGAATACATAGGAGAAGAAATTCAAGTTGATAAGGCTACTGCAGGGCAGTATAAATTGATGGACAAAAGCGCAAACGAGTAGACCCTCCTCTGTCTTAGTCTTTCATCAGGGGGGTTTATTTATTATTGACAGGTTGACCTTCAGGCAGTACCTGTCCTCTGGACTCAGCCTATAGAATCCTTTTTTCTTCCCGTGGTAGTCATATTGCTTCTTTCTACATCTCTGCTAAGACTCGCTACACATACTGGAAAGAACACTGAACTGGGAGACAAACATGCCAAATTCTAATCCCAGCACTGATTCAAATGAGCTGTGTGACCTTGGGCAAACTTCTTAACTCTAGTTCCACATCTATAAAATAAGTTGCATAGTTTTCCCTCGATCTCACCAGCCATTGTTTACAAAAACAATTGATTTTCACCATCTCTTGCCCTCACCTGCACAGTAGCATCTTCAGCCTCTGTATTCCTAACCTCCACATTTACTCATTCAGTTATATGAATTTATCACCTAATATGTACCTTCTTTATGTTTGGCACTGGGCTAATATAGGCAATGAAAACAATCATATTCCCTGCAATGGGGTGAAAAAGACTTTTATTTAATGAAGAAAATTCTGACTGCTATAAAGAACTTGTATTGTAGGGTAACAAGAGTGAATGTGGGGATGCAAATTTAAGTGCTATTGCAACAGTCCAAGCAAGAGAAAATGATGTAGCAGGGTCAGTAGGTTAATATGTAGGACTCGGTAACTATCTTAGGAGTAGAATTGACTAGTCTTGTTAACAAGATTGCAAAGGGGAGGTGAGGGAGAGAAAGGGAGGTACCAAGGTGACTCCCATGTTTCTGGTTTGAACTTTTGTGCTGACTGATGGACCTTGGGAGTAACAGTTTTGAGGACAGGGCTTGTGAGTTCTCTCATTCAATCTGCAACATCCACATTCAGATGGAGATGTCAATAGGCAATTGTGTATGCAAAGCTGAAGTGCGCTGGGGATAGATATTTGGGAGTTGTCAGCAAACAGGTGGTGTTTGAAGCCATGGGAATGGAGGAGCTCACCAATGGAGAGAGAGTAGACTGTCCCATTTAAGCTCACAAACTGTCTTCTCTTATCACTTGGTGCTGGCATCCGTGAATAATAACTCTATCAGTGGTGCTAACCTCTAAGAGCAGCATTCCCTGCGGGCAGCATTCCCTGCGGGTTCATAAGGCACTCAGTCCTCTGTAGGATTCACTGGGCTAAAGCCCCAGTCTACAGTCTGCCCAGAAGTGAAGCAAAGTTTCCGTTTCACATTCAGTCTCCCACTTGGTCACCTGAATCACATACCAGGCTGCTGGGTCTCTAGGACTCAAGAGAACATTGCCTGCAAGCCTTGTTCACTTCCCACAAACTCAGACATCTACATCTGAGCCAGAACTTGGCCGTTCCCATCAAACCAAATACCCTTAGTGAATGTGCTCAGTCCACCTGCCCAAACTCATCTGAGAACTCACTTATGCTCAGACTGTGTCCCCTACCCCAATCACCACCATTTGAAGAATACTCTTCAAAAATGTTTCATTGTCTAATTTTCCCAACCTTCTGCACCTTCATCTAATTAATGTCCTTAATCTCCTACTTAGTTAGGAAGGTGGCTTTGTGAAATGCCAGCTATAATAGAATTCAGGAATGCAAAGGATGAGATATTTGTTCTCAATTTGCCAAATAACCTGCCTACCCACTGAGTGGCTGAACACAGTAGGAATAATAACAAAAACTACCAAACAAATGAACCCTTAGGTCAAACCCTCATGTTTGTTTGACACTGAGTGCAGTCCTGAGGAGCTTTAAACAAGAAAGCATCTGTGGACAAGGCAAATATAACAATGACCATGACCAGGGTCTACGGGGACCCTCCAGGCCCCATCAAGACATGGGTAGAGGCGAGAAAGGAGGGTGCTCCACAGGCAGCTGCCTTTGTTGTGAGTCACTCGTACACCACCCTGTGCCAGGCTCCAATGTGGGTCTGAGAGAAGAAAGAATGAGATCGCACCCAGGGTCATGTGTGTATGGGTGCATGTATATACACACGTAAGCAATGGCTTACTACATACAAGATAGTAAGGGGCCTTATTAAACACAGACAGAGGGGCGCCTGGGTGGCTCAGTCAGTTGAGCCTCCGACGTTGGCTCAGGTCAGATCTCATGTTTGTGGGTTCGAGCCCCGCATCGGGCTCTGTGCTGACAGCCAGCTCAGAGCCTGGAGCCTGCTTCTGGACTCTCCCCCTCTCATGCTCTGACTCTCTCTGTATCAAAAATAAATAAAACATTAAAAAAAAATTCAAACACAGACAGAATATTTTGGAAAAGGAAGAGCTGTGTTTCACTCTTCCCAACAGATTTGGAATAAGATTTTTTATGGAGCCCATTTAACTTGAGTCTTGAAGGGTAGATAGGTGATCTCCAGCTGGGCAAGTTGTAAGTTTAGGAAAGAATTCTAGGTTACAGGGAGGAGTGTATTTGAAGGCACAGAAGTGGAGAAGCAGATGGTGTGCCTGGGATAATATCCTCCAAGTGTGTGAACACAACGTGGGTGGGACCCAATGGTGCTAGATGGCGTGAGAGAAGATTTTAGGTAGCGTGCAGACACTACATTAAATGTAGGTTTCAGGCGCAGAGGTTTCAAAGGTAACAGTATCTGGCTAGAACTTAATATTATTCTGTTTTTATTATATTTATGTTTCTCTTATGTTTACGGTAAATGACAGTGGTTTTCCATTGATAGTAGTTATATAAAACTTGCTTTTTAAACAAATTTTAAAAGTAGGTGGTTTGCTTGGAAACCGTGGCACTATATGGTTCAAGGTTCTGCCTGGGGTGGGCAGCATGGCCACGTGCCTGCTCATCTCCGAAGTAGCCACTGCACACATCCACAGGTTCACTAAGAAGGGCAAGGAGAAAAGGGTTGCCTGTTATTCACATAGTGGAGTTTGATGGAAAGAGATAGGTGCATCTCTGGAGTTATGTGTTACTATGCATCAAAGGGTTTGGAGAATATTGACTAAGGAAGGCTTTTCCTGAATGATGAAAAATAACTTGGTTATGCTCACCTACCCTTTCTAGAAGGTTGTGCAGTGTACTGATGTAGTGCATAATAAAAACAACAAAACAGTTTTTTAAAAAAGGAAGTGATTTAAATGCAAATTTAGAAAAAAGAAATTAATCACACCAGGGGCCTCTGGGTGGCTCAGTCAGTTAAGCATCTGACTTTGGTTCAGGTCATGAACTCACAGTTCATGGGTTCAAGCCCTGCATTGGAGTCTGTGCTGACAATTCAGAGCCTAGAGCCTGCTTCAGATTCTGTGCCTCCCTCTCTCTCTGCCACTCCCTGTTCATGCTCTGTCTCTCTCTTTCAAAAATAAAAAAACATTAAAAACTTTAAAAAAATAGAAGTTAATCACACCAAACTTATGGAAAGAGTTATGACATGAACATCTGAAGTGTTAGAAATACACTCCAGGAGAAAAGTTAGCAGTTTGCTATGTTGCTGTCACTGTGTTGGTACAGATCAGTCAGAGATCAAGCATGGTAATATGGGTCATTTTTTTCCTTTTTTAAGTAAACTCTACTACCACCGTGGGGTTGGAACTCATGACCCCAAGATCAAGAGTTGCATACTCTACCGACTGAGCCAGCCAGCCTCCCCCAAATGAGTCAAGTTTAAAGCCAGGCAGACAGGAAATCCAATCTTCCTGAAATCCTTTCTGGCTAGGTGGCTGTGGGCAAGGACTCAGGTCTTTGTCTTACTTCTCTTACCTTTATAATAAGAGTCCATATTACATGAATGTAAGCATTAGAGAGACAACAAATATGAAGCCCTAAAATTATAGATGATACTAACCTTCTTTATAACTTTCCAACAAGCTTTCCACAGTTAGCCGTCATTGGCTCTGATCTAATTTTCTAATTCTGTGAGACTGTCTGTCTGCAGAGCTATTAATTGGTGTCAGAAAAGAACTGAATGTGTTGTCTTTATTTCTCCACCATTTTGTATAGAAAGGTAAAAACTCAGCACAATGTTCATATTTATTCTCAGGTCATCCCCAGTGGTTGTCAGCTGGCGAGGAGAGCACCCACCCAGTCTAAGCTGAAGGATCCATGTTACATTCTAATGTTCTCCAGAATGTATTTTATAATATTTTTTAAACAAAACAATAAACTGTACAGTCACTCACTATAAACACATCTCTGAAAACATGTAGCACTGAGAAAAGTGGGGGGAAATCACTTAATTCACCTTCCACTGTTCTGTCCCTACCCTTTCAGCCACTCCCCACGCCCCACAGTAGTGAGGCCTGGAGGCTTGTGGAGGTGGATTTAGTGAGTGCAGCTGACATCTCAGAGCACCACCCGCAGGGGGTCTCTGGCTTCCCACTTCAAAAGCAAGCGTGTGCTGAGACTAGAAAGAGAGATTGTAATCAGGACACTTTGGCTAAGTAAGAGATAAACTGGACCAGCCCAACCCCCTTAGTTGGCACAATCTGAGGTTCCAGCTCTTGTAAAATCATTAAGGCACAGCACAAAAGCAGTTTCCCCGGGAACAGAAGTAAGGACTTGCATCTTCCAAATTAAGCATGGCCTTTTTGGGAAACCTATCAGAAGATTTTCTGTCTGCTGACCTTTGTTTTCACTTCCTGGAAGTATTTTATGAAGTAGGTCACCTCATTCAAATCCAGAACACTACGAATATCTCCCACATAGTTTTGCAATTCGAGTTATAAACATGATGTGCAAGCGGTTTATGACTCTGGGTCTTCCATGTTGCTAATCGTTTGTCCCTTACCACGGTCATACTTTTTTCTAAATGAGCCAGAAGATTTCAATAGATCGGATATAGCTATTTCTTCTTATAGTTTGGTACAAGTCAGAAATATAAGTTTTTAGAAATGCCTTTTCATAGATGATTATAACAGATAGAATGAAATAAATCTCAACATAATAAAATGAATGCATGATGTTAAACAAGAAGTGATCCAACATTTTTACCAATTTTTTAATGTGTATACTCCCACATGCTAGAGTCTACTACTAAAAACCCTAACTTTTGATTGGGTAACAAGACTGAAAACTGCAGTGCTATATACCCTGCCTCCACGAAAAAAGTGTCTAGTTACTTCTGAATGATTGTCATAGCTCATTAGTGATCTATTTGAGGCTACTATATTTCCAGTGTACACAGTGCTTTTTGTTTTGCAAATCCTGGTGATATTAACATAGTCATAAATACATATAGACAATAAGACAAGTGCATTTCTAGGGCCTAATACTTTTATTTGTCAAGATATGAATAGTTTAAAATTTGTATTTGAGGCCCTGGAAAATTATCAAGGAGTCTACAATTTAACTCTGATAGGGTAGTTTAGCTATTCAGAAGAAGGAAAAGCGCATGGTTTTATTACAGAACTTGAGCCTAACGTCAGAATACAAATGTTCCAAGTTCAAATAAATCTTCACAAGCCTGCTTGCTTCTCACATTGCTGAATCTGAATAGCCACAAGCAGGAGCCTATAAACATGTAAACTAGCAGCAAGTAAATCACTAAGGCACATAGTAAAAGCAACAGCCAAAAGCAAACACTCATTAACTTTAAAGATAATATAAACAAGATGATACCTGTTCTTCAGCTTTTTGGTTTCTCAGCATCGATAAATATTTCCTAATTGCATGGAGAGGATATTTTTTGAAATAAGAGAATCTAGATTGAGGCAACAGATTATCCATGGTGAGGAAAGTAAGAAGGTTCTCGTCTGCCCCACCCTGTCAGCAACCATATGAAGTCTAGAAGCTTCACAATTGCTCAGATGCCTGAAGATTTGCTTGTAGCTCAATCACTTTCCTGCAAACAAAGCAAATGTTCTTCTCCTTGCTGCTTCGTCTTTTGGGTAGGGTTCCTGGCGAAACCAGACAGCCAAGTCTGAGTACCGACCATCTAAATGCGTCCAGAAATGCAATGCCCAAAGGGCAGTAGGAACCAGGAGGAATGTAGGGGCTGGTCCTCAGAATGCAAATTGCTTAGTGGTAGTGATGCGTTTGTCCTATTTCTAGAAACAGCGTTCTGTTGCAAGCTATGTTAATATTAGCTAGCTGGTGACTTTCCACACCCACAGACTCTCGTGAGGCTTAATCTTAATTCTTCTGACAGCTTTTCTGGCTCTTAAAGAGGACATGACATGTGGTTCTTTCTGTTTCCTTCTAGATTTTTTTTTATCAGCACGAGAACACATAGGGACATCCCTTGGCTGGGTCTCAGCTCAAAAGTGTTGATTCATTCAGTCTTGAGAAGCTTTGTTTTAGGGGACTTCAAAAAAAAAATTAACAATTTACTTCACTCTTCACTGTTATCGAGGAGTTCAGTGTCGGCACTTAAAAGGTTTGGCTTACCCTGTCATGCATTATGCAACACGCCCAGTAACCAGATACTTTACTTTAATTGAACAATAGCTGTGAACAGATTCTGTTCTGAGTTAAAGGCTTCTCTCCTTGAATCCTTATCTCAAATCCACAGGCTGCATCCAGGAACATTAAATTTCCCCAGGCTTTATTCCGCATGTAAGGGAAAAAAATGTTACACATTTACTTTCTAAGTACTTTAAAAAAGGATTCATGCTTTAAAAAGAGAACAGGGTAAGAGGTCTGTGGTCTTAGAGGACATGAAATCATGAAATTTGAAAGTTCAATATTTTCTTAATAATCTATAGAAGCCACAGGGTTTCTGAACACAGTTTCCAAGTAGACTTTCCTGTTTTACCACCCTTGTTAACACTGTGCTAGCTGGTTCATTGGGTGGAAACATCTGGCCACTGGGATGAGGGGCTGTAGAGTCCGGGCCAGACATCAACCTAAAATCATGAGACAACATCATGAGACCCTGAGATTTGCCTTCAGGTGGAAAGAGAAAGCTGGTCCCCTCCCCTTCAGAGACAGCAGTGTTGGGGACGAAGGGTTAGCAGAGCTGGGGACCCACATTGCCTCCCTAGCTATCCCCCTGGATATGTGCCCTGACACTCCTGGCTGGGCCACTTGCCTTCAGGGAACACATTTGATGGCCCTAATGTGGGTCATGCTGCAGCAGCCCTGGCCATCTGTCAGGTTGGCCTCTGGCCCACTTGCAAGGTGATCTTCCAGTCTCACCAGGGCCAGGCTGGCAGTTCCGAGAAGTCGTTTACATAATGCTGCTAGGGCTGGCTCCCAGGAAGAGGAGGAGGCCCTGCCCTCCTGTCCCCTCTTTGGGTGCAGGCTGGTTGGCTCTTGAGTCTCCTCGGTTTGCTGGAGGCAGCCAGCCGACTCCAAGGGGGGCCAGAGACCAGCGCTGGGCTTGTGAGCCACCAGAATGCTAAGGGCAGCATTGTACACTCCCTGCCAGCTCACAGTCTGGAAAAACAAGAAGCGTGGAAACCTAGACACCTGGCTCTGGAACCAGGGGAGGCCCCCTGAAGCTTTGGGAGGAGGAAAGTTGTCATATATACACACCCTTGAGGAACCCACAAGCTGCCCTTTCCCTTCCTTTTTTAAAATATCTAAACCTTCAGAGATGCCTCTTCTCATGGAAAGAAGCTGGCAGTCTGCCAAACACCCACAGCACGGCTGTGATCAAAGCATTTTCCCAACGGACGAACACAAAGCAAACTTCATTTCAAATGGTTGTTTCATGCTCACCTTCTCCTGGTTTGAGGAGGGCAATGAAAAGAGATGGGGAAGGGCTGGGTCTGGGGAGAGAAAAGAAAACCCAGACCAAAAACTGTCCTGCTAGATTTAGCATACAAAGAAAAAACGGTGAAACAAACAACTAAAATCCCCTTAGGCATTTAATCGACAACAAAAAATAAATTGTATCTAATATTTATTGGGCCTTTCAGCCAGACACTGTGCTAAATTCTTTACATGCATTATCTCATGTACCACTATAGCACCCTTGGGGAAACTGAGCCTTAGAGAGGATAAACAACTTGCCAAGGTCACACAGCGGCAAAGCAGGGGAGAAAGGACTCCAACCAGGTAGACTGACACACCAGGATCCTGAGAGGTTCCGTTCCCAGTCAGTGCACTGCACAGCCTCTTAGTCCACATCCTGAAATGGATTCCTAAGAACCTGCTTACAGAAGAACCTAATGAAGGAAAGAGACGGGGTTGCCTTGTTAAAGAGAAATACGAACGTAGACTGTTAGGAATTTACAGACTAAGATTATTAGATTAGAGATCAGGTGCATCTTTGTGCAAAGTCATACAACTTCCTATCCTGGATTCTGCATAAATAAGGCTGATACTCATTATTTATCACATAAAAGTTCCCTTCTGAAATGATTCTGGGGATCTTGAAAAGAGTTTGTACTATAGATTCAGATTTTCTGCCTCACAAACTTTGAAAACTACTGTAACCTCAGTTTCTGTTTGACATAGATTGCAATAGTTAATTTTGCTCCATATTTAATACAAATATGATGGGGAAGAGTCACGGAACCGTTGTGTTCACAGTATGAACATCTCTGCCATCTCAGCCCAGAGTGACGTTTCGATTGCCGCTGTGTCTCAGTTGCCTTGGTAAACAGCAATGGCTCGGAGATTGAGTGGCTATGTATAAACCTGCAGGGACCAAAATAGCCTAGTGGCCTATATACCTGCCCAGTGGTAAGGGGTTTATTCCACTGCACTGCAAAATAGCACAATAAGGAATGGAAGTGACGACCTGTTATTTGAACAACTCACACCCACCCCCTGTCCTAGCACAATAACCAACAGGGGTGCCTGGTTGGCTCAGTCAGTTGAACGTCTGACTTTGGCTCAGGTCGTGATCTCACAGTTCATAGGCTGGAGCCCTGCATAGGGGTCTGAGCTGACAGCTCAGATCCTGGAGCCCACTTTAGGTTCTGTGTCTCCCTCTCTCTGTCCCTCCCTCGCTCTCGCAGTCTCTCTCAAAAATAAATAAACATTTAAGAAAAGAAGAAGAACGGTAATGAACACAAAGCATAAACCCAGGAAAGCAGAGAACCAGGCCACAATCCCACTGTGAAAGCACTGAGTCTTTGGAGTGGTGGGGGTCTGGAGCCAAAGGCCAAGAAGGAATTCTTGAGATGTCCATGGTACAAAAAGGTGATTTTATTAAAGCATGGGGGCAGGACCCATGGACAGAAAGAGCTGCACTGGAGTTGTGCAGAGTGACTGGTTATATACTATGGAGTTAGGGGAAGTAAAGGCTAAAGGCCTTCCAGAAGGACTTTGAAATGCTAAGGAGGACTCCTATGAGGCCTTGCAATTGTCCAGCTAAGGGTGTTTTCCCTCTAGTAAGGCATTAGCATTAGGACGGTAGGGGTCTTCTGGAGAAATGCTAGACTCTGTATTTGCCTCAAGTCAATGGGCTGCAGGTTACAAGGAAATTTAAATTTATCCGTCATTTCCTTCTTGTCTTTCTTTCCCACATCACTACGGAGGGGAGGATGAGTGATATGAGGGGCTCCAGGAAACTGAGTCTATAAATTTCTGGAGATTAGACTATGGATAAGATTGCCTTTTTCTTGTCATTTATGAAGATATTTGTAAATTGATGGAGACTCTGGTCCTGCAGGACTGTGACCTCTCTCAGTTAACCATTTGTTTTCTTTTCATGCCTTTGTTCTTGGGCAGCCAGGAATGCCTGAGCACTAACACACATCCACCCCGCAGGGGGAGGGGGCGGTGCTAGCTTGTGCTTGGCCCTCTCCTGCCTTATGCTCCCTTATCAAAAGGATACTTGTGTGTTCTCTTTGGTTCCTAAAAATTACCGGCTTTTCCACAAATTGCTTAAAAATATGGAAATCCCAACTTCTTCACTAGAAGAGCAACATACAAAGGCAAAATTAAAGCCAGAAAAAATAGTGACAAGGGTATGAAGAAAGAGCTATTTTACAATTTACTCCTTTTCAAACGTTGGAGAAGATGGGATGAAAATGTGGGTTTGTCAGGCCATCTAGCACTGTGGACTGCACACAGCAGGTATTTCATTCATATGGGCCAGTACCTATTCATTAAAGGGAAAAGACAGAGGAGAGAATGGGATCCATTAACATTGCAAGTGTTAAATCCAGGATGAGAAATAGGAAATGAAAGCAGAAAGCTTGTCTCCAGGATGCCTTTGAGTGGACAACATTTCCAAATTGCATCAGGACAAAAACTAAAGCCCCACTAATCCCCTTCTCTTTCTCCTTCCAGTCAGTACTGAGAGTTTCTATCAGGAAAATGACTCCATGCTCTGGGAATTAACCCAGCATAGATACAAAATGAAGGGCAAGCAGTGAGAATGATGGAAAAGTTGCTAGCCCAGAAAACAGAAACCATTTTTTATCATGAATTCCACTGAGAAATCACTCTCATCCCACTAGGGCTGTAGATATCGGCTCCATTTCTTGCTCCCCCAAAGCCAGTTCTAAATGGAATCAGGAGAGGGAAGAGGGAAGCCTTTACCATTGCTTCTCAGGGCACCAACATTCCACCTTTTGCATGATGAGATCTTTTGTGCTAATTGATACGACATGTAGGGGGTAATTATCTCACCTGCATTTGCTGCATTTTTACTTTCCCCAAATCCACATTCAACACCAGGCTCCTGTAAGACCCTCCTCGGGTCAAGCTGACTCTAAAGGAAAAATACCAACCATTGTTTCACTCTCCAACCCTCTTCCTGGTTGACAATTAAGGGTTGGGCAATCAGGTTCTGGAAGTCCTAAAATGTAACCCATAAATTACAACTTAAAGGTTAACTTGTTTTTCAAGATACTATTGCAAGATCCCCCCTTTAACTGCAAAGTTCTTGCTTCTGTACACCTGCTTCACCTCCCCTTCGGACCTATGATTGGTCACCTCAAATCTCTCCTGAGACAAAGAACTCTCAATTGATAGGTCTCTGGTAAATCTTACGGTTGTGTGTCAGAATGTGATTAAACCCCATGTAATGCTGTAAACTATGATTGGTTACTTCAATGATGACCTCTTCTGCTTTACTATGACCTGTATAAACCCTGAGTTTCCCATCAGCGGGACTCTCTCCTGAGGACATGCCAACACCCAGGAGGGCCATTCAGCCAAACTAAAATAAAACCCATTCACCATCTCTGGTTGTGTCCCTGGGTTTCACTCTCTGTGACTCGCTTTAGGAGGGAAAGGTCTAATACCCCCACCATGCCATGTTCCTATTACAACCACAACCCAACAACTTTGGTATTTCTATAATTTTTTTTAGCTTATTTATTTATTTTGAGAGAGAGCATGTGCACATGGTTTGGGGAGGGGCAAAGAGACAGAATCCCAAGCAGACTCTTCCCAGAGATGGATATGGGGCTTGCACTCACAAACCATGAGCTCCTGATCTGAGCTGAAATCAAGAGTCCACCCTTAACTGATTAAGTCACCCAGGCGCCACACAACTTTGGTGTTTCTAATTGCTCTGAGAACCATGCAACTTTTATGCCTTCTGCTTTCTGGCTTCAAGGACTGATTTCTCAAGTTTCACAATAACTCTGCATCCCTGGGACACTTGTCCTCCACTTAGGGAGAAAACATTTTTCTGCATTTTTTAAAATAAACTTGAACAAGGGGCCTGGGTGGCTCAGTAAGTTAAGCTTCTGACTTCAGCTTAGGTCACGATCTCACAGTTCCTAGGTTCGAGCCCCCCGTCAGGCTCTGTGCTGACAGCTCAGAGCCTGGAGCCTGCTTCACATTCTCTCTCTGCCCTTTCCTCACTCTCTCTCTCTCTCTCTTTCACTTTCTTTCTTTAGCTCTGTCTCTCTCTCAAAAACAAATAAACATTAAAAAATTTTTAAATAAACTTGAACATGCATCAGAATCACCTGGAAGGCTTGTTAAAGCACAGATCGCTGTCCCCCACCTTCACAGTGTATGATTCAGTAGGTCTGGGGCAAGGAGTGAGAGTTTGCATTTGTATCAGCTTCGCCCACGATGCTGACGCTGGTGACCCCTGGACAATTGGTTTAGGTGCTGTCAGGCAGGAGACATGGCTGTGGAGAGATTTGTCAGGTGGAGTTGGAAGGATAGATACCCTGTTTGCTGGAGCACTTTGAGAGCTGCCATCAGATTCACATTTTAAAATGCACGTCCATGGCAGTGGTGGTGTTGCAGAATCTGGTCTGGATCACCCAGCAGGGAACCAAGTGGCACTCAGAGATCTTGGAAGGCAGGTTTATTTTACACCAGTGGGCTCAGAGGAGATTATTCTCCAGAGGTCTGAACCCAGAGCATCAGTAATTTATAGCCTGTTACTTCCACATTCCTCATTAATGCATGAGACAAGCAGTGTGGGAAGAAGAACCGGGAAGAGGAAGCCTGTGATCAGGGACAGGTATTTCCTTATCAGTCCTGTTGGCCATCTTATAGCAGATTTTTCCCTATCAGTGGGTTTTCTCCCAGCTCATCCTTATTTCGGTAGTCACTCCTCCAAGAGTGAACTCCTGCAGTTATCAAGCTTCAAATGAATCTCTCACCAACTTCTGTCTTCTCAGTGATATCCTGACTTGATATCATATTGCTCTCAAACTCTTACTGGGTGCCTCTTACCAAGCTGAAGCAGCACTATCAGTAATGTTAGCTTGGAGAGACAGCCCTTTCTGTAAGCTCAGGGCCAGATCCCACTGCCGGCTGTATACAACACTACCTCCCAGCCTCTTCTACCACTAACACTTTGTCCCATTCCACTTGGGGAAGGAGGAATCTCAGACTTGGAACAGACAGCCCCCTCATGCCAAGAATCTCCAAAATCACCATTTTCCACAAACCCAACCCCAAGCATAATTTACACATCCCTCTCTTTAATGCTACTTACTGTAGTCAGGATCCTCTGCTAACTCTCTCCTCTTATCCAGTCTTGAGTTTGCTACAAAAATGGTCCTTTAATAAAAACATGAAATGTCCTCAGGAAGTGTACCATTCCTGGTGGATTCAGAAGGTGGATTCACTATCTCTCCAGAACCTGTGTCCTGAGTTGCGTCACCTTCTCCTCATGACCCTGACTTCCTTCCACCTTCCCCTTAAGCTGCCATGCTTTGCTTCTTTCTAAGAGGAGTAAAAAACCCAGAAAGAGAAGACAAAGGTATTTCCTCCTAAGACCAGTGGTTCAACCTGAGGGAACTTTCAAATTGGTTGTGCTACCTGTAGTTCTCTAAGGAAACTAAAAATACGATTTCAACAATACGGAAAAGATATTTATTTGAGTAAAGGAGCTTTGGCTAACTAGGAGAATGGAGTCGGGGGATGGATGGGCAGGTTGGTATGTTCCCTTGTAATGTTTGGTGGTTTGAAACGTAAGGATGTAATTGAAACCAGATGTATGGCTGGGCTGGGCCGGGCCTACCTTTGGCACAGGGATGGCCCTTGGAATAGACAAGTGATCCTGTTTCCCTTTCCCATTTTTCTGTCTCTGTTGCTTGGAGAGGAGTTCAGTGGCCAGAGAGCATGGTGTTTAAAATAATTCTTAGATACTTGTCTTGAGTTCTAGTGGGAAGGTCCAGGCCAGAGGTGCTTATGTGGGTAGCTCACTCAGTTTTCACTGTTGCCTCCTGTGAAAAACCACCCCTGGGGAGGAGGGTAGGGGTGTCTGATAGGGGTAGCAGCTCATGTTATCTAAAAGAAAGATAGTGTGCATGCAATTTGGAGTAGAGATTGTTCATCACATGATGCTTATAGTCATGTTCTTATACTCTGATATATTTTTTTAAATAATAAAGGTAATTATCTGAGGTGCCTGGGTGGCTCAGTTGGTTAAGCATCCAACTTTGGGTCAGGTCATGATCTCACTGCTCATGGGTTCAAGCTCCATGTGGGGTTTTGTGCTGACAGCTCAGAGCCTGGAGCCTGCTTTGGATTCTGTCTCCCTCTCTCTCTGCCCCTCCCCCATCGGCACACATGTGTGTGCACTCTCTCTCTCTCTCAAAAATAAATAAACATTTTAAAAAAAGTTTTAAAGGTAATTATCCAACATGGAAATGTTATGTCTTCCCTTGGTTGGATCACTAAAGACCATTAACATTGGTGCAACCCAGACTGTACATAGGTACAATAACCTGAGTAATCATTACCAGAATGTCAATTTGTCTTTATTGTTAAATCTTAGGTACCAGGGTGTCTTGGTGTTTCAGTCAGTTGAGCATCTAACTCTTGGTTTTGGCTCAGGTCATGATCTTGCACTTTGTGAGATTGAGCCCCCTGTTGGGCTCTGCATTGACAGCACAGAGCCTACTTGGGATTCTCTCTCCCTCTCTCTTTCTGTCCCTCCCCCGCTTGCCCTCTCTCTCTCTCTCTCAAAATAAAGAAATAAACTTAAAAAAAATCTTAGGGAGGCACCTGGGTGTCTGAGTCACTTACGCGTCTAATTCTTGATTTCAGCTTTGGTCATGGTCTCACTGTTTATGGGATTGAACCCTGTATTGGGCTCTGCACTGGCAGCATGGAGCCTGCTTAGGATTCTCCCTCTCCCTCTCTCTCTCTCTCTCTGCTCTTCCTCCTTCATGCACATTTTCTCTCTCTCAAAAATAAATAAACGTTTTTTTAAAATCTTAGATATCAAAGTCAGAAGCATATGGGATCACTTATTTATTTATTTTCACATGACTGCTTAGATTGTTCTTTTGAGCTTCACTGCTCCTGTGGTCCACAGAGCAGCCGAATGAGCATCACCAGATCCTGAGATCTTGTTAGGAACGCAGAATCTCAGGCCTCACCCTGGATCTCCTAAATCATAATCTGCATTTTGACAAGATCCCTAGATGATTCATATGCACATGAAAGTTTGAGACTCACTGGGTATGAATGAATACAGAGCTCCTACACACTCCTACTGTACCCCCCACATAACTTGCCCCTACCACTAATTCTACAAGAGTGACTGTTCCTTGTCTGCAGCCCCATCCTCACTGACCTCCTTCAGGGCATTGACAGTGTCTTGTCCATTGTTACATCAATGTCTCACAGCTGCTCAATAGGCCTTTGTTTAATAAATGAATGACTGATTATACATGTAGTGTAGCATCTGACTATGAGCTACCTTGAACTTTTTCAGATCTTGTTGGCCTCTGGATCCAGATTAGTTATACTAACAGTAACAGCCCAGATGTCACTGGTTCATGTATATTTTTTCTTTTTATTAAATTTTTTAATGTTTATTTTAGAGAGACAGAATCTGAAGCAGGCTCCAGGCTCTGAGCTGCTAGCACAGAGCCCTATGCGGGGCTCAAACTCACCAACTGTGAGATCATGACGTGAGCTGAAGTTGGACGCTCAACCGACTGAGCCATCCCCAGGTGCCCCTGGTTCAGGCCTTAATGTAGGACATCCTGCTGCTACAAGCTGCTGCCTGAGTATTTCGGGGAGCTTTCAGGTGTGCCTCTCGCATAATCTTAAGCAAATCCTGGCCAGCACCCATAGTGCTCCCTTCCTTGTTCCTGTTCTGGGCCCCCACCTGCACTGCTGTCACCGCCTGGTGTGTCAGTGTATCCTCCCAGTGCAGCCTTGTGGTTCCTGAGATCCAAAGCATCCTCCAGGCCCTCTCCTCATTTAACCCGCTACTCTTTGCCCCTCCACAATGTGGTCATGAGCTGTCCTCCCACATGCTCTATTCAGACACTGTTGAGAGGCTCCTCAGTGTCAACTCCCAGGATTCGCTTTCAACCCTCCCTTGCCCATCTGTCTTCAGCACAACTCAGAGCCCTTACTGTGGTTCCTCACCTCACCAACTGCCCTTTTCAGCAAGATCCCTTTCACAATGACCCTGGGCCATTAGAATTAAATACCTTTACCTGCCACCCAAGGGGAATGAAGGTTTTTTTTGTTTTGTTTGTTTTTTTTTTTTTTTACCAGATACCATGCTCAACCTTATTGCCATGCATTTCTTCTCCTTTTCTCAGGTGTAGGCCTACCAACCTCTCCAGGTGCAGGCAAACACTGCCCCTTTCTCCTGCAATGGGGTGTGGGAAGATTAGCACTAGATGGGTCTCTCCAAAGAAATACTTCTCATAAAATTGTTTCCCGGTTTTACTATTTGCTTGATTTTTTTTTCAGTTGATAAAGACTCTCTTCTTGACCAAACTTGAGTCAGCTTCTCTGAGTCTTGTTTGACTAAGTCCCAACTTGGCCTACTTAATCCAGTTTTAGCAAAATCCTGTTGGGTTAATTTAGTGTAACTCCCCCACTGCCTTGATATTTAAGCACCCTGGCCTGCCTTCAGCAAGAATCACCCAGCATGCAAATGGCCTACTTAGAATTTCAACATGTTTCTATTTTACTTCAAGTCCCAAACTCTCAACTGTTACGTAGTACTACCTCTATAGCTGTTTTGTATCCCCCTCCATCTCCAAGCAGGCTGCCTGGGGCACAGTAGTTACCTACTATACCTGCTTATGAAACCAACAAGCTGAAAGACACACCAGTCAACTTTTATATTGTAATGCTATTTAAAGCTGTGTGACTAGTGAGCTATTTTAGGTCCAGATTAATTCTGGCTAAAGTAACAGACATGTGGTTATGGTCCTCTCTATCCCCATGACACACTGAGCCTGCGCTTCCAAATAATGACAGTCACCTTTTCCTTCCTGTATACTCCTGGTCTTTAATGTAATTCCTGGGCACAAATCAAGCGCCATTACAGCTGTTTACTTGATGTTACCATTTCTCAGTGTGTCAAACCAGTCACATAAAATATTTTCATTTAAAGATCAAAAATGAAAACAACTTTTGTAAAAGAATTTAGCACAGAGATGATCAACAAATGCTAATTCTCCATCAGCACTGGAGAATTTATGCACTGGCTTACCTATGAGCAGTATACTGTATAACAATGAATATTAAAGATTTGGCTGTTGTAACAAAATATCACAGTCTGGGTGCCTGAAAAAACAAACATTTATTTCCTCATGGTTCTGGAGGCTGGGAAGTTCAAGATCAAGTTCAGCAAAGCCATTTCCAGAAAGGACTCTCTTACTCGCTTGTAGACAGCTACCTCTCAAGGTCTTTCCTCGGTGGGTATGCACAAAGATAGAAAGAGAGAGAGATTGAGCGTGTTCTTGTGTCTCTCTTTAAAAAGACATTAATTTGGGGCACAGGGATGGCTCAATCAGTTAAGTGTCTGACTTGTAGTTTCTGAGTTCGAGCCCCACATCCGGCTCTGTGCTGACAGCTGAGTCTGAAGCCTGCTTCAGATTCTGCATCTCCCTCACTTTCTGCCCCTCCCCCACTCATTCACGTGTGTCCTCTCTCTCTCAAAAATAAATAAACATTAAGAAAAATTTTAAAAAAGAACACTAATCTTACTGATTAGGGTCCCACCTTTATTGCCTCATTGAACTTCCTTAGAGGCCCTGTCGTGAGGTTAGGGCTTCAACATATGAGTTTGGAGGGGGAGACACAAACATTCAGCCCATGACAATGAGTCAAATTGTCTTAGGGAGAAAACAGAGGGTTAAGGCCCATGAGGATCTTAGCACATTGCTGTGCTCAGTAAGCATATGACTAAAACAATTCTTGTTCATACCTAAGTTGTTTTATCTTTCTGCTATGTGAGGACCCATGTCTCTATAAAATTTTGAACAGTATTGCCTACTTAGAATTTATTTATAAACGTTTGAGTTTCCTGGATGAATGATCTCTATATTATTTAATGATGTAAAAATTTCATCAAAATGAAGTAAGTCTCCATTACTTTCTAGTTTCAGCATTAAAATGTAATTCTCATCCTAATTTACAATTGCTTTGTTCAAAATTGGGTTTTTTGAGTTATTTCCTTGAACTATCCCAAACAATTTCTTTCCTTCCTTAATATTAGTTTTCTGACACTTGCATATAACTCTACCTCCCCAGGGGCCTTTGTTTACAGTTATAAAATCTTTATTGCTACAGAATTCACTCCAGCTTTTTATGATTGCTCTTGTTCCAAGGTCCTGTCTAGATCTGGCATCCTATGATTTCAAGATGCTCCATGATGAAAGCAATGTTTTAAACTCCAGGCTTGTCAAGCTTAAAAAAGAACATTGGGTCGAAGCGGTGGGTAGAGCAACAGAAATGCTGTTACTGCTATTGTTCTGCAGAGTTGTAAAAGTAGCTCAGAGTGACAGCATGGGTTGATTCTCCTTTCTTTGTGTAGCTGTAAATCTGTCAACAAGTTGTTTTCCAAGAGCTCATCAAGAGTTTCTCCTTCCCAAGATTTTTCTCTCAAGTATTTTGATGGCTTTCTACCAGGCATATATTATGTAAAAACAGACTCCCCACCCCCCTGAACAGCAGATGCCCAATTCTCAACTTCCATCTGCATTGTATTTTACACTTTTGTCCTTTTTAGGAGTTTACCTCTTGTGTTTTTCAAAGAGGCAGCCTTGTAACAGGTGCCTTCACTTGGCAGCCGAACACTGCCAGAGCCGCTAAATTCCCTCCCATGTGCCACTGGGTTTCTTGTATTGGCGGTGGCAGGTGTAATGCTGAGACCACCATTTGGAAAGTAAAATGCATCAGACACGTTATAACGTCCCAATGAAGAATTTCATTTTGCTAATTTTAAACACGTAAGAGCTAAAGTGCACATTTCAAAAGAATTTTATGGAGCGGCAGCTTTTTGATATTGTCCTAGCTTAGGCTCTCCCTCTCCATTCTGAAGTGCAGCATTCACCTTGTCTCCAGCAGAGAGGTCACTTCTGACAGCAATCATGTTCTGCTTCCCCTTCTGAAAGCGGAAGCAGCTCCATGACATCGCCAAGCAAGATTTAACACCACCTTTCCTCGGACCCACAATTCCCGATCAGAGCCACAAGAGAGTGATAAAGTACACCCTTTCCCCACCAGGCAGAGTGTACCTATTTTAAGTACTTGACTCCCAGCTCCGAACACATCATTCTATCCTCAGTGATGCTGGGATTCTGCAAACCACATTGCCGTTTGCCAGCTGTTCTCCATTAGGCTTTGCCAATAGAGGACGGCTGCAAGTTTGAAGGAAGAAGAAGGCACTTGCTCCTCTCTGTTTCCGTTTTGCTTCCTGCTCTTGAGAGTCTGACCAGCAATACTTCTTCACCCTGGCAGCAGCCCTGTGGCAGCAGGAGTCCATCTCTATAATAAAAAGTTTTTCCAACATTCTCAGAATCTGCCTCATTGCCCCTCTCAGAGGTTCAGTACAGCCAGCCAGTGCCCTCTCCTCAGGTCCAGAGACAAGAGTACCAGCTGGCTAGTGCCCCTTTATTCAGGGGTCCTGGCCTCTTTCTTGACTTTCAGCTAAGAATGTCTGGTAGACCCAGATTCTAGGCATTCACATGCATTAGATTGAAATGCGGGTCCTTTTACTAAATATTAAATGTAAGGATGTCACAGGAAGGCTGGAGGACTTGGGGACATTCAAATTATGTGTTATTGAATCCCAAGCCTGTATCTGTGTGCCAGACATCTTTCCCAGGTTTAAATAGAGAGCCCATATGCAACTCAAATTTGGAATGTCTAAACTTAAATCATTGTCTTCCCCCTTGGCTCAATGAATTCTAATACCACCTACAAGTTGCCAGCAAGAACTAATTTTTAGGTTCACTGTCTCCAAGTACTATCAATTTTACTTCCTAAATGTAACCTTTACATCTCTACCTCACAACCTTAGTTCAGGTCCATTGGCTTATTGCAAAACCCTCCTAACTTGTCTCTTTGCTTCTCAACTCTTTCCCTTGTAATCTAATCCTCCAAGAGCGTGTATGGCTTTTAAAAGTTCTGAAGAGGGGCGCCTGGGTGGCTCAGTCAGTTAAGTGTCCGACTTCAACTCAGGTCATGATCTCATGGTTTGTGGGTTCGAGCCCCATGTTGGGCTCTGTGCTGACAGCTCAGAGTCTGGAACCTGTCTTCGGATTCTGTGTCTCCCTTTCTCTCTGCCCCCCCCCCCCCCCCCCCGCTCACACTGTCTCTCTCTCTCAAAAATAAAAGAAATGTTAAAAAAATTAAAAATAAATAAAAGTTCTGAAGAGATAATAAAAACTTCTAACTCTCAGAACATGGTCCTAGATCTTTTGAGTGACTCAGAAAAACTTGGAAGTCCAGTGACTTCTGCCACTCCAAATCATTAAAAATTTTTCTTTTTATCACTTTTAAGGACAATTTGATGATGTGTCATGGTATTGTTTGTTTCATGTTTCTTGCACTTATTGTTCATTGAGCTTTGCTCTGTGGGTATATAGTTTTTATAGTTTGGAAACTTTTTGTCTATTATTCCCTCAAATTCTTCTTCCTCCCACTTTCATCAACTCCAATCATATTTATATATTAGGCCACTTAGAGTAGTCTCATAGTGTGTTGATTCACTTTTTCTGTTCTGTTTTTTCTCCCTGTGTTTTACTTTGTATACCTTCTATTGCTATGTCTTCAATTCACTAATCGTTTCTTTTGCCATGTCTAATCTGTCACTGATTTTTATCCAGTGTATTTTTCATCTCAGTTATTATAGTTTTGTCTCTAGAAATCCTACTTGGATCTTTCATTATATGTTTATATTTTCCTTGTCTCTACTTAACATTTTGAACATATGGAATACAGTTATAATAACAATTTTAATGTGCTCATCTTCTAACATCTCTGTCAGTTCTGAGTTAGTTTCAATTAATTGATTATTCTCCTCATGAGTCATATTTCTTTACTTCTTTGTCTGCCTGGTAATCTTTGTTTGAATGCCAGACATTGTAAATTTTACCTTGTTAGATGCTAGATATTTTTGTATTCCCTTGAATATTCTTGAGTTTTATTCTGGAATGTTAAGTTAGTAGGAGACAGTTTGATCTTTTTTGGGTCTTGCTTTTATGACATATTTGGAGGTCAGATAGCCATTTTCAACTATAGCTAATTATTTCCTGCTACTAAGGTAAGATCCTCCTGAGTTTTCTACCCTTGTCCTGTGAGTTATGAGTTTTCCTCTTTGACCTATGTACATATACTACTCCTGGCTCTATGTGAACACCAGTTAGTGTTCCCTAATCTTTTTAGATGTTTTTTTTCCCCCCAGCCTCAGGTAGTTTGCTGATCATTCATGGGCAGATCATTTACTTGGCTAAATGGTCAAGGAAGACCTCAAAGATTTCTCAGGTCTATCTAGGGCTATACTATATCACAGAGCATTTGTGAAAACACAGATCAAATGTGTTTATACATAAAAAAAAGCCTCTAACTTAGTGTCTGACACATAATTGGGGCCCAATAAGTACTTTTGATCTTGGTTTAGATCTCTAGATATAAAATATCTTTAGTAGACATTTCTCATTCTTTTGAAAGTCTGTAATTTATTTTTATGAAGCAAAGCTTGTTTCCCATCATAGAAACTGCAAAATGCCAGACTCATTTTTTTCTAGCATCTTTGCTGCTAGGATGAAAGCTTATGACCTACTCCTAGTCCATGACCATGACCAACACCCACACTTTTTGAATGCTTTAAAGAAGCAGGTCCAGGGAAGAAGCAGACCCCCACACCGAGTTAATTCTAGGGATAGGAAGCAGCAGCAGCAGCAGCAGCAAGAGCAGTTACATCCATTTTTTAGAGGCAACATTCCTAGAGGCCATAGTAACAATGTCCTAGCAGATGGCCATCTGGTACCTAGCAGTCTAGCAGTGGGGTTTTCACAGACCTCTTCCATGGTGAGGTTTTGGGCTTTTTTTAGTTGTGTAATGTGCCAGCCTGGTTGTGTATTTTTTCTAAAAATGCTGCATGCCATCCAATATTCTTTAACATTTCTGTTATTAAAGTATAATTTACATGTGTATGAATATAAGTATGTGTGTGTTTATATGTCACATAACTGATTTTTCATAAACCAAACTTTCATGAACTGATAGTTTACAATTCATATGCAGATCAAGAAATAGAGTATTACCAACATCGTAGAAGTTTTCTTATTCCCCCTCCAAGTCATTACCCTCTGTTATCCAAGGTAACCATAATTATGACTCCTTACATCATGTATTAGTTGTGCCTACTTTTTCTTTCTCTTTTTTACTTTATATATATCAAATATTTTCCCATATTGTCTGTGCATGTCCAACATTATGTTTGTGAGGTTCATCCTCAATGTTTTGTATAGTTGTACCTTGATCTTTAAAATAATTATTTAATGTTTATTTATTTTTGAGAGAGTGAGAGAGCAGGGAGGGCCAGAGAGAGAGGGAGACACAGGATCTGAAGCAGCCTCCAGGATCTGAGATGTCAACACAGAGCCTGACATGGGGCTTGAACCCACCAACTGTGAGATCATGACCTGAATCAAAGTTGGACTCTTAACCAACTGAGCCACCCAGGCGCCCTCGTTGTACCTTGATCTTACTGGAAAAGTAAAACACTGTACTTTGTAAATACACCATAATGCATTTATCCGTATATATTAGGGGTCCTCAAGACCACCCTCAGGTTCAGGGATTTGCTAAAAAGACTCATAGAACTCAGAAAAGCTGTTATACTCATAGTGAAGTTTCATTACAGTTGAAGAATATAGATTGAAATCAGCAAAGGGAAAAGGTACATAGGGCTGAGTCCAGAGGAAACCAGGTACAAGCTTCTAGTTCTCCTCTCCCAGTGGAGTCACATGAATGCACTTAATTTTTTCACAAGTATGTGTGACAACATATAAAGTGTTGCCAATCAGAGAAGCTCATCCAAGCCTGGTGTCCAGGGTTTGTGGTTATTGTTGCTGTTGTTTCAGGCCAGTCATGAAGGCATGCAGTGTCCATAGTGTCCGTATTGCTGACCTTAACTCTGGAGTATCTACCCCACATGTGAGTCAACTGATATATTATTGCTTAGACTCTTGGGCATACAAAAATAGGCATTCACATAAATCACATTATTAGCTTAAACTAATTGGCAGAGCCTACACCTTAAGCATACAAACACACTCATTTCAGGCAGCATATTGCCAAATCTCAGAGATCTTTTTCCGGGAGTGAAGTCAAAGACTAGTCCTGAAGACTTTGGCAATGTGCAGAAGTTGAGTAGTTCAGTTAAACTTTTCTGCACACCATTACAGCATCGATGGGCATTTAGGCAGTTTACATTTTTAATATAAATAGTGCTACTATGAACATTGCTTTACATGTTTTTGATGAAGATTTGGGTGCATTTCTATTGGGTTGTTACTTAGGAGTGGGATTGATAGGCCATAGGATATGCTTTTGTTCAGCTTTCATAGACACTGCCAAATCATTTTCAAAGTGACTATACAAATTTATACTCCCAGTATCAACATACAGAAATTTTCAATATCCTTTAAAACACAGTTTTATTGAGGTACAACTGACGTATAATAAAATGCATAGTAAAGTGTACAATTTGATAAATGTTGGCATTTGTGTATACCCATAAAATCACCATCACAAAAGATCACGAACAAATTATCCTCCCCTAAAAGTTTCCTTGTTTTCCCAATGTTCTTATAATGAATTTGTTTTCTCTTCAAGTCAACCAGGGTCCACTTCTGTTGTTTACATCTGAGACTTCCTAGCTGATATAATCTCACTTGAGTTGCCTTGTATTTGCATCCAGCTTGTTTTGCATTTATTTTATCTTCTATGGATTCTTGTTGAGCATCTATGATGTATACTAGGAATGTAGACTCCATTCTTTGCCTATCTTAGTAAATTTGGCTGGACTCCATTTCCCTTGTTTGCAGCTTTGTCATCAAAACTCCTAGAAATTCCACACATCTATTTATGCCTTGTTCTCTGCACACTCTTCTTCTTGAACAACCCTATAATCCCTGGTCCCAGTCCTTCCTAGTTGGCCCAGAACCAAACTCTCCTAGACCAACTCCAACAGAGGATTACCCAGATGGTAAGAGAAAGGGCCTCTTCCTCAGCTCTTCCTTAAGTTCCCTAGACCAGTGTTATAGGTTGAATTGTGTCCCCCACAAAAAGATATGTTGGAATACTAACTTCTGATGCCTCAGCATGTGCCCTTTTTTTGGAGCCAGGGTCTTTACAGAAGTAATCAAATTAAAACATGATTTAAAAAATGTTGTTTAAAGTTTATTTTTGAGAGAGAGAGGGAGACAGAGCTTGAGTGGGGAAGGAGCAGAAAGAGGGAGACGAGAATCTGAAGCAGGCTTCAGGCTCTGAGCTGTCAGTACAGAGCTCAACCATGAGATCACGACCTGAGCCAAAGCCAGACAACTGAGCCACCCAGGTGCCCCTAAAACATGGTCCTTTTATTTTTTTTTTAATTTTTGAGAGACAGAGAGAGACAGTGTGAGCGGGGGAGGATCAGAAAGAGAGGGAGACACAGAATCTGAAGCAGGCTCCAGGTTCCGAGCTAGCTGTCAGCCCAGAGCCCAACGTGGGGCTCAAACACACGAACCGTGAAATCATGACCTGAGCTAAAGCCAGATGCTTAACCGACTGAGCCACCCAGGCACCCCAAAACATGATCCTTAAAGGTTGTCCCTAATCCAATGTAATGAGCATTCTTTCAGGGGGGCTTCAGTGAGTGGGGGGCAGAGAGAGAGAGAGAGAAGCAGGGCTCACCTGAAGTGGGGCTCAAGATAGGCCAAAGCAGGGCACGAGCTCACATGAGCATTCTTATGAAAAGGAGAATTTGGATACAAAGACAATGATAGAGGAGAGATGCTGCAATGAGACACAGGAAATATGACTATATCCAAGCCGGCGAGAGAGGCTAGGAACAAACCCCACATACACGCCCTCAAGAAGGACCAATCCTTCTGACAACTTGATTGTGGACTTCCAGCTTCCAGAACACGAGACAATAAATTTCTATTGTTTAAGCTCCTCAATTACAGCAGCACTTGTAAATTAGCACAACCAGCTAGGATGCATTTGCTTTTCCTAATCATTTGTAGACTATGAGGTGTATAACAGAGGATCAGTGGGTAGTGGCTATCCTTTTGGAAACACTGTTTGTTGTAAAAGTTTGGCATGTGGAGAGAAGAACATGGGAGGAGCAAGCAACTCCAGATTATTTGACTTTGGCCATTCACGAGACCCTTTGAGGCCTGGCTAAATCATGAGGTTCTATACTCCTTGTTCTTTTCTTTCTGTTTTCTCAAATTGATAAACATGAATCAATTTTCAACAACCATCTGTGGGAACACATGGACTCCTTCACTTAGTAGCTATTAAGATCTGTTCCTCAGTCTGAGGGGGCGATTTGGGAATGTTTTTCTCCCAGGTCCTTTTCAGGGGAACTTTTCCAAAATCAGCAAATTACTAAAAATTTGGTAGAGGCAGTACAGCATGTCTTGAAAACTCCCTGGAGTCTTCCCATCACCTTTAATCAGGTCATCTGCTAGGTTACCTTCAAAGAAATGGACTTCAAGCTGAGTCTTTTATGAGGATTGGATTTTGTAGTTTGACTATCAAGGCAAATAGGAGTTCTGGTGAAGTTCCAGAACTCCTAGTTCTCTTGACAGTCAAATTCTTTTTTTTTTTTTAATTTTTTAATGTTTATTTTTGAGACAGAGAGAGAGACAGAGCATGAACATGGGAGGAGCAGAGAGAGAGGTAATCAGAATCTGAAGCAGGCTCCAGGCTTTGAGCTATCAGCCAATGCTGGGCTTTAACTCATGAACCTTGAGATCATGACCTAAGCTGAAGTTGGAAGTTTAACAGACTGAGCCATCCAGGCATCCCTCAAACTCTTGATTAAGGAGGAAAAAGCAGGGAAAAAGAGGATGACATAAACAGAAAATACAGTGAAAATATTAAATGCATTGCAGAGCAGTCAACTTATTGCCCTTTCAATTGGACCTGGCAATAAAGAATATAATAAATGAGTCCCCCAGAGAACTCCTTTTTCATTTCAAGTGCTTCCTTTGGCTATTTTCACCCTTTACTCTCCATCCCCATTTTTGGTCTTTAGGTCTGGATTTGAATATATTTCAGCAAATCTGCAGAAAAGACTCACTTGATTGAGACTTAGGGATCAGATTCTGAATACTGCTTGGAAGCAACTACAGTTATCTCGTCTCAAGACTTTGTTCTGGGGGCACCTGGGTGGCTCAGTTGGTTAAGCGTCTGGCTTCGGCTCAGGTCACGATCTCACAATTTGTGGGTTCAAACCCCGCGTCAGGCTCTGTGCTTACAGCTAGCTCCGAGCCTGGAGCCTGTCTTCAGATTCTGTGACTCTTTCTCCCTCTGACCCTCCCCTGCTCACGCTGTCTCTCTCTCTCTCAAAAATAAAATAAAATAAAATAAAATAAAATAAAATAAAATAAAATAAAATAAAACAAAATAAAATAAAATAAAAATAAAAAAGACTTTGTTCTGGTGTTGTAAACTATTGAAGATCCTTCTCTGCATCTCTGGCTCAATTCCCCTTGCTTTCATAGACTATTATCACTGCTCTGCCCACAAGGCTGCTCTTAAAATTGATATAAAATTCACAAAACAGCAAATTCATCATTTTAATGTTCTTAAAGTACACATTTCAGTGTTCATCATACTCACAATGTTCGCAACACAATGGTTCACAATGTTGTGCAACCATCACCGCTATCTAATTCCAGAACATTTCCATCACCCTGAAAAGAAACCTTGCACCCATTATCCATCACCTTTTGATTCCTCTAACCCCTAGAGGCCCTGACAACCACTAATCTACTTTCAGTCTCTGTGGATTTGCCCAGTCCAGATATTTCATATACATGGGATCATATGGTACATGGACACTCGGTCTGGATTCATTCACTTAGCACACTTTCAAGGTTCATCTGTGTTGTAGCATGTATCCCATTCCTTTATATGGCTGAATATATTTCATTGTACAGATATGTCTCATTTTATTCAACCATTCATCCACTGATGGACATTTCAGCCTTTTCCCAATCATGAATAATACTGCTATGAATATTCATATATAAAATTTTGCATAGATATATATTTTCAGTTCTTTTGGATATACATCCAGAAGTGAAACTGATGGATCATAGAATAACTTTGTGTTTAGTGTTTTGAGGAATTGCCAGTATTTCCCAAAGCCTTTTTCTCAAGGAAAATAGGATGATAAGATCAATTTCAGACACACTATACTTGAGGGGCAGCTGAACTGCCAGAGAAAGAGCCCACCACAAAGTTGAAGATAAAAGGGTAGTGCCCAGGTAAGATACGGCTGAATATTTCGATTTAGGCGATGTCCATATGCAACGGTTGTTAAAGCTCCAGGGGAGAGGAGGTGAAACAAGGGTAGTACAAGAAAACTTTCATCAGCTAAGCACTGTCTAGGATTGTTCTTTATATATACTGTCAATTTAATCATCATAACACAATTCAGTGGGTAATGCCATTAGCCTCATCTTCTAGATGGGGTAACTGAGGCCCACTGAAGTTAAGCATGTAGACTGGTTTGCACAGCTTGTATATAGCAAGGCCAGGGTTTAAGTACTGGTAAGGACCATAGAAACAACTGAAAAAAAAATTAAGGGATTAGAGGTAGATTTTGTTGTATTGTATTATACTGTATTGTATTGTGTTTTAAATTTATTTGAGAGAGAGAGATAGCATCAGCAGAGGAGAGGCAGAGAGAGAGGGAGGAGAGAGGGAGAAGAGAGAGAGAGAATTCCAAGCAGACTTCACATTGCCAGTGCAGAGCCCAATACAGGCCTGGAACCCATGAATCATGAGATCATGATCATGAGCCAAAGCTGGGTGCATAACAAACTGAGTCACCAAGGCACCACGAGGTAGATTTTTAAAAAGAGAGTACTGGGGCACCTAGTTGGCTCAGTTGGTTAAGCATCCAACTCTTGGTTTCGGCTTAGGTCATGATCTCATGGTTCGTGATTTTGAACCTCAAGTCAGGATCTTTGCTAACAGCGAGGATTCTCTCCCTCTCTCTCTGCCCCTCTCCCTCCCCACTTGCTCTCACAGGCACTCTCAAGAGAGAGTACCATTAAGTGCAACAGACTGGGATAAGTGATATACAGTGTTCCAGAATAAAAGTGAGATTTTTTTTGTTCTTTATTTTAGAAGAAGTTTGTCAATTATGCCAACTGTTAAAAAGGTGTCATATAATCACAAATGTATGTGTATAATAATATCTGATTATCATATATCTGACCCATTATATGCCCTGGAATGTTTCCTATTCAGACTTTAATGTATCCTGGGCTATATGCTGCTGCTCTACATGCATTTCCCTCTGCAAACACCCAGGACACCACCGAGTCTCTATTATAGACAATAAGTGCATTTCAGAAGGAATAAGAAAACCCATTATTTACAGAGAGAACAGCTTCACAAAAACTGGAATTTCAAAGCAAAATGAGATTTTCTCACATTAAGCCATGAAGTAAAAGTTTGAGTGCATAAGACTAAATAACTCAGTGCTAGGAGGAAAAAGGATTACATCGCAGTGTTGAAATAAAACCATATATTATGGGTAATGAGGCAGTACTCTCACCTTTCCTCAGTATTTTATGTCTTTAGCTTCTTTCCCCCTCTTCAGACGGTGATGGGTGGACCTGAGATTAAAGTGCCATTATTTCAGGGCACTGAAGCACAACCAAATAATGGTGACTTCTAGAAATCCCAGGCACTTGCAGCCAGTCAAGTCTTTTTCATCAACAATCTCGATATTGTTGGGCGAGAGAGTCTTTCCCTACTTCAGATTGTTGGTTTGCTTGGCACTTGGGGAACTTTTCAAGCATAACCGAAGGTGGGAGCCAGCTCCCTGTAAAGCAGCCGTGAAGCCCTAGTACGGAGAATTTCTGTGAAAAGGTGAGAAAAAACAATGTTTTTTTGGAGAAAAATACAGTAAAAGTAGAATTAGTTGATGCCATAATAGATGACTTTATTCTAGTTAGTTGTTTGATTCTTTTGTTTTCTACTTAGGAAAAAATAGAGTTTCGTTTTTATAGAAAAGTTTCTGCTGCACATACACTTTCAAGTGCAGAGAGAGTAGGGGACCCTCTTTGGTCCTTCTCTGTGGTGATCTCGTGTCTGCCGAGGTGCCCTCTGAAGACTGGCATGGCGGCAGCTCCTGCAGTGTTTGCAGGCACTGATGCCTGAGAAGGTGGATCCTTTCCAAGTTAGACTCTGGAAATACCGGCGAAAAGGTATGGGAGAGTATTACAGACAGTCATTGCTGCTTGGGTCCATGGCCATCACGTGTCCTTATGTAACTCCTGCGAGGGATACACACCCTTTCAGAGCATCTTAATATTTAGTAATTGAGTATTTACTGTGCAGACAGACTCTTAAGGTGGCCCTCCACGATTTAAGTCTCCTTAGCTAAGGGTGTTCACAACCTGTATAACCTCTGAGTTAAAATGAGACCTCTGATTTGCTTCTAACCAATAAGATACGGTAAAAGCCAGGAGATGCCACTGTCATGATTACATTATGTTTATAAGCCTTTGTCTTGCTAGTAGATGTGCTCTAGAGACTTGTTGGCTTGATAAAGTAAATGGCCAGTTGGAAAGCACAGGTGGCAAGAATCTACAAGCAGCCTCAATTAGTTGAGTGTAGCCTTCAGTCAATTACCAGCAGCAAGCTTTGCTTTAGCAACCACAAGTAAATAAGTTCTGTCAACATCAACGGGAAGTGGACTCTTCCCCAGCTGAGCCTCTAGATGAGACCACAGGCTCACCTAACACCTTCAGGGCAGCATGTGAGATCCTGAGCAGGGGACCTAGGTAAGTTGTGCATAGACTCCAGACCCACACAAACTAAGGTATGTTTCTTATATGTTGTTTTAATCCAATGAGTCCATGGCAATTTGTTTTGCAACAATGGAAAACTAAAGCGTTCACATATTGTATCTTCTGATCCATAAGCTTAATGGTAAGTTTAGTAAACAATTGTGTTCTTAGATAACAACACTTAAAGAGCAGTTGACTGCTTTGAGTGAGCTCTGTAGAGTTTCAGGATGGATAAGCAGTCTCTGTTAAACTGCTTTTTTCCCCTATAATTTCTTAATGATTATGAAAAGCCTAATGTATGGGACATTGTCCTATTTTGAACATGGAAGGGGTATTTGTATCAAAGTGAACCAAAAGGGAGTGCTGTAGGGAAAGGGAACAAGTTCATTTGAGCCTTGCAATTGTGGCCATTTCCAAACATTAGTTGCACCTATGTTGATCACTGCTTATTGATTATTCAAATTCCTTCTAATTGGTCATCTATAGATGGACTCTGCCTCTTACCCAAAAGGAATTTAGAAAAGGTAATAAGGCCTAGAATCAAGTTTGGGTAAGCAATGTATCCTACAGAAAAGCAGAACATGACTTTGGGCAGCAGAGACAATAAGGTTAGTATGGAAATTCTGAGAGGGATTTGTGTTCACTTGTCATCTCTTTTCTAGTTATTTTTTTCCTCAGGTTGTCTGTTGTCCTTACCACTGGCACTTTTTGGTCTTCGATCTATTTGATCTCTTCCTTGAGGTTTCGTTAGAGCTTTCATACTCACATTTGATATTTTGAACATTTTGACATCTCTTCAAACTTTTAAATATTTGATTAAGTAAACAATTCTTCAGAATTATCAGGTATACGCAATTCTTTGAATAATTCCTGAGTAACTGCACATTCATATTAGTAGACCATTCTGATAAACACTACAATAAATTCAAAATGGAAGACACATTTTTGGGCGCCTGGGTGGCTCAGTCGGTTAAGCCTCCGACTTCGGCTCAGGTCAGATCTCACGTTCATGGGTTTGAGCCCCGCGTCAGGCTCTGTGCTGACAGCTAGCTCAGAACCTGGAGCCTGCTTCCATGTCTGTGTCTCCTTCTCTCTCTCTGCCCCTCCCCCTCTCATGCTCTGTCTCTCTCTGTATCAAAAAAAAATAAAAAACATTAAAAAAAATTTTTTTAATGGAAGACACATTTTGACTTTAATATCACATGTAGAAAGTTCAGAGCTCAGTTTTTAAAGATTAAGAAATTCTCAGGAACCCATTCATTTCATATCTGTCACTTGCTAATGCCTACAGTTATTCATGACCTAGTATGGTATTCATTGCATTTGCATTCCTGTGCATGCATTGTCCAGATTCATTATGTGAAGCCAGTCTAGCTACACTTTGGGAAAAATCATGCCTAGCATTTCAGATAGAGTAGTGACCAGCTTAGGGCGAGAATCAACTGTGCTTTTAAGATCACCATGAATAAGTAGTCTTTTAAAAAAGTATTCACTGCCTGTCGCCTTAGATGAGGTGATGTGACATGGACCACATCCCTTACCACAAAAGCTTGTTGGCATTCGAGAAGATTCAAGATGGGCTATGTGTTCTCTGCTTCATAAGAAGGGAGTAACATGGCCTCAGCTGTGACATTCAGGAAAGAAAATCATAGTATCAATGGGAAAACGAACCTGTAGTCAGCCCACCATGCGTCAGCCACTGGAACTACTGTGGGAACTCCCTATAGGCCATTCATCTAGTCCAGAATCTTCTTTGTAGTTGATGACAATGATGCTATTCAGCACTCAATCCACAAAGAAATATGTGTCAGCCAGAATTTCCTGTATTAACCAGATCGTCTCTGCTGCCCAAATTCTTGTACTTTTCCTTCTGCAGGATGATGGGACATCAACAACTTTTAGGATTGCTCCCCCAAACTGGTTTCCAAGCTTTTTTCCTTCTTAGGTCCTTCTTAGATGAGAAGTAGAACCTGTCTTTTGTTTTGTTGCATTTTATTTCCTCAAGCAGCCAATTCCTCACCTCTTCTCCACTTCTATTCTTCACTCTCCTTTAGCTTAAAAGATTTTTCTCTCCTTTGCATACACGGTCACCTTTGCCATTCCATATTAGCAGGGTGGCCTCGCTGGCTTCCCTCTGAAGGGAGAACTTTGACCATAGAGCATATAGTGACTAACGCTTCATCTTCCTACCTGTACAGTCAGGTGCTAGCCAAATCGTTTTCTTTTCTAACAAAGAAGGAAACAAGATTAGAGCTCAGCACTTGGGCTATTATTTCATAAAGAGTTCAGTTCTTCAGCACATTGCCTGATCTTTATCATCGCAATTCAATTTTCGGGATGCAGTGGAGAGAAAAAATATGTTCAAGTTATCTTTCTCTTTGTACAAGAACATCCAACAAGGGCCCCCTCCTCCCGATTCCCAGGAGGGAACAGGAGCCACTATGACTGAATGCCATCAGAAATATCAAGATGAGTCCCTTCAGTTTCAAGACTTGACAGCTTTGTATTTTTTCAGTCACAGACAGTTGACCTGACTTTTCTTCTTCTGATAGCTTTCTGCAAGAGCCCTGCAGAATAGCTTTTGCTTTGATTACCCAGTGATTTACAGCCTTTCTCATTTGCTTCTCATATCTCATTTTTCCAGAGTATAGGGAGCTTTCCTAGTCTAACCCTGTTGCCTCAAAGCAATTTTCCTTATCATATTACGAAAGTCCAAGGCCCATCTTTTTTATGTACCTCTGATTCTCCTGAATAATGATTGTTTGTTTTCCTTCTTCCTTCTATTTCTTTCCTTCCTTCCTTCCTTCCTTCCTTCCTTCCTTCCTTCCTTCCCTTCTGGCATCAGTATTTTCATTACCAGGTAGATTTCACATAATTACACACAGAACTCTAATGCTGATTCTTTCACAAAGAAAAAAAAATAGTACTTTCTTTATCTCACATTTGCCCAACTAGGTATTTTCAACTGTTATTATGGATTATAGAGCTTTGTGGGGAGAGTTGTCTTAACATTCCTGGTATGTTTGAAAAATAGTATGCCAACCTTTAGATCAAGAGAGATATGTTAGAGTTTCTCCCAGAAGCAAAGCTGAGAGAAAGATTGAGTGCATATAGTTTATTTGGGATGGTGGACGATGTTGGCAGAAGAGTGTGTGTTTGTGTCCGATAAGGAAAAAAAAAAGGCAGGATATAAGGGATACACTATTAAAGCAGCTACCATAGTATGCAGCTGAGGTTCAGTCCTGTGGGAAAGTTTTGGAAAATGGTGTAAAATGCATACTTCATTGTGATCTTACTCAAGGGACAAGGGAGCTGGGATATTTATACATTCAAACCTGCCAAGTTATTGATTAAGGGATGCCCCTAATGGATTACAAACTACCCAGGCATGTTGAGCCTGCCTTGCATACTGGCAAAATGGGTTCTAGAAGCCCAAGGGCAGCCTTCTAACAAAGTTGTAGGCTCTGGCTGTTGGAAAGCAGACTGGTACACACAGAAGTGAGGAGATATGGAGGGAGCACTGGTGTATCTGTTGTAGGGGGCTAAAGACCAGAGCTTGGAGGGTTTCGTTCATCCCATCACCTTGCTGATAATCAAGCAATCTGAAAGTCACAGTGGTGGTAGACTATATTGTGATTCCAAAGTTCTCCACAAACAAGAGGCTCCCATAAGCAGGATATCAGTATAGTGAACATTTGTCATTCTTCTGGCTTCTCAGCTCCATCTCCCACCACCACCCCCGGCCCCCAGATCTTTATATTTGGAGAGTTCTACATCATTGACTGGTAAAATGCTCTCACTCCAGAGGCCCAAAGGGCCAAATAAAGTTTTCTTTACTTGCCTCCTTGTAGCCAAGGTCTAGTAAGGTGATCTGGTCTACCCCATTCAGAGATGCTCTTGTCAGTTTCAGCTGCTATAACAAAGAACCATAGACTAGGTAGTTTATAAAAAACAGATTTTTATTTCTCTGGAGGCTGAAAGTCCAAGATGAATGTGCCAGCATGCTTGGGCTCCGGTAGAACTTTCTTCTGGGTTGCAGACTACTCTCCTCTTCCTGTGTCCTCACATGGTGAGACATGGGTGAGAGAGCTCTTGGGGAGCCTTTTATAAGGGCGCCCATCCCACGAGGCTCCACCCTCATGATCCAATCACCCACCAAAGGCCTCATCTCCTAATATCATTATATTGGAAGTTAAATTTTTGGTATATGAATTTGGGGAAAGGGGACTTCTAATCCTCAGGGAGTAAGGCAGAAACTGTGGAGAATAATTCTTGATGGTGCTGTTGGGAGTCAGGAACAGAGGAGTCAGTGGTAGCACCTAACAGCAGTGGTAGAAACAGAACCTGGACCCTCACCTCTGCTGCAGCCCCCCTCCATCCCCCACATTTGACCATGTGCCTCGAGAAGTTAATTTTCTGTTTCACTTCGCAAGTATTGGTTTCTACTGTCTGCAACTAAGAAAAATTTGTCTTTAGAGAATGACAGAAGTTTAAATGCCGGCAACATCCTGCTTTGTACAGAGTGCTTTTCTACAGTCTGAAGAGGAGGCTGAGAGAAATGAAGGCAATAGATGATAAGTGTTCAACCTTCAGCAAGTACACAATCTAATTGGACAGATAAGAAGTAAGGTCATGTGGAAAACCTGAAATACACACACGCATCTTGTTTACATGTATTATCTTTTACTCAGTTATCTGTTATGCACTGAGATCATTTATCCTCAGTAACTCTGTATGGGAGGCACAATTCCCTAGGTTTCAAAGAGGAAGAACTTGAGGCATGGAGGAGCTAAGTAACATTCCTAGAATGCTGCTGTCGGGACATGGACAAAGTCCAGACTAAAAGTGTCATTATGTCCTCTCTGACATGTGCCCTTCCCTTTAGAGTTCTGTTTAGGAATAAATTGTTGTACATGAGCAAAGGTCTAGAGCAGGGGTAGGCAAACTATGCCTTACATCCATCCAGCCAATTCTTTTGTAAATAATGTTTTATTGGAACATAGCCACACCCACTTGCTCATGTATTATTTAAGGCTGCTTTTGAGCTTGTCAGCAATGTTGAGTAGTTGCAACGCATACCATGTAGACTGCCAGCCTAAAATATTTACCATCTTGCTCTTCATAGAGAAAATTTGCCAACCCCTGGGGTAGGGCATAGTTATCAACAATTCACTTCTCTGAATCAAACTTCCTAGAGTCCCCTATCTGGTGTCATTTGTTCTGTACTATCCTACAGATGTTAATGAGTACACAATAAACAGAAATCTAGTCATAAAGCATAATATTAATAGTAATATTAACAACAAAAACTGTGATTCGTGAGAACTCCCTGTGCCCAGGGTCTGTGATGAAAGCTTTCACTAACCTACTTCTACTAGACTGATTCCAAGTTCAAACAGGTTAAGTAAATTGTTCAGAGCAAAGGGCTGGTGGTAAGTGACACAACTGCATTTGTCCCGCACGTCTGTCTCCAAAGGCTGGGCTCTTAACCACCATGTTTTACCATACTGCCCTTTATCCCTCATGTAGAGTGAAAGCTAGGAAAAAGAAGGACTCCCTCACAAACTTGACATGAATGAGAGGGTGGATGTCAGGTTGCCCAGAGGAAATAAGTTTGGGATGGGCACTTTACCTCCCAAGTTGTCAAGGTAATTATCAGTGTTGCTCTCTGTTTTCTCAATGAAACCTGTTGACAAACCACTCAAGGTAGCATTACTGTAGATACCTAACAAAGAGGAAATAGTAGCCAAAGCTTCTGGTCCCACTAACATTTGATTTTCAAGAGTTTCTGAATTTTGATATTTCTGGTTTATTTTTTTTTTTAGAGAGAAAGAGAGAAAAGAGCATAGGCTAGGCATGGGCAGAGGGAGAGAGAGAATGAGAAAGAGAATCTTAAGCAGGCTCCATGCTCAGTGTAGAGCCCAATGTGGGGCTTGATCCCACCACCCTGAGATCATGACCTAAGCTAAAATCAAGTGTTGGATGCTCAACTGACTGAGCCACCCAGCTGCCCAAATATTACTGATATTTCAAAGTTTTATTTTATTTATTTTTGAGACAGTGAGAGAGAGAAAGAGAGAATGTGAGTAGGGGAGGGGCAGAGAGAGAGGGAGAGGAAAAGAATCCCAAGCAGGCTCTGTGCTGTCAGCACTAGAGCTCAATCCCGGGAACCATGAGATCAGGATCTGAATCAAAATCAAGAGTCATATGCTTAATCAGCTGAGCCACCCCGGCATCCCTCTGATATTTTGAATGGCCAAGCACCCAAAGCCTTTACAACTTCAACAGGAAGTTGGAGAGTACACCTGCTCTTCCCACACTAGCACAGCAAAGGAATGGCTCATGAGGCCTTTTAATGAAGGTGTAAAATAAGTCTGCTTTGTCTTGGAATATCATTAATTCAGTGCCCAACTTTGTTGGGAGCTTCCAGATGGTTTACGGAGTGATGCCAAGGCCCTACCTCATTTTCTTGGCATTAGCTCTCACCTGCTTCCTATAGGTAGATAATTCATGCTCCATCAGAAAGCTCAACCTTACAGACCCCAGGTATAGACATCCCAGGATGCAAGCAGGCTGAAAGACCCCACTGCAAAGCACATGCGCTGGAGCTTGGCATTGGTTGCCCTCAGATTTTGGAATTCCATGTCTGAACGTGGAATTCCAATGTTAGTCTTTTGTTTTTTAATTTTTTAATGTTTTTTATTTATTTTTGAGAGACAGAGAGAGACAGTGCAAGCAGGGGAGGGTCAGAGAGAGAGGAGACACAGAATCTGAAGCAGGCTCCAGGCTCCGAGCTAGCTGTCAGCTCGAACTGTGAGATCATGACCTGAGCTGAAGCTGGATGCTTAACCGGCTGAGCCACCCCGGTGCCCCCCAATGTTAGTCTTAAAAGTCCAACTTGTGGTCACTAACCTAAGCACTCTCAAGAGGAGGGAGAACTCATTCCTCTTGGCCTTATCTGTGCCCAGCCAATTGCTGGGGCCAGAGTATGTGATCAGAAAAATATTCAATACACCACTGTATCAGCCTCAGGAGGAGCTGAGTCAGAAGGACAACTGGTAGTGTTTCCCTTTATTTATGCATAAATTTTCCTGGGGCCACATGGTCTAGGGCCCAGGATGAACTTTAGCTCCTTGAATCCAGCCAGTGCTGTGGGATTCATTCTCCTGCTCTGGTCTGGCCACAGCTCACATAACTGCCTGCCAACAGATTTTTGAGCATCATTCATTTGGAATTCTGATTCAGTGTCTTACCTGTCCATTAGGACTCAACCCTTTCCCCTTGGGTCTTCAGTGCTGACCATTGTCTGTGGATGTGTTGGCCACCATGCTTTGCCCTTGGCTGCACTTCCATGGTTGGTCCCAGAATACGGCCATTTCCTCTACTTATTTATTTATTTTTTATTGTTAACTAATCTCTATGCCCAACATGGGGCTAAAACTCAGTACCCCAACATTAAGAGTCACACGTTCTGTCGACTGAGCCAGCCAGGTGCCCCAAGGCTATTTCCCCTACATGCCTGCCCAGCTGTGTGGCATGCCTAGTAGCGCCATGTACCCAGAAAAATAACGAAATTACTAATAATATAGTAAAACAACTACTATTTTAGCAAGAGGTATTATTTGATTTATAAGTAGACATTATCATCCTCATTTTAAAGATGAGGAAACTGAGACTTAGAGAAAGAAAACAAACTTATTCTAGATTATTCTATCAACTTTCTAGGGCTGTGTAGCAAATTACCATAAACTTAGTGCCTTAAAGTAATACACATTAATTATCTCAAAGTTCCTGTGAAAGGAGTCTGGGCAGGGTCTCACAAGGCTGCAATCAAGCTGTCAGATGGGCTATGTTCTTGTCTAGATGCTTGACAGAGAAAAATTCACTTCTAAGCTCATTCACATTGTTGGCAAAATTCATTTCTTTGTAGCTGTGTGACTGAGGGCCCCAGCTTCTTACTGGCTGTCAGCTTAAGGCCACCCTCACTCAAGGCCACTGATAGTTCCCTGACACATCGCCTGCTTTATAAACAATTCATATGGTTGTTTGTTTTTTAAGGATAGAAGAATAGTCTCACCCCAGTGTACTAAGATGGGGTCTTATATAAGGTGACATAATCATGTGAGCGACATTATCTCTCTTTTGCTATGTAACTAACATAATTACAACAGTGACATCCCATCACACGTGCCATATTTAATAGGTTAGGAGCAAGTCATGGCTTCACTTGCCCTCAAGGGGAGAGGATTATATGAGGGTGTGATTTATTGGTGGTCACCTTAGGGTGTGTCTGCCACAGTCCCATAGCTGCTAAGTGGCCAATGAGGGACCAGAGCCATGCCAAACTGCCTCCCTGGAGCCCCAGGCTTCTTACTTTCTCATCTGCCCCTGTTGCCACATGAAATTGTCCTGTCTTGTGAGTCTTGAGTTGTGAAGATTGGAGACACCTTTAACATTGGTCTCAAGGTCATGTTCACCATTTGTTGTTGTTGTTCAATCTCTTAATTTTTCAATATAAACCATCTTGGAGAGGGTTTGAAATAGTCCTGCTTGTTTTAGAATGTCATTTACGTATTACTCAGGCTTGTTGGGGGATTGTCAGTGGTTTAGGACAGTAAAAGCACCAACAGAGCCCTTGGAACAAACCTGGGCAGATATACTATATAAACTCACTACTATGTTCATGGGGCTGAATTCTGTTTCTCCCAGGGACAGCTTCTATAAACACATGGAGACTTCACAAATGTCCAAAGAAGAAGAAAAAGACCTAATGCTTTTTTCCAGTTTAAATCAATTCAGAAATATTCATATCTGGATAGAATTTAAATTCGTTTCTCAGTGACATACAAAGGAGCTATGAGAGCTGCAGCCTCCCTGAAGACAATTGTCAATGCATTCGATACTTTTCTCTCACGGTGTCACAATTCCTTTTTATTTCTGGGGAGGCAACCCCTGTCACCAATTGCACATGACAGCCGTACTTTGAGGCTGCCATAGATCTGTGGGTAAGCCTGATTTCTTGGCCTTCCTGTATTTTAACTTTCCCAACAGTGATAGAGTGGAGATCTGATGTGCCGAGCAGACTCCACAGAGAGTTTTGTCTACTGTTTATTAGTCTGTGATGACAAACAACTCTGCAGAAACGTAAAGTGTGTCCTACTCTAGTGTCTGAGATAGATTCTAAGTTCATTCAAACTCATATAGAAAAAGCTCAAAAAGGCAATAGCAACACAAGCTGGTCTTGATAGAAAATCAGTATTGCTTTATCAGGCACACTAAAAATTTTTTTCTTTAATCATGAATAATTTAGGTTTCCCAAATACAATTTTTAAATATGCTAGCACACTGTACAGTGCTTCCATCATTCATAGCGGAGTAATGTCACAGTGAAGAAAGAGCACAGGGAAAGCAAGGAATTCAGCAGAACGGAATTTATGAAAGTGGTGTAAAAACAGATACCAGCAGTGCACGCAAAGCTCATCTCAAAACGCATTGTTCACATAAGACAAGACAAGATATCTACATTCTGCCACCTAAACTGTAAAAAATACATTGACCAAAATGTATTGCTTTTTTGAATTGCTTTTGAATTGGAGGAAATATTTAAACAAGTTAAGCCAAAGAAATAAATGACAAAATAATATGCAATATCTTATAAAACTAGAAACTTCTGTAAAGAAGGGGGGATTGGAGACCAATCTGTGGAAAGTTGCCATTATAATGACGTTGTGCCATTTCTTTATGACACAGGCCACAGTCAGAAATTGTAGTTCTTTTGGAGAGTGGTTCCTGATTCCTACAAAGTCCTTTGTTTTCTGAGCTTACTGTAGTCAGGGCTTGATCGCTCAGAGAGAGAGAGAGAGAGAGAGAGAGAGAGAGAGAGAGAGAGACAGTGGGCAGGGGGAGGAAGGATGCAGATGTGGAGAAATTTAGACCCACTATGGCTGGGCACCAGATGAAGGCTAAGTGGGGGTGGAATCACCCTCTAACCTCACCCCATTGCTCCCCTGACCCAACACTAGAGAAATGCAGAAAGACAGAAGGAAAAAAAGGTGAAATTAGTCTTTACTTGATCCCTCAGGATAACTTATTGTTAGACCTTTCCCTCCTGAAGCGAGTCACCGAGAGTGAAACCAACGGACACAAATGGAGATGGTATATGGGTTTATTTTAGTTTGGCCGAATGGCCCCTCCCGGTGGTGGCAAGTCCTCAGGAGAGAGTGCCACCGTGCTGAAGCTCAGGGGTTATATAGGTCATAGCAAGGCAGAAAAAGTCATCATTGAGGTAACCAATCATAAGCTTACAGCATTACATAGGGCTCACTCACATTTTGACACACAACCATGAGATTCGGCAGAAACCTATTAATTTTAGAGTTTTTTTTTTTTTGTCTCAAGAGAGATTGAAGTGACCAATCACAGGTCTGAAGGGGAGGCGAAGCAGGTGCACAGAAGCGAGAACTTTGCGGTTAAAGGGTGTAAAGGGTGGGACCTAGCAACAGTATCTTAGAAAACAAGTTACCCTTTAAATGATAATTTATGGGTTACATCTTGGGATCCCCAGAGCTCAATTTCCCAACCCTTGATTGTTCAGGCAGAAGGGCTGGAGAGTGAAACAATGGTTGGTAATTTTTCATTAGGGTCAGCTTGACCCGAGAAGGGTCTTACATTATGATACAATAGAAAATTAGGTTGAAGCAATGAAATCATTTAAATATCTCATGGAAGTTTAGAGGAAGGAGCTTCCAGAGTTGGCTCAGCATCTCAACATGAGTTAGTGCTGAATTCTCATGGCATTCACCTCCAGCTGCAAGATGGCGACTACTGTTCCAGCCATCACCTCCTCATGGGATGTTGGATGGAGGTGAGGGGGGAAGGATGCACAGAAGACAGTAAAAGAGGTGAGTCTCACATGATTGCCAGAGGAGCTGAAACACACAGCTGCAATTGGAAATAGAATATCCTTTTTCAAATGAAGGGATTTAAGGAGGGCGAGAGGAAGGGAGGAGAGAAAGGGGGAGTAGTGTACAAATTCTAGTGAAATGCTCTGATCTGTCCTTAATAGACTATTGTTTAGAGGAAGCAAAAGAAATACCAATCACATGCAATTTCCTTCCAATTCAAAAATCTGGGTTTATAAAAAACTTGGAAATGGGCCAGCCTGAAGCCAGAATGAGCTGACAGGATTGCAGTTAAGGCGAGTCATCAGAGCTATGAGTAAAAGCTACACAATGGCTCAATTCAAACGCTTTAAAAGTAAAAGGGATTTCACTCCCATTATCTAGGCTTTTAGTAGAACCAAAATTTTCAATTCACAAAGGCTCACAGTTTAATTCCACTCTGTGGTGCTTGTCAGAGTTTCCCTTCCCTGACATTTCTTTTCTTCTTCCTTGTTAGGGCAATGCCATACTTTTCAGCCTGGTTTTGATTTTTGTTTTTGTTTTTTCTTTTAATTCTCTTTTTCGGCCCAACTTTCTCTCCTCTCTAGTTCGATGTTGATGCTGCCTCAATTTTCATGGAAACAAATTGTTTCAGTGTGAGTAGAAATTTAGACCAATCCCCAGGAACATTGTTTGTTATCAGGAAGAGAATCCTAGCTGGCAGCTGTGTTTTAAAAAAAGTCTCTGCGTGTTTGCATATCAGAACAACAGGCATAGGCGACAACGGATGAGCTTTAAGAGAGGTAGCATAGTGTGATGAATAAGAGCACAGACTTTGGACCCAGACTGTCAGGGTTTAACCCCCAGCCTTAACACCTAATCCTTGTGTGATGCTGGAAGCTATGAAATTACAATGCCTCAGTTTCTTCATCTGTAAAATAGGAATGATATTAATGGATACCTCAGAGTGTTACTGTGACAATGGAATGAGTTTATGTCTCTAGAATCCAACTATTTACCATCTCCATTACTACCTATCAATGCCTGTGCCACCATCATCTCTTTATGGATTCCAGCCTCCCTACTAGTCTCCCTGTCTCTACCTTACCCTGCCCTGCCAAGGTCTATTTCCCAACACAGCAGATAGACTTATCCTTGTATAATGTAAGTCAAATGTGACATCACGCTTTTGCTCTCCATCATGCAGGAGCTCCCTGTCTCCGTTATTAGAAAGACAAAGTCTCCAGAGTGGCCTAAAAGACCCTACATGAGCTGGTCTCTCATTACCTCTCTGACCTCACTTCCTCTGAGTCTTCCCTTCCCCTCACTCTGTCCCAGCCACACTGGTCTCCTTGTAGTTCCTTGCACATACCAACTGCTCTCCTGCCTTATGGTTTTGCTCTGGCTGTTCTCTCTCCCAGAATTTTCTTCTTTTAGATATCTGCATGGCTTGGTCCATTACCTTTTTCTCAATAGCTTTATTGAGGTAAAATTTACATACCATAAAATTCACCTGTTTTAAATACACACTTCAGTGGTTTAAAGTATATTTACAGAGTGGTATAACCATCACCCCAATCCATTGTAGAACATTTTCATTACCTCAAAAAAGAATCCTGTGCATTCAGCTATTATTCTATTATCTCATCCCTCCCATCCTAACACAACCTTTAATCTACTCTCTCTGTCTCTATATTTGCCTACTCTGACATATCATGTAAGTAGAATCATGCAATTTGTGGCCTTTTGTGATTGGTTTCTTTCACTTTGCATGTTTTCAAGGTTCATTTATATGGTAGCATGTAACCACACTTCATCCCTCTTCATTGCTGAATGCTACTCCATCATGTCGATAGAGCACATTTTCATTAATCAGTTACGGACACTTTGATTGTTATGACTAATGCTATTATGAACTCCATGCATAGGCTTATGTGTGGACATATATTTTTAATTGTCTTTGGTATATACCTAGGAAAGGAATTACAGAAACTGCCCACTTGTTTCCCAGAGTGGCTGCACCATTTTACATTCCTACCAGCAATGTATGAGGCTTCCAATTTCTTATTGCCAACACTAATTGTTATTTGATTCTAACTTTCCTAGTGGGTGTGAAGTAGTATCTCATTGTGGTTTGGAATTTCATTTCTCGAATGATCAATGGTATTAAACATCTTTTCATGCACTTGATGGCCATTTCTTTTCCTTCTTTGGAGAAATGCCTATTCCAATCCTTTCTTGATTTTTAATTGTGTGATTTGTTTTCATGTTATTGAATTGTAAGTGTTCTTTATATATCATGGATACCAGTGTCTAATCAGATATATGGTTATAAGAAATACATGATTTGCAAGTATTTTCTTCTAATCTATGTACTGTGTTTATTGTTTACTGTGTCCCTTTGCTAAAATATGACCTCTACCAGGCCAGACATCTTTTTCTGTTTTGTCCAGTGATGTATCCCCAGTGCCTAGAACAGTGTCTGGCATATAGCCGTCATTCTATAAATATTTTTGGATCAATATATTAATGAATTTTCAAATAGCGATTGCTGTGTGAGTTGGTGTTGTCTTCCTGCATGAAGAAAGCAATTCAAAATTCAGCGCTGAAAGAATCCTATCAGTCAGATCTAGAGGCCTTGTCAAATAGGCTCCAAAACTGTTTGAGTACTTTTTTTTATACTTGTAAGAGTTTTTCTTTTTATCATTTATAAAATAAAGAAAATGAGATCCCAGTATTTACTTCATAGGTGACATGAAAAGGAAGTGAAATAATGTATGTGACAGGTGATTCAAACTAGATAGAAGTCTATTTCTCTCTCATATGATAGATAGTCTAGTACAATCAGGTCTTTTCTGTTCCAGGAGGTAGGCTTAGGCATCATGTTTCTTTCATCTTTTTCTTCCTCTACCTCCTAGAGTGTTGCCCTTTTTATAATGAAGCTATTGCTGCATAGCAAACTACTCTAAAACTTAATGACTCAACACAACAATTTCTATTTATTTATTTATTTATGCTCCTGGTTCTTAAGATCTGCAGTTTAGTTTGTGCTCCGGTGGATGGTTCTTCTACTGGTCTTACTTGGGATTGCTCATGTGGATATAGTCATCTGGTGGCCTGACTGAGGCTGGACATTTTAAGACAGCCTGCTCATGTGCTGGCTGTTAACTGGGCATCTCTCTCCCTGTGGTCTCTCACTGCCAAGGAGGCTAACTCGGACATCTTTACACGACAGTCACAGTGTACCAAGAAAGAAAAGTAGATGTTGCATGGTACTTTTAACAGCGTTCTAGGCTTAGAACTCTGTTATTGTCACTTTCCCCATTCTGTTTGCCAAAGAAGACTAAAAGGATGGAGAAAGAGACTTTACCTTTTGGTGGAAGGAATGGCAGGGCCACATTGCAGAGGGGCATATGTATATAGATGGGATGAATTTGTGGCTATTGCTGTCTACCACACACTCACCCCTGTTTGATTGAAGTCATCCCTTGAGTATCACATTTGTATCTCAGTAGCTCACATGTAATTGCTAGAAGTGAGTCCTGTGGCTGACTTAAGCCACCCTAGACCTACTGAATCAGGAACCCTAGGGGTGGGGTTGGGCAATGTGTATTTTAACATCAGGTGATTCAGTTGCACCCCTGTTTGAGAACCATGCTCTGTTGCATACTGTGGTGCTGGGCCCACGTCCCTTCTTTAGGCCAGGGCAGCAATTCTCAAGCTGCAGGGAATCTTCACTGCTGACATAGCTGTGTCCCTCACTGGGAATTGTCCTCAACTTCAGGGACCTGCCTTGCCCAAGGTTATAGTCTCTACCAGCCCATAGTCCATGGCCAATGACTAGTTGATATAAGGATGCAAAAGCCCAACCTCTTATACCAAATAGAGATAATTCTTTCTTTCTAATGTTTATTTTTGAGAGAGAGAGAGAGAGTGATTGGGTGAGGTGCAGAGGTGGGGGGGGGGATAGAGGATATATAGCAGGCTCTGCGCTGACAAAAGAAAGCCTGATGTAGGGCTTAAAATGACACACTGTGAGATCCTGATCTGATCCAAAGTCAGATGCTCAACTGACTGAGCCACCCAGGCACCTCCCACATTGGGACAATTCTAGAGAGCTTTCTCAGCTCAGAGCTCTCTGTAGATCAGCTGAAGCCTCAGTTGTGACCACATTGCAAGTCACCTTCTTTCTTTGTCCAATCCTACTCTCTTCACTCCGTGATAGATCTAGCTCTGAAGAACACCTCTAATATAGCTTTTACACACAACTGTCCACCTCAGAGCCTATTTCCAGGGGACTAATCCAAGATATGCTTAAAATAACCTATGCACGAGGATTTATAGTAGTAGAAAATCAAACAAATGCCCACAGTAGTGGACTGCAGCCTGTGAAGAGAATTATCAGTGGACATGGAAAGATCTCTGACAAAATAATGCTGATAAATACTAATAAGTATATAGCACTTACTATGTAGTAGGCACTGTTCTAAGGTCTTTATGCTTACATGCTGTTACTGTGCTTAGGTGAAGAAGAGTAGAGAACAGACCAAGGAGGAATCTCCCAGGCATATGAAATAGCGTATCTGAAGGTCCAGGGGCAAGAGAGGACTTGAAATATTTAAACAACTAAATGTATATATTTTATATGTGATAACAAAATATGTGATATATTATATATAATGGTTTATAGATACGATTTATAATGTATATTATAAGAGAAGTATATAGTACTAGTGGAAAAAGGACCAGAGAGAAGACCGGAGAATTAAGATGGGACTGGTAGGAGGATGTAGCATGCCTGGAGCCCAGAGACCACTTAAGAGGTTGTTACTCTGGTCCCAGCAGGAGGCAACCGTGTCTTGGACTAATGTAGGAGGAGGAAGAGAGGCAGATTTGGTTTTGTTTGTATGTGAACAGTGGGATACTGTCAGGAATTGGGTTTTAATATACTAAATTGGAGATTCCTAGTAGACATCCAAGTGAAGATGTCAATTAGACAATTGGATATGAGGTTTGAGTTCAGTCTGAGCTGGAGATTGAGTTGGCAGTGTATCCATGTTATTTAAAGGCATAATATTAGATGAACTCATTTAGGAAATTAGTGTTGGTGGAGAAGGCTTCCCTTCAGATCAGTCCGAGGACTCACAAATCAGTCCTACATACCTACATATGTGTGTGTGTGTGTGTGTGTGTGTGTGTGTGTGTTTGTTTATATACAAATATATATAAACAAATACAAATGGATAGATGAATCTATGTGAGACACCTATCTTTAAGGGGAAGATGGAAGAGAAGGAACATAGCAAAGGTGATGAAATAGGAGCATGGAGAAAATGAGAATACCAGGAAAGGAGTACTCTGGAAATCCAGAAAGACAAGTGTTTAAAGGTGATCAATGGCTGCAAAGAATTGTAAACTGGGCCCTTGGGCTTGCCACTTAGGAGGTCATTAGTGACCTCAACAAGAGCAGTTTTGGGTAGTAGAGCCCGGATTGTGATGGATTGAATAGTGAAAGTGGGGAAGGAAGGTACTAAGTGAGGAAGGAAGGAAGGAGGGTGGAAAGGAGAGAAAAAAAGAAAAAATGAGTAAGGTAAGTGTGAAAAGAAGTCATTTAGAAAGAGATATATGGTATTCAATGGCAAATTCCCCATCTAAAATAATGACTCTTAGGATTATAACTATATGACTTTGAACAATGTCTATTTCATCTAGTGGTTGTATTACATATTTTAACACATTATGAAATGCCCAGAGTGGCCCATACTAGTGTCTAAGCATACAAAATGGAAATTTTTAAAATAAAATAGAAGCTATCATTATTATTTTTAGCATTATCTAACTATCATGAAACTCCACACTCTCATAAGCCTGAACTTGAAATAGCATTAAAAAAAAATCTCATTAGTACCAAAAACACATAGACAAATTAAATAAAGATTAGAGAAGAGCAACAGGGGTGAGAATTCATGTCGTTATTACTTGTTATTTGTCAACCTAATTACCATCAATATTGTTTAACAGGTAGCCTGATCTCTTAGGAGTCAGGGTGACTGAATTTCTGACTCGAAGTGAAATAAATGTTCACCCCTGAGAGGTGTTATTTCTTTCGGCTCCAAAGAACCAGCTGGTGCTATGAAAACAGTTAATTGGATTTTTCCATGTCCCTCAAAAAAGCTTCTTAAAGAGCTCATTTTCTTTTCATACAGGAACATTTTATTCACAAAAGTCTTGTTTTAGGATCATCTAATCAAGTCTTTAAGAATTTGGTACTCCTTCTTTTGGATCCCCATGTGCCATTTTGACCAAATGAATGCAAATGATTATTGAAAGACTTTTGTTGTTGGGAAGGAGGGGAAATGCTTTCAAGAAAGTAAACGCAGGGCATGTGGGCCGCTCAGTCAGTTAAGCAATGGACTCTTGATTTCTGTGTGGGCCCTGACCTCATGGTTCACAGGATCAAGCCCCACGTCAGGCTCTGGGCTGTCAGCTTGAAGCTTTGGGTTCTCTCTCTCCCTCTCTTTCTGCCTATAACCCTCCCCAACCCTCTCCCCCTTCCCACCTTCATGTGTGTTGCACATGCACTCTCCTCAAAATAAATAAACATTTTAAGAAAGTCAATTCAGGGGTGGCTGGGTGGCTCAGTCGGTTAAGCATCTGGCTTCAGCCCAGGTCATGATCTCATGGTTTGTGGGTTCGAGCCCCGTGTAGGGCTCTGTGCTGACGGCTAGCTCAGAGCCTGGAGCCTGCTTCAGATTCTATGTCTCCCTCTCTCTCTGACCCTCCCCTGCTTGCGCTGTCTCTCTCTGTCTCTCAAAATATGTTTTAAAAAAACATTAAAAAAAAAGAAAGTCAATTCAGATTTTTTTTGCCTCAAAAGTAATAAATGTTAAGGGAATTTATGGTTCTGTGTATTACAGACCTACTCAGAAAAATCAGTTATAAGACCCATATCTACAATAAAAAAAAAAAAGACCTCTGTCTACATTGTGTCCTCTAATACAATAGCCACATTGGCTGTTGAGCACTTGCAATATGTCTAGTATAACCAAGAACTGGATTTTTTATTTTATTTAATATTTATTAATTTACATTTAAGAACTGAGGGGCACCTGGGTGGCTCAGTTGGTCAAGTGACTGACTTTGGCCCAGGTCATGATCTCTGGTTCATTTCAAGCTAAGTGCCGTATAGGGCCTCTGTGCTGACAGCTCGGGGCCTGAAGCTGCTCCAGATTCTGTGTCTTCCTCTCTCTGTGCTCCTCCCCCACTCATGCTCTGTCTCTCTGTCTTTCTAAATAAATAAATAAGTAAATTTAAAAGTTGATACTCAGTTAAGTTATTGGAAAACTTAAGTTTGGAACAACTGGAATGTATAAATTTACTTTTTCTTACCTGTAAATTTTGTGTAATATAAATACAGATTAAGAATTTTTAATAAGGGGTGCCTGGGTGGCTCAACTGGTTAAACAGCTAATTCTTGATTTTATCTCAGGCTCACATCAGAGTCCCAGGGTCATGGGATTAAAACCTGAGTTGGGCTCCGTGCTGAGCATGGAGCCTGCATGGAATTTTCTCTCTCTCTCCACTGCTGCTCTTCTTCCCCATTCAATGTGCTGGTGCTCTCTCGCTCTCTCTCTCTCAAATTAAAAAAGAAAAAAAATCCAGAAAATAAAAAAGTTTTATTAAAAAAAGAATTTTTAATGAAAATTTAGCATCTAAATTGAGGTGTGTTATAAATATAAAACATACAACAGATTTACCTCAATAATATTTCATATTCATTACATGTTGAAATGATCATCTTTGGGACATATGGGTTAAATAAAATGTACTTTTAAAATTAATTTTACCTATTTATTTTTAGTTTTTATTAAGGTGGCTACTGGAAATGTTTTAATTACATATGTGGCTTGCAGTATGTTTATATAGATACATATGTGTGTGTGTGTGTGCGTGTACGTGTGTGTGTGTGTGTGTGTGTACACATTCCCAACAAGCTTCATTAAAATCTATCAAAACTACTGAAGAGTATATAAAAACAGGCTGGCTGCCATTTTATTTTTAAGACAGTGGACTTTAGAGTTACTGTGCTAATCTTTTACTAGTAGCGAATTTTTTAAGTAGTGTTGGAGAGCAAGAATTCCTGTTTGCTCAAAGGTCCTTTTAGCTTGGACTAAGAATCAAATTGACATGACATCAATTAATAGGAGAAAATCCAATTTAATAGGCATACATATGGGGAATCCACATAGACATGGAAATTTCAAAAACAGGCAAAAATGAGGAGAAGGGTCTGGGATTTCAGAGGAAAGGAATGTGGTGCCTTCCAGTTGGATGGGGGCTGGTGGCATGGGCAATGAAAGAATTCACCCGAAGTAGAAGAAAGGAGATGGAAGGTTATTGAATGCACCACAAGGGAACAGCATGCAGGACAGCAAAAGAGAGACTGTCTGCCAAGAGGCAGTGATGAGGGGCTGTAAGTATAGGGTAGAGTGAGGAACAATGGAGATGGACGGAATTTTCCCTTTTTTGGTAACTGTGCCTGGTTGTAAGTAGCTCATTTGTTCGCTAGGGCCTATGGCCATTTCAAGATGCGTCCCTTAATGAGCCTGTTTGCATTCAGCTGGGCCCTTTAGCCTTACACAACTTTCCACTGCTCAAACCTGCTGCCTAAATGCGGCCTCTAACAAGCAGTGAACTTTTTGGGGTGATAAGAAGAGCAGATGTTTGGTAATTAGATATTGCCCTACCATACAAGTGGGTCATTCAGATAAAATTTATCTCTGCTAATAACCCTAATTCTGGGAAAGACCCTCAATTTAGAATCTTCTATGTAGGAAGAGACAAACATTTCTCTTGAGCCCACAGGGTCTCAAATGCTTTGGCTCAAAATAATGCGCATGCCAAAATGGCATGTTCTGTGGGGATCCTGAGGGATCTTACTGAAGGGTTAGTAATGACTGAATCAGGCACATTTAAAAATAATTGTAGCAAAATATTTGGGAATTTGCCCTGAGAAAATATCAAAGAGCCGAGAAAGTTTTATTTAAGATGAAATTCATGGCAGCTTCATTAGTAATCAAGAAAAATTGAATATACAACAATAAAAAGTGGTTAAGTCTTAGAAATTATATTAATATCATGAAATTATTAAAAATACTTGTGATGCTCATAGCAATAGGTAAAATGCTTATCACCCAGTGTTAAATGTATCATGCAATATACAAAATTTGTACTTGTATTAAAGTTAGGACAAAATTTAAATCATATATATAGGGAGAGAGACATGAATTAGAGAGGAATGTGAAAAAAAGAAAAATAATTGATTTGTTAGGCTATTGAAAATGTTTTTGTGCCTCCCTAAAAAAATGGGGACATTGTTTTGTATAATTATTACCTAATAAACATTATAATTCTTATACTCTAAACATATAATTCATTATAATGTTTGTGTAATAAATAAGTATATAGTAAATCAGAAAACTACATTACAGTGAAGGAAACATGTAAACATTTCATTTAGCAATTGAGAATATTTCCATTAAATCACAATATTTGGATTAAATCAATTGAGTATCGCCATGTAATTCAAGATGAAGCTTCATTTTCTTCTAAAAGTGTATCAAGGCTAAATGGTCTTCTCAGGGTCATATGACCCAGGCTGGATCCTACTTACTGTATATCCTGTTGGTGGTTTTAGAAAAAAAGAGATCACAAAGGTGTTTGGAAATGTGATGCTTTGATGGTCAGAGGGAGGCTGAGTTGAGACTGTCAGTGACATTTGCAAATATGTGAAAGGCAATATTCCGCCCAGAGAGAGGAAGCAGAATATCACCAGGAAGATCATTTTGTGCTAATATAGGGTGATAGCACCATGACACTTCCTTCTCTTTTCCTGACCAGATTTTTCATTTTTCTTGTTCCAGTTCATTCTGACAATGATGTGCAGCCTAATTACTTTTTTTGGCATGGCTTTAATTGAGGCCCTCTATCTCTTAAACTCAACATTACATAATTATTTGCATTTTTTTTCTTTTTAACTCCTTCTAATAACTGCTTTAGTCAGTGAATTTCTACTGATTTTGAAAGGAAAAGGTGTTCATTTTCCTATATTTTGAAATTTAAAGCAACCTTGTCTAAAATCAGTTAATCAGCAAGACTTGAAGTAGGGTTGTAAAAATATTATTAGCATATGCAAATCACTAATCATTTCTATATTATAATCCATTTGACCCACATCACTTCATAAACCTGGCTTTAGAGGAGAATTAAGTGATGGGGGGCACAGTTTGAATACTGAAGAAGGGTAGTTTGTTTTAATATATTAACCTTGAAATAATTCCCAAGTGACAGGCCCACAGGTATGATATTTATTCTTTCCTTAAATTTACATAATGTGCAGCAATCATTTTTATGCCCCAATTATGCTTGGCATTACTCGAGCTAGGCTATTAGTGTTTTTGAGGCAGTTTGGCTTGTTGGAAATAAAGCAGATCTTGGAATCGGAGCATCCTGGGTTCTAATCCAGTCTCTGCTAGATCACACCTGGGGGCAAGCTACTTAACCTCTCTGAACTTCAGTTTCCTCATCTCTAAAATATGGGTAATATCACACATCTTATTGCATCATTGTAAGCATTAAATTAGCTCAAGAATGAAAAACACATAAAGTCTACTGCTGCGTGATTGGTTCTCAACGGAGGGTAGCTACAGCGAGCACTGGGCTCCACCAAGATTGTTACTCCACTTTAACAAAACGTTCTGAAACGCTGAAGAGCACCAGAGAAGAGAAATAAAAATCTTAAAGTAGAAAAATAGGTAATTCTCAAGCAAGTTTTAAGAAATAAAAGGAATTCAAATTATTTGAAATGGGTGTATGACAATTGCAGGCATTATCTAATAGCTCTCTTCAAATACATGAAGGCGTTTGATGAGGAAGAAAAAGGGGGTTTGTGTGTTCCCAGCTCCATTCTGAATAAAAGAAAAATAAATCAGCTTAAATTGCAACAAGTAATTGAGGCTCAACAAAATGACTACCATTTTAACTGTGAAATGTTAGAACCAACTCTAGGAGAGCTTTCGGAATTTCTGGGGTGGACAGGGGTTGCCTACACAGTGTCCATTTCCCCTACCCCTTTCTTTTTAAATTTTTTAAATGTTTATTTATTTTGAGAGAGAGAGAGAGAGAGAACAAGTGGGAGGAGGGGCAGAGAGAGAGAGAAAGGAGAGAGACAAAGGAAAGAGAATCCCAGGCAGGCTCCACACTGTCAGCAAGGAGTTCGACACAGGCTCAAATTCACGAATTCACATGAGATCATGACGTGAGCAGAAATCAAGTCAGATGCTCAACCACCTGAGCCACCCGGGCACCGGATCCCTTTGTTAACAGTACCCAGAGTCTCCTTTGCTTATGTATTCGTCCTTCACGCAGCCCAAGAGTTTTGGGAAGGGAAGCTTCCTCTTCTCCTAGTTCTAATGGTGGGTTTGCAGTTGTCTTATGTTAATGAACACATTACCTAGGTGGTCATGGGAGTTACGATGCCCAATCAGAGTGAATTTCAGGACTCCTGCTTGAGTTGCTGGGAAAGAAGTTCTCTTGCTATTTTTATTTTATTTTTTAAAATTTTTTTTAACATTTTATTTTATTTTTTGAGAGACAGAGAGAGACAGCACAAGCAGATGAGGGCCAGAGAGAGAGGCACACACAGAATCCAAAGCAGGCTCCAGGCTCTGAGCTGCCAGCTCAGAGCCTGATTTGGGGCTTGAACCCATGGATGCAAGATCACAACCTGAGCTTACGTCAGATGCTTAACTGACTGAGCCACCCAGGTACCACAAGTTCTCTTTTTAAGGGCATTATGATGTTCAGATGTGAAGCTTCTGATAGTGTGGCAACCATCTCAGGATCATGAGAGAAGCCAGCCTAAGGGAGAAAGAGTGAAGAGACACCAGAAGAAATGAGGACTTTGATGACCTTGCAGAGCTGATCAATCAAACCAATGGTAGTCCACTTGAATTTTGGACTGGTCAGGTACATGAGCCCAAATCCTTCTGTCATTTAAGTGGTTTTCTCATATTGCAACAAATGCTGTCCTAATGAGACACTCATCTTTTCTGAAGTTTTATCTCAATTTCAAGTATGTTTGTGTTTTGTCTCCACACAAATGGGTTACAAACACTCTCAGGACTAGCATTTTTGAGTTCTGTTTATTTTGGATCTCCTACAACACCTAATATCATGACCTTTCTGCAACAGACCCTCTAGAAATGTTTGTTTACTGAAGATCATGGCTGACCAGCCCATCTTCAAATCCTATTGTCTCCTATAAGTCTCAGTAGGAACACAGATCGTTTTTCAGGTTATTTTCAAACCTTTTTCCCACTCGGGGCTGTCACTGTCATTATCTTTCAGGTTGGGAAAACGGTTTCAGCGAATGAATTTACTACCTTTTATTTAGCTCTCTGCCACTCCAGTGCTAGCCAGAACCTAGACTGTCTAAAAAAATAATAATAATAAAGGTTTTTGGGGAATTCTACTAAAACCATCACAGCAGTTATATCTCATTTTAAGGATGTGCTAAATATCTGTAGAAATAAAACTTGCAACTCCCAGAACTCTTGAAAAATTAATATTTTAACTCAACTTTATGCATGGCTTGCTATTGCAGCATTACATCTAACAGAAAATCTGAGCCATTAACTAATTCTCTTTCAAATAGCTTGTGATGTTAGCATTTGAAATATGTCTATGGTGGGAAAAATTATGTGTGGCAAAAATGTGATTTGTGTAGTTCATCACGTGACCATGGACTTCAGAATCAGTATTGGGTGAGGGTCAAATCCTGATCCTAAGTGTGACCTTATAATGTCCTGCTGTCTCTAGATGTTTGAGCGTCCCTGTCATTGTTTTATTCCTTCCAACCAGTCTTCTGAACTAACTAAAGCCATGGGAAGGCTTCCTTTTTGTCCTCCCAAATGAAAGAAAGCTCATGACCAAAAGCTTTTGTAATTAATTTATATACATATATAATAATAATTTAGCTAGCTCTTTTCACTTCTCTAAATTAACTTTGGCATAACAAAAGCCATCTCCATCAGTTCCCACTGAAAAAGATAAATACAATTGAAATCACATTTCCATTTTTTCCCCAACTGGAGGCGCATATAATTCTGGGTGGAGGTTGAAGGACTCAGGAGAGATTGCAGAAAATGTCCTGGTTTGTTGGACTCATGGTATTAATAGAATTGAAGTTCTTTGTTTTTGCACAGAATAAATAAAGAGCAAGGGCTGACAAAGTGTAGGCTTATTGCCAAGTTCCTGACCTTTTAAAGACTCACAAAAACTAGGAATGTGTTCTCAACCTAGTGAAGTTTCCAGGCCACAGAGAAAACGGAAACTATCAGGTCTGACTGATAAAGATGTTTGTAATCCTTTTCTGAAGGCACCCAACAGCCTTTGGTAAGATACTATACCAATTCTGTTTTTGGACATTTTTCCAAGCATCCAATTTGTAAGGACTTGCCTGTTTTCCTGGCCATATAGCCCCTTTCCCTATACAAGTTGCATCTTCACCCTAAATAACATTTACATTTATTTACATTTACATAATGTTTACCATATGTGAGCCGCTTTTCTAGCCGCTTTGCATACATTAGCTCAATTCTCCTAATAATCCTATGAAGTACATAGTATTTTAGACCCAATTCACAGATGGGAAAACTGATGCACAAAGTCATACAGCTAGCAAGTGGCAGAACTGGAATTTGAACCAACAACTGACTCACTCTGGGGGCATCTATCCTTTTAACCACTGTGCTCCACAGTCTCACAGTTGACCTCAGGGTTTGAGATCAAACTACCAGCAAATAGGAAGAAATTATAGGTCCACATTAGTAACCTGTCAGGCCTGTAGCTTAGACTTGATCTGCTTTGCGTTGGACCTCAGTTTGCATCACCTCTTGTTTCTCCCAAGCCATAGTCCCTGTCCAGTATGGCTAATCCTTTGGAACTTATGTGTTGGGTGGAATCCCTAAAACCTGAGGTTGGAGCTGCCTGATCCTAGCTTGCTAAGCACTCTTTGCTTCCTTATCGGCTCATGGACTCTGCTGTTGTCTTCTGCCTTTGCCCATCACAGACCTCTCCATGCCTGGCTTAGCCCCATCTTGGCCCAGTTTGTTGGCTCTTTGACCTTTCCAGCGCTGGCTGGACAGCTCTCTGGACTTCTTTTATGCCTCTTTTGATGCTGACTTGACATTGCCTGTTGTTTATGTCCTTTGTCACCTTCAGAACTCAGCTGCCAGCCTCAGTTCTGACCCCTTTTTCTTGCTCTTTCCCACTTCTCTTCATGAGGGGGTCTTTGTCCTCACTCCCTTCCCAAACTTTCCTCTCTCCACTGTTCCACCTTTCTTATGAACCACACCATTTTAGGTCTTCTCTCCATTTTGCTTATTCTCCCAACTCTTCATAATATCAACTTCTTGGGTTTCTCCTATGAACATCCAGTTTTCTCTCTGCATATTCTCTTCTAATTCTGTTTGTCTGTTTTTATATACTCTCCTCCTCTTACACTCTGATTTGGAATCACCAATTTTCTAAGAAAATGAGTCTTGTAGCAACTCTCTGTAGGCTGGGAAAAATTAATATTTTGGAATTATATTTGTCTGACTTAAATATCAGAGCTTCAGCTTCCTCATCTGTGAAATAAGGATAATAACACTACCTTATAGAGATATTGTAGGAGTTGCATAAGATTATGGAAAGCACTTGGAAGCCTATGTTACACTAAATAAACGTGAGGCATTATTAGTACAAAGAACACTATGGAATCTTTAAAATATGGAAAGAGTAAGTAGTTTCTACTCTGCATCATAAACTAGCCCAAGAATTAGCCACTTTGTTCCTGTTCTCTAATCTTTATAGCGGGTACCGATATACAAAGCAAATGCATTAGGAAACCTAAGAGCTTATAATAGCCATACAGGTCTCTGCAGTCTCTCAACATTTTTGTCAAATTCTCCAGCACTCTTGTTGAGTCCCTGCTTTCTTCACCAGAAGGAATAAAACTTTTTCTTAGATTAAGCCAGAGATGGTAGTTTACTGGCTAAATTTGCTTCTCTGATATACTTTGACAGAACCTTTCTTAAAAGTCACATATGAATGCATTTAGATTATTTAGTACTATAAGTTGGGTTCTCCCAGAAGCAGTGTCTGCCCCAAGGATTTGGGTGCAAGTGATTGGTTAAGAAAGTGCTTTCTGACAGGAACTGATAAAGGGGTCAGGAAGCAGAATAAGGCAGGGGAAGAAGCCAAATAAGGATATGATTTCAGGTGACATCCCAGACAGCCTGATTCCACTGGGAACACTGCATTATAATTGATACTTCAGAGTTTATCCTGCCTACAGGTAAAGGAAATGGGTTTTTATAACACCTACCCCATTGGCCAGGGATGACCAGGAAGAGGGGAGGCCATAATCTCTAGGCACTTTTACTGTCTTTACCAGGAATTAACTCTAGGGCCCAAGAACAAACACTAGCAGCAAGGCATGGAGGAGCTGGGCGCTGGGCACACAGAGCTAGTAAACGTGATCTGAGGGTTCTAGATGCGGTATGTGCTCTCCAGGTTACCAAAGTCCAACCATTCCTGATGCTTGTCCTTGGCTAGCTGCAGATCCAGGGGTTCTATAATTGAGGGGGGCCTGAGCATAGGATTGTAGTTGGAAGGAGGTGTTGGGGGCAGGGGCCCTAACTAGAGGCTATGCTTACTTAGTTCTTTGTATAAGATGGAAAACCTGAAGTCCATATCTGAGAACGTAGAATGAAGATTATGGGAGTTGGTAGTAAAGTTCTCCTTTCCTAAGACTCCCCCCACCCCTGCTTATCTTCAACATCATATTCAGCCACTTCATTTCTTTGGGCTGGCCTCCAAAGGTATTTCAGCTTGGTGACTATGTAATTTGTGTGATGAAAGATTAATGGGATCATGGACTTAGAGTTTTTATTTTATTGTTTTATTACAAAAGTTAAAAAAAATTTTTAGTGCTAACTTATTTATGAGAGAGAGAGAAACAGAGCACAAGCAGGGGAGGGGCAGAGATAGAGGGAGACAGAATCTGAAGCAGGCTCTAGGCTCTAAACTGTCAGCACAGAGCCCCACATGGGGATTGAACTCATGAACTGTGAGATCATGACCTGAGCCGAAGTCAGATGCTCAACTGACTGAGCCACCAGGCACCCCTAAAAAACTTTCTTAAGTTTATTTATTTATTTTGGCAGGGAGAGAGGCGCCTTGGTGGCTCAGTCGGTTGAGCATCTGACTTTGGCTCAGGTCATGATATCATGATTTGTGGGTTCAAGCCCTGCGATGGGCTCTGTGCTGACAGCTAGCTCAGAGCCTAGAGTCTGTCTTCAGATCCTGTAACTTCTTCTCTCTCTGGCCCTCCCCTGCTCACACTGTCTCTCTCTCTCTCAAAAATAAATAAAAATATTAAAAAAAAGATTTTGGCAGAGAGAAAGCAAGTGGGGGAGGGGCAGAGAGAGAGGGGAGAGAGAGAATCCCAAGCAGGCTCCACACTGTCAGTGCAGAGCTTGATGCAGGGGCTCAAGTTAATGAACCATGAGATCATGACCTGGGCTGAAATCAAGAGTCAATGCTTAACCAACTGAGCTGCCCAAGTGCCCCAAGACTTAGAATTTTAGATACATCCCTTAACTTTATAGATTGGGAAAAGCAGTTCTAAACAGTTGTTACTCTTTTTTTAAAACATGGGATATTCATGGGCTTTGTGACAGATGAGTTTGTCCAACTGTAGGCTAATGTAAGTGTTCTGAGCATGTTTAAGGTAGTCTAGGCTGAACTCTGATGCTTGGTAGGTTAGATGTATTAAATACATTTTCACTTACATTTTCAACTTTTGACGGGTTTATCAGGAAGAAGTTGTGACTCTTACTATAGTCACAGAGCTAGTCATTGGACAGACTATGGGAGCAACTACGTCTCCTGTCTTCTGTGGGGTTGCTTAGTCTGCAGATCAGCTTCATCCAGCACTTCTACACATGGGTCACTGGGCTGACTCCACAGGGAAACCGAGTTGGATGAACTTATTAAATCGTAAAGTGCAATGTAAATGTTTAAGTGTGGTTATGACCTCAAGAAATGTCTTGTCCTACTGAAACTGTTACGTTTTGAGGGGTAGCAGCTACAGGTTATTACACAGAAAATGGAGGGCATCAAACCTAATTCTCTCTGTGATGCCTTTCTAATATTGCCTAAATGTGTTTTATATCCTTAACGTTTCCCACAAATTCACCCATAAGTGTCTACTTGATTTTAGTCCACTGAAGCTGATGACTGAGGTAGTTTAGGAAATTGGCTTATACTTTGCATTTAAAAAACATAAATGAATCCATAATTGTAACCTTCTGAACTGTTTCAACCATTAGCTTATTGAAGATATATCCCTAGAAACATAGAAACGCCAATTCAATAAGATAATGCCCAAACTAACATTTAGTCCTGTGCTTGGTATAAAGAAAAAAGCCAATAAAGTTTTTAAGAAACAGAGAAAATTATATAAAGGACTGCAGACATTTGAATTAGATTGGAGTAATATCTTGAGATGCTTTTCATTTTAACGTTTTCCAAAACCTACAGGGGAAGCAGGAAACATGACCTATCTACTAATTGAGATAAGTTCTCAAGAGGAGATTCAGGGAATTCAGGCTGACTGGTGGATGTTCTTAGAACCTGAACCCAGGACAAAAGACTGGTGAAGAATTAGAACACACATCTGTGGGTTGAAATATGGGAGGCCAGTTGACTGATGTGCTGAAGTTGGAGATGGGGCAGACATACTGGGCCCATGGGAAGGCATCACGGAGGATTAGAGAAAGGGAGGCCGAGTAGAGATTGGAGCTTGAGACAGCACTCTCCATTTTGTAGCATGCTGGACCCGTCCTGCTCTGGAGAAGAAGGAAAAAGCAACAGACTCTGGCCTGAAAAAATTGAGGATCACACATTTTGAACAGCTGGAAGTCAAATGCTGCCTGTAAAACCCAAGATTGTTCCGGGAAACTAAGAACTAGTCTGGCATAACGAGCTGTCTCATCTGTCTGTCTTCATGACTGACATCTGGTGGAGTCATTCGATTCTCATCAAGCTCTTTGACAAATGATAGTGGGTATGACTTACTTGGCTCTTAAGCGATAC
>NC_043704.1:128924186-128977500 GCF_006229205.1 Suricata suricatta
AGAATGGGAGGTATAAGGATAAAAGGAAATTATGACTATAAACAAACAGGAAAGGGACCTGGCAAGGATCAAAGATGACAACACATCAGGAGCGGCAACTATGTAATGATTCACTCAACTTCCTCTTCTTGATATCCCAAGTTGTGTACGTTAAAAAGATTTTTTTTTTTGAGAGAGAGAGACAGAAAGAGAGTGCAAGTGGGGTAGGGACAGAGAGAGAGAGTGGGAAAGAGAGAATCCCAAACAGGGTCCATGCTGCCAGAGCAGAGCCCAATGAGGGGCTTGATCTATGAAGTGTGAGATCATGGCCTGAGCAGAGACCAAGAGTTGGATGCTCAACTGAGCCACCAGGTGTCCCAAAAGTTAACTTTTAAAAAAAGATAAAATCAACTATAAAATGTACATGTGTCAAATATTTTAAGTCATTAATGAGGTAACCAGTAAGAAGTGACAACCAATTCAAGAGACAGTTTAAAGAGCAGAGACTTATAGGGAATAAAGAATGTTGAAATGAGTTTGCAAATAGATGCAAAATGGATCTACCAAGTGGATCGAACCATCTATTCATTTATGCAACAACCAATTGCGTTTCACTGGACACAATTGTATTTATTTATTTGGACCAGAATCATTTATATTGTCAGTTTTCTAAAACTAACATAATTATTTAAAAATTAATAAATAAAATAGGGGGGCCTGGGTGGCTCAGCCAGTTAAGCTCTGACTTGTGGTCTTGGGTTTGGTCATGATCTCCCAGCTTGTGAGATGGAGCTCTGCCTCGGGCTGTGCACTGGCCACGCAGAGCCTGCGTGCCCCCCCCCCCAACACGTTCTCTCTCTCTCTCTCTCTCTCTCAAAAAAAAAAAAATAAATAAAGTTAAGAAAAAAGTTAACCAAAATTTTTAAAAAAAGACCAAAGGTAGTGAAAGGAAGAGTTTACTTGGATGAGTGAGCTAGAAGGATACCACCACTAAGTCTTTTATACCCTTTCTTAATATATATATCTGTATACACACACATATTCACAAAATACAACAATATTCACAAAAATAAATTTGTGTATACACACAAATATAACACTAGAAGTTTTGAGTGAAACATGTATAACAGGCCTGTTTTAGCCCTTGAACCTTAAGTTTTCAAATGCTGTTTTTTTTTTTAATTTATTTTTGATACTGAGAGAGACAGAGCATGAGAGGGGGAGGGGCAGAGAGAGAAGGAGACACAGAACCAGAAGCAGGCTCCAGGCTCTGAGCTAGCTGTCAGCACAGAGCCCGATGCGGGGCTCGAACCCACGACCGTGAGATCTGACCTGAGCCAAAGCCAGAGGCTTAATCGACTGAGCCACCCAGGTGCCCCTCAAATGCTGTTTTAAAAGGTTAAAATGTTTGAGTACAAAGGGACCCTAAAGGCCCTCTGTTATAAAAACGCCTCAAGTTATAGGAATGGCGCTTTCTTGCAGATTCTTGGCCACCAGTCAGCAGAAGGGAAACATTTTAAGAGGCAGCCCTGTCTTCCAACTGTCCAGAAATCACTCTCCCCACCCCCTTCCCGGTGGCTTTTTTCCTGCTGGTGTGGCTGGTCCTGATTCTAAAATCGAGGTGATTTTTTTTTAATGTTTACTTATTTTTTTTTTTTTGAGAGAGAGAGAGCAACAGAGCACTAGCAGGGCTGGCACAAAGAGAGGGAGACACAGAATCTGAGATGGGCTCCAGGCTCTGAGCTGTAAGCACGGAGCCCAACAAGGCGCTCCAACTCACGAACCCATGAGACCATGACCTGAGCCGAAGTCAGACGCTTAACAGACTGAGCCACCCAGGCACTCCTAAAATCTAATTTCGTTGCATGTTTTTATTTTTGGACTTTTGATTTTTTTAAGTTTTTTTTTTTTCCCCCAGTAATCTCTATACTCAGCTGGGGCTCCATCCCACGACCCCAAGATCAAGAGTCACATGCTCTTCCAACTGAGCCAGCCAGGTGCCCTTCGTTGCATTTTTTTAAATGTTATATAAGAGGTGCTAATCTGGATTTCTAATGGAATACCAAGATGTCTTTTTCATGGTCATTTGTCTTGTTAGGTTTCTGTCTCAGGCAGTGGGGAAAGAAGCAGTCCGATTCTTGATGATAAGCCAGGAGGAAAGGCTGAGCACTCTCAATTTCACAAAAGGAACAAAGCTTCATTTATAGCATGCCACTGCACATGATCGAATTTCATGAGTTGGTCGATAAGGATAATTAAACAGTGTAGGTCAAGGACTAGATACAACCATTCAACCTCCTTAAAATCCATTAGGCAAAAGCTTAAGGAACATTATTTAAAAGCTACAATATTTAATCATTGGTGCATTTCTTAAAATGCCTTATTGCTGCTAAACAATGTTGAAAAAGTAATAAAAGGCCAAACCCTCAGCAATATCATTACATTTTGAAATTAATTTTCTGATAAAGTAATACTCTCTTTTCCTTTCCCACTGTATGAGTTCCTTATTCTGGGCCTTCCTTTCTGTGCTTTCCTCTCCTTGGACTGGCTTCTCTCCTCTTCAAAATCCTTTTTCCAGGAAGCATGCCAATTTTTTCCCTCATCTTTTTAGCACTGAAGGTTTTCGGCAGTTTAAAAATGTTTTAAAGTAACTTTTTGTTAAGTGTATTTATTTACTTTGAGACAAAGAGACTGCAAGTATGAGCAGGGGAAAGGCAGAGAGACAGAGAAAGATAGATAGATACAGAGAGAGAGAGAGAGAGAGAGAGAGAGAATCCTACCCAAGCAGGCTCCACACCATCAGCATAGAGCCAGATGTGAGGCTCCAACTCATGAAACGTGAAATCATGACCTGAGCCGAAACCAAAAGTCGGATGTTTAACCAACTGAGCCACCCAGGCACCCCTCAGCATTTTTAATACATGGTTTCTTGTAGTACATTTTCTCTCTCTTTTTTTTTTAATAGTTTATTGTCAGATTGGTTTCCATACAACACCCAGTGCTCTTCCCCATAAGTGCCCTCCTCCATCATCACCACCTCTTTTCCCCCTCCCCCTCTCCCTTCAACCCTCGGTTCATTTTCAGCATTCAATAGTCTCTCAAGTTTTGCGTCCCTCTCTCTCCCCAACTCTCTTTCCCTCCCCCCCCCATGGTCCTCCATTAGGTTTCTCCTGTTAGACCTATGAGTGCAAACATATGGTATCTGTCCTTCTCTGCCTGACTTATTTTGCTTAGCATGACACCCTCAAGGTCCATCCACTTTGCTACAAATGGCCATATGTCATTCCCTCTCATTGCCATGTAGTACTCCATTGTGTGTATATAAACCACATCTTCTTGATCCACTCATCAGGTGATGGACATTTAGGCTCATTCCATGTTTTGGCTATTGTTGACAGTGCTGCTATGAACATTGGGGTACATGTGCTCCTATGCCTCAGCACTTCTGTTTCCCTTGGGTAGATCCCTAGCAGTCTTATAGCACATTTTAAAGTATCAACTTTATTGAAATATAATTCACATATAATAAAATGTACACATATTGAACCCAAATATACTGGGTTTGACAAATGTCCATAGTGCTATCACCATCACCACAATCAAGATACAGAATATTTCTATCACCTCAAAGAGTTCCCTCATGTTGCAGTTAATTCCACCACTCTGCCTCTACTTTTGTCCCCAGTATGCTATTGATCTGACTATAAACTAGCCTCCTCTTCCAAAGCTTCATATAAATGGAATCATGCAGTACGTTCTGTTTGGTGTCTAGCTTATTGGGTGCTACAGAATGTTCTTGAGATTTATCTATGTTGTTGTGTTGATCAATTTTGTTCCTTTTGATTGCTGTGTTGTATTCCATTGTGTAGATATACCACAATTAGTTGCTCCATTGATTTGCTGTTAAAAACTTGAGGTGTTTCCAGTGTTTTGCTACTCTAAGTAAAGCTTATATGAACATTTGTGTGGTTTTTGTGTGGACATGTATCTTCATTTCTCTTTGTTATATACATACACATATACATGCACATACACACAAATATATATGGTTGTATTGCAAGTGTTTGTTTAACTTTATAAGAGACTTACTGAATTATTTTTTGTAGTAGTTGTACCATTTCCTACCAGCTAGTATGAGATTTTTCAATTCTTCCACATTCTCACCAACACTTGATACTGTCAGATTTTAAAAATTAAAAAAAAAATTATTATATAGATTTTATTTTTTATTACAATTTTTTTAGTGTTTAATTTTGAGAGAGGGAGAGAAACAGAGTGCAAGTGGGAGAGGGGCAGAGGGAGACACACAACTGAGCTGTCAGCACAGAGCCAGATGTGGGGCTAGGACCCACAAACTGCAAGATCATGACCTGAGCCAAAGTCCGATGCTAACTGACTGAGCAACCCAAGGACCCCATAGAGCATTTTATTTTTTTAAAAAACTTTCTTTTTATAAAAAACATTTTCACATAGAAGATTCTTAGAGTGTGAAAATGACAATTTTTTACTTACAGTTTTATATTTGTAGGCAGATTATTTTAGGACAAGTAAAATAACCACATTTTGGATTAATCTTGGTTTAGAATTTGTAATATTTTGATGCATCTCTAAAGGAGCCTATTTCCTGCATGGAACTTCCCTGCACTCAAGTTCTCCAGGCTCTTCTTTCCAGGATTTAGAAATTAGTAATGTGAAATACCAGTATTTCCTCATTTTAAAGTTTCCCTAGGACATGTAACCATCTGTAACTGGTACCCACTGAGTAGAAAGAGACATTTTTAAAAATTAAACACTGAGGCGCCTGGGTGGCTCAGTCAGTTAAGCCTCCGAGTTCAGCTCAGGTTATGATTTCACAATTGGGAGTTCCAACCCCGCATCAGAATCTGGGCTGACAGCTCAGAGCCTTGGACCTGCTTTGGAATCTGTCTACCTCTCTCTCTCTGCCCACTCTCCACTCTGTCTCTCTCGCAAAAAAAAAAAAAAAATTTTTTTTTTTAAACATTTAAAGGGGTGCCTGGATGGCTCAGTCAGTTGAGCGTCCAACTTCGGCTCAAGTCATGATCTCAGTTCATGGGTTCAAGCCCCATGTCGGGCTCTGTGCTGATGACTCAGAGCCTGGAGCCTGCTTCCGATTCTGTGTGTCCCCTTCTGTCTCTGTCCCTCTCCTGCTCATGATCTGTCTCTCTCTCTCTGTCTCTCAAAAATAAATAAATGTTAAAAAAAACATTAAAAAAAATTAAACACTGACTGATTTTCTGTAAAGTCTTTACCTGGGAGTTAACAGTCTTTCCCTTTCTCTGTCATTCCCAGAACAAACACTGAAGTTTGGCCACATATTGATTGTAATAAAGCTAAATTCCCTTCAAGAGTTGGATGAGTGAAAAGGCAAAGAGCTCAAAAATAATGTTTAGTTATCCTGTGAGTCTTGTGAGAAGCTGGGAGACAGCCCCATAAAATCACCAGAATAAGGAACCCAGTCTCCAAATTTCTTGGATACAATCCCTCTCAAACCTTTTCTCCAAAGGCTAAATTCTGAACATAACCAGGTGATTAGGAGAAGAGGCTGTCTTACCATTGGACTTACCTGTTACTGCCTCTTTATCATGAGTTGAATTGCATGACAGAGCAGAGGCAAAGAGGTGTACAGTCGGTTCTCAAGGTGGTAAGTCAAAGAGGTCAGAGCTCCCACAGTGTGGCAGCTGCCTTGCAGATGCGCACATCATGACCGTTGGAACAACAAAGTCCAGCAAAGGTGAAAGCCGATAGGGCCCACACCCCTGCCTGGGCAGCTTTCTGCAAAGCTTCTTCCCTAACATAATAACCGGTTGTTTGAGGCCCTAGTGACGATGGAGAGTGAGGGCTGCAGCCAGGGTATGGTCCATCACAGAACCAGGATTCAAATAAGCAGCTAGAATTAGGCCCAGGAGCAAAACACTGCCAACCCTCTCACCAGTCCAGTGGGGAGATGTGGCTTCCGAACCCCAATGGCCATCAGGAAACAGGTGAATGTGCTGTGTTCTACACCATCCTGGGGCAGATGGATAATGGAGAAATGCGGAGACACGAGCCATATCTGACCTCTGGGATTTGTAGCAACAGAATGGCCTCCTTGGGCACCGCCCAGGACATGCAGCTTCCAGAAACTTCCTGTCACTCTCCTGAAGGCTCAAGGTCACCAGCAGAGTTAAAAATTGTTGTTGCGCTAGGCTAGTGGATATGTAGAGATATCAGACTGTGGTCTTAATTTACATTTATTTGCATGCTAATGTAACACGTCTTCATATGCATATATCTTCTTTTGTGAAGCCCTGGCACTGTTTTGATTTGCAGCTTGGGGCCTTGTTTCTGTTTGTCAAACACAACTAGCTTGTTGCTCCTCCCTATCTTTGACTACTTTGTATTTACTCGGAAGTTCTGCCTCCCTATGGGGTTGTCTCAGGCTGACTCCTCAGGAGTGAGATCTCATCTCAGATAACTCCTACCCCAGAGAAGTCTTCATTTTTCATCATCTTACCCTATATGGGAAATTATTTATATATTTGTTCACTTTCTTCTGTTTTAGATGTTTTTTAAAAAGTTTATTTTGAGAGAAAGCATGAGAGAAAACAAGTAGGGGAGGGGCAGAGACAGAGAGGGAGCCAGAGAATCCCAAGCAGGCTTCCCCCCTCAGCACAGAGCTCTCAGCACAGAGCCAGATTCCGGGCTCAAACCCACAAACCATGGGATTATGACCGGAGCCAAATCAAGAGTCTGATGCTTAAAAGACTGAGCCACCCAGGCACCTCTATATTTATTTGCTTTCTTATCATTTGTCTATCTCCACTAGGATGTAAGCTCCACAAGAGCGTGTCTTTGTCTGGTTTGTGGTCAATAAGAAAAATGAAACCTTGTAATCAAGGACTGTACACAACTGTATGAGCTCCTGAAAATCCATCAGCCAAAAGCCTGGGAAGCATTAATTAAAAGCTGCAATATTAGATTCTTAGTGCCTATTTAAAAGGGCTTTATTGCTGCTGTTACAACAGTGCATGGGCCACTGTAAGTGCTCGATAGGTATTTGCTCAACAAATGACAGTGCCCAGTTCACAAAGTGCTTTCAGAAGAGTCCCACTCAACCATTCGTTTATTCCACTTGCATTTGTTGAAAACTATGGAAATATGCCAACCATTAGGAGGACATAAAGAAGAATAATTATTCCTCCTCTCAAGTTGCTTGTGATCTTTTTTAAAAAACGAGTTCTTATTGCAAAATTAACATATGTTAATGATAGACAGTTAAATAGGTCAGAAGAGAAAGTCACTGCATCTTCTCAGAAATAACCTTTATTGGTAGTTTCCTTTGTATCCATCTGGAATGTAGACAATCATACACATTGTACATACACATACATATATACCTACACACACACCCCAAAATGGCTTCATAAGAAAGCATAGTTTTTTTTTCAAAATTTTTAATGTTTATTTATTTTTGAGAGACAGAGAGAGAGATAGAACATGAGTGGAGGAGGAGCAGAGACAGAGAAAGACACAGAATCTGAAGCAGGCTCCAGGCTCTGAGCTGTAAGCACAGAGCCTGACCTAGGGCTTGAACTCACCAACCATGGGATCATGACTTGAGCTGAAGTCAGACACTTAACTGACTGAGCCACCCAGGCGCCCCAGAAAACATAGTTTAAGTTGTTTATGATATTATGCTGGAGTCTAGGGTTGCCAGACTTAGTAAATAAAAATATAGGGAGCCCAGTTACATTTGAATTTCAGACAAACAACAAATAAAAACATTTAGCATAAGTATGTCCCAAATATTGCATGGGATATACTTCTACTAAAATATTATTTGTTGCTTAGCTGAAATTCAAATTTAACTGGTTACTCTGTGTTTTACCTGACAGTCCTGCATGGAGACAGATGTTCCAAATGGCCAATTACACTATGGTGCTATATTGCAGTAACAGAAGGCAAGACACAAGTTGAGGGTCCACAGAGGAGAGACTGACTAACTCTGTCAGGCAAAAACAGCAAAAGCAGACATTTGCACTGGGACCCAATATATGGATAGGAGCTTAATAGTTGGAATTAGAGAAAAATGTCAGGAAAGAGCATATGCAAATGAAAACTGTGGAGAGATTGGGAAGATTTGGAAAATAGTATGACATTTAATGTCAGAGAGGTTTTTGGACCCAAGAAATTTGTGGGGATAAAATAGCTGGAATAGGAAGAAGGTAAAGGGCAAACGGGATCATATTATGGATGATTCTATACACAGGTGAAGGGGGAGTTACTATTCTGCACACCAGCATTTGCCAGACTTCCTACCTCGGCCTTTAAAAAAGTAATTCTGGAACCCCTTTCACAGAAATATGTGATCTTGCAAAGCCTTTTTGGATTTATATTTTTAATCATTTTTATGGTATATTGTAATTGAGTGAACTGGAGCAAAATTATATTGCTATCATATTTTGATGTTTATTTTAAATATGCTCCTTAACATCAGTAATATATGGAGACAAATCTTGACTATTCCCCAATTAACAAAGAATGCATGCTGCTTAATTTACTTTTAATTCTGTAATAAGTCTGATTTGTCAACTAATAAGTTAGGATGTGACATATTATACAGTGTTTGGCTTTCAGCCCAAGTATACACTAAAGTGTGGAAATGAAATATAATTTTGATCTATGGCATCAGAAATAGTTAATATTCTTCTCATGACCTGATGTGTGGAATTGTTGCTTTTTTACAGCTTAAGATAACAGATTTGTTTTTATCTTTTAATGTTTTGTTTCTTTCTTTGTTTTTTTTTTTTTTTTTAGTTTATTTATTTTGAGAGAGAAAGAGAGATGAGAAGTGAGGCAGAGGACAGAAGTTTGAACCCACAAACAATGAGATCATGACCTGAGCAAATCAAGAGCTGGCTGCTTGACCTGCTGGGCCACCCAGATGCTCCTAACATTTTGTTTCTTAATGACAGGATAGGAGACAAGGTTTCAGACTTTTCTTGGTAAACTACACATGGCTTGGTAGCACAATATTTACATCCAGCAAAGTAAATTATATTCCAGCCAAAGGGAAAGTAATTCCCACTATATTCCCTCTTTTAAAACTGTTTTTTTTTTTAAATTACTTGATGCACCTTCAAAGCTTGAGACAAGAATCATGCAATTTACAGATCTATTGATGTTCTACATGAGGCAAATTGGTATTAGTATAGTTTTTGCTCCCCATTATCTTGTTACATCGCAATTATTTGTGTTCTGCAGGCTTTCTGTCTTTAACCAATGGCTCATATAGCTTACTGAATTATAAGGCTAATGTTCTTGAAATCACCATTCATGTCAGAAGACAGAGATTTTCTTGCACATGTTCTGTCCCAGTGTCAACTCATCCTTCCCTCATGACGAAGCACTATCTTAACTTTATGATATTTACTTATTTTTCCTAACACAAGTGTGCTAGACTTGAGACTGAATTCTATAGTTTTGCCTGTTTTTGTTTTAAGGTTTGCTTTTTGAGTCTTTTCATTTACAGTTTTCCTCTTTGTATCTCTTATCTTTCTCTTTGCAATTATTTGTTCTAGAAACACCAGGATCGTTCCTGTAGCTTTCCAGAGTCTGGATTTGCTGATTAGATTCCTTTTAACATGTGCCTCTGCCCTCTTATTCTTATAAATTGGTATTTGGATCTTGAGGCTTAGTCAGACTCAGACTTAATTGTTTTAGCAAGATCATTTCACAGTTGGTGATATATTCTTCATTAGGAGGCACATAATGTCTGATTGTCTCTCTTTTGTGTGCTGAGCCATTATACATGCTTAATGTTCGGATGATTTAGCTCTTTAGGGGTTGCAAAAGGTAATATTCCTATTCTCGCTTTTTTCTTCATTTATTTGTTGGAAATCATTTATAAAGAGAAACTTTGCCTCATCTATTATTTGATTATGTAGTATCAAGTTCATATAGGAAAGGCAGGTTGAAGAATTATTTCCTTTTACTTCCTAATTTTCTAAATGAATAGCATCTTCAAGTTGACCGCTAGCTCTGTGTGTATGTGTGTGTGCATGTGCAAGTATGCACATATGTGTGTGATAATGAACTCATGAATTTAAGCATTATTAATGTGTTCAGACCTCCTATAGATATTACCCTTATACATCCTAAAATGGTCTCGTCTTCAGGACAGCTCTTCAAGTTGGCTCCCAAGTCTTCAAAAGATACATTTTTGAAATCTGTTAATAACAAGAACCTGGGTGGAAGAAAAGACCATGAAGGAAATAAGAATTTTGCAGCAAAAGGATTTGGTCTGGCTGGCTTAAGGAATTTTGTGTTGTAGTCCGTGCATACCATATTTCACTGGAAATTGAATTTTCTTTAATATTGTTAGTCTCAGGCTGGTGTGGGTGGCAAGACTAACCAAAGACAAGCACTATTAGAATTGAGTCATAGAAACTCTACCTGGTTTAAGAGAAATAAGAGGTTGTCTGACAGGTCCAAACTATCTTTCTGGCTGGGAAATCACTGTGACCGGCCTTGAAGAGGAACCACCCTCTCCTCTAGGTGATGCGTATCTACGCTTTGGCAATAATTCACAGTCTCTGGAGCTTTGGTGCTGTCTGGGTCCATTAAGGTGCTCAAGCTTATTTGCTCTTAATTGCAGCTTCTCTTACTAGACTCTATGTTTAGCCCCTTTGAAACTATTTAGTATAGGAGAGTGTTTGCTTTCTCAGTGAAATATTTTGAACACACAGAAGAACAAACAGGGTAACATTACAAACATCTGAACAGTGATTACCTAAAATTCACATTTTAGGGGCACCTGGGTGACTCAGTCGGTTAAGCATCCAACTTTGGCTCAGGTCATGATATCACGGTTTGTGGGTTTGAGCCCCTCAGTGGGTTCCATATCGACAGCTGAGCCTGGAGCCTGCTTCAGATTCTGGGTCTCTCTGCCCCTCCCCCGCTGATGCCCCTCTCCTGCTGATGCTCTTCCTCTCTCTCAAAAATAAATAAATAAACATTAAAAAACAAAATAAACTATGCCCCAGTTGAAAAAATAAAGTAAAATTCACAAATTTTATTATTTTGTCACGCTTGCTTTAGACCATTTTTAAAAGAAAGGAACATGAAGCATATGGTTCTCTTTGTTCTCTGTATGAGTCCTGTTTACCTCTCACTATAGAAGCACCCACTATTCCAATGTTGACATATCCTTCCTGAGTGTATTTTTATGCTTATGCTTTATATGGACATATCTATGACAAATATTTAGAATTGTATGCTTTCAAAGTTCTTATAAATGTTATTATACCACATGGCATCCATCTTATCTTGCTTTTCTCACTGCACATTTTGCTTTTGATATCTGTCTACATTGACATATCAAGTTTATTGACTTTTCTGGTACACAGTATTCCATCATCTGAATATACATGAATGTATTTATGTATTCTCTAATTAGTGTATGCTTATGTATTTCATTTTTTCCTATTACAGCCTAGTAACATCCTTGAATACGCGTGTGGGAGAGTTTCTCCAGGGAAATAAGTGGAAGCAGAATTCCTGGGCCCAGTGTATCATAAATCTTCAACCTCACTAGATATTACCACATTACTCTCTGAGGTGGTTATATTAACTTATATGCTCACCAGGAGGGGTTGCAAGTTCCAATTTTCTCCATAGTTAGAGTTAAATTTTTGTCAATCTGATGGAAAAGAAATGATATCTCATTGACATTCTAATATTTTATTTGTATGATTACAGATGAACTTGAATATCTTTTCATATATTTATTGGCCATTTTTGGGGGTCTTCTTCCTCTTCTGTGAGTTGTAGGGCAATGCTATTGAAAATGTTAGACGGTCAAGGCTCCTGGATGGTTTAGTCAGTCAAGAATCCAACTTCAGCTCAGGTTATGATCTCACAGTTCTCAGGTTTGAGTCCCATGTTGAGCTCTGTGCTGACAGCTCAGAGCCTGGAGCCTGCTTGGGATTCTGTGTCTCCCTCTCCCTCTGACCCTCCCCTGTTTGCACTCTGTCTCTCTCAAAAATAAATAAACATTTAAAAAAAATGAACACATGTCATAGCAAAAATCAAACCTGAAAGGTCACCACAGAATTTCAGAGTAGGGCAAACCTTAAAAACAAAAACAAAAAAAGAATGTCAGAGAGTAATGACCGTAAGGGGGATAGTCAGGGACTGGCAGTCCTCAGAATCTTTCTCCCCAATTTATATCTTTACCTTAAATCCATGTGACTTCCCATTCTCCTGTACATTTCTCGTGTCAGGTATCCATGAGAATAAATATAAGGCACATAAACCAGAGCAAAGAGGAAAAGTAAGAAAACAAGCTCAAGGATAGGCGTTAAAAGAAAGGGAACAGAGACACTGAAATCTGCCTGGGATTACGCATTTAGGCTTTAGGGTTTGCCTTCACACTCCATAACGTTGCTTTCCAGGGTCTCCACTTCTCTCTTTACAGTCTTTGAAGGTACATGTTTGTTGCCTCGTGCTTTGGGTGGATGAACAGATTATTCTCGAAGCACACTATGTTGTGGGTCAGAATGGGGCTCTGGACTCAGGTACTGGGTTGACTGCTGGTTCTGTCACTTAGTAGCTTTATCAACTTGAAAAGTTTCTTAACCATCTTAGATTTAGCTTCTGCAAGATAACAACAGCGCCTACTTCATGGGGTTGTAATAATGATTTGTGCAGTTAATATGTATAAATGCTGAGAACAGTGCCTGGGGCACGGTGAGTCCTTAATGTCAGTTATAACAAATCATCTCAAAAAACCACATAAATAAAAATATGCTACTTAAACCCAATATTCTTATCTTGAGTGGAGAACTTTGAAAATTCATATGGATTTCCTATAAGTGGATGTGATATTTTCCATGAATAATAGACATAGCAGTAACTTTGGGGTGATTTCAGTAAAAATGATTCAGTGCTAACAAAATTTCAGCTTGGTGTTGATGAAAAGATGACTAAAGTATGAAAACTTTAATTAATTAATTCATTCATCAAGCATTTATTATGACTTACAATATGCCATGAATGAATGTTCTGTACAAGACAATGGAGAAATAAAAAGATTAAATGATACTTATTATCTGCCATTAAAAAGCATTAAGAAGTAGAGGGATGCCTGGGTGGCTCAGTCAGTTAAGAATCCGACTTCGGCTCAGGTCACGATCTCATAGTTCGTGGGTTTGAGTTCCCACGTCAGGTTCTGTGCTGACAGCTCAGAGCCTGGAGCCTGCTTCAGATTCTGTGTCTCCCTCTCTCTCTGCCCCTCCCCCACTCATGCTCTGTTTCTGTCTCAATAATAAATAAACGTAAAAATAAAAAAATAAAAAAAAGAAGTGGAATAGGGGGAGAGACTCCTGGGTGGCTCAGTTGGTTGAGTGGCTGACTTCAGCTCAGGTCATGATCTCACGCTTTGTGGGTTCGAGCCCCCAATTGGGCTCTGTACTGACCGCTAGCTCAGAGCGTGGAGCTTGCTTTGGATTCTGTGTCTCCCTCTCTTTCTGTCCCTCCCCTGTTCACATTCCATCTTTCTCTATCTCTCAAAAAAAAATGTAAAATTTTTTTTAATAATAAATAAAAAATAAATAAAAAAAGAAGTTGAATGGGGGAAAAGCCACATAAGTAAATTAGTTAATTCGAAAAAGTTTACAAAGATATAGTAGGAGCATAAAGGAAGGAGTCGCCCATTCTACATGAACATGTTGGGAAAGCTTCCACGGAGAAGTGGGTAATGAGGAGGGAGACCTCTTCAGTGTCTTTCCAATTCCCATAGGTAGTTGCTGTGGGCTGAGCCAGCAGGGAGCTCCAGGGTTAAAGGTGGTATTGGAAGAAGAAGCCTGGGAACATAGTCAAAGTAGGAGGGTGCTTGAACCAGGTAGTCTGTGGTTTCATTGTCAGGCCAGAGATGCAAGGTAGTCATTGGGAGGATCCAAAGTCACGGCCAAGATTGTGAAAGTTGGTTCAAGGCAGGGGCCAAGGCTTCTCTGGCAATAATAGTGGAGTTGGAGGTACAACCCAAAGAAATAAGGGGTTTGTTGTCCAAGATCTAGCTGGTGATTTAGGCTCATTCAATCAAGAGCCTCTTTGGCTATACCGAGTGCCAGCCTTGGGGTAGTATAAAGTTATGTCTGCCAAGTTGAACAGATGTCACCTAATTTGCCATCTCATAAGTCTGGATTTCCTGGTTAGTTTCCCTTTTTATTCTAGTTCATGTGGATGATCTCATCCTTAGCATGATTTTTGCTAATGTGCCCTAAAATTTAAAAATCCGCTTAAGAAGAGCCTCTTTTCCAGTCAGCCATATTCAGACAGTAAAATACACGAGTTTGCTGTATTATGTGAAATGTACTCTGTGGAAATTGTGTTTAGTGGTTTTGGTATAAAACTGCATCATCCTATTTAAGGGCTTAATGAGGGGTTCCGGGGAGGGTGACCAAACAGTGATGATCCAGTGCAGAGGGCGGCCCGAAGGGAGAGCTGCTTGATTTCTCAGCTCCTGGATTAATGGGCCAGATTCCAATGCTAACAGCATGTCCAGTACTGACATCTATCACCTAATGCATGCTGGTGGAACAGTGACCCACTTGTCAAATAACCCGCATCGCATGCCTTGCCTTCTAACTTGTGCTATTAATTTGCTTTCCATGGACCAATGACTGTAAAGCGTGATAAGAATTTTGGCCAGATCAAAAGTAAGTTATCAGTTGCTATAGAAATGGCTTGCTTGCTGGCGGGGCAGTAGCACTTCTGTTACTTTGTTAACTTTGTAAATTTGTGGGGAGAGATCACTGAACCCAGGCACAAAATTGAGAAGTCTTTGAAAGCTTCTTGTAGGGTTACCTTCTACTTCACAATTTGAGGCTAAATTCAAAAGTCATCCTCTGAAAAATTAGAAACCTCCCAAACCAGCTCATTTAAAATAATACTACTAAATAAAACCTCCAGACAGCTTTCTTATCATTAATTCAAAGAACACCTGTCTCCCTTTATATCTTCTTAATAAATTCTTTTACCCCCTAGACAAAGATATCCTCTGTCACTCTGCCAAGTCCTTACCTACACACTGGATCCACATTAATAGAAGAACACAGATGGGTGTTAATTGCTGCCATAAGAAAACTTAGCCTTCCTGGATATGAGGAAATTAGCTTCTTTGTAGTGTGGGTCTTTCCTGGAATCCCATAGTCAGACATGGCACAAAGTTAATCTGAAATCTAAGGTATTGAACTGGACAGGAAGAACCTTGCTCACACACTAAGAATAATCCTAAAATTCTATATTCTCAACTTTCCTTAGTGGAGGAGCTTAGGACTGAAAACAGAAGCCAGCTCAGCCTTTTAAAGTCTGTATGACCTGAAGAAGAAGGTATGGGTGTATGTGTGTGTGTGTGCGGGCGGGTATGGTGGGGGACAATAGAAGGACAAGTTGTGGTACTTACTGTGTTTGAATAACAATCCAAAGCTAAGAGGAAGATCTATATAAACGTCATGAGCAGGTATGTGAGGACCAGTTATGTGCTTTCCTTTGTCCTCTCTTCAGCAATGCACAGGCAAATCAGACACATTTAAAGGGACAGTGTGTTTCCTTTTATTTCCTCGTTCCTTTGGCTTTATGTGGCTTGTTATTATCTGTTACAAGGTAATAAGTAGAATTTCATAATTGTTCTTTCATCCAGTCTCCTCCTAGTGAACCAAGTATTGATTGGCTCAAGCTTTGATGTCCTTGGAAGCCCATGACGTCCTCTTAATCTTGGTTCACCGAAGCTCAGCACTGGGTTATGAAGCAGAGGATAGGAGCTTAGTGGCCAGCACATGGTGGAGGCACGTGGAAGAGGGTGCTGGAATACAAGTGGTGGGGCAGACTACTTTTGTTATTCAGAAGTGTTTCTAGCACAGGTCCTCTGCTCTTTACATGGGTCAGGATTTTAGCAACGAGAGGGGAATCAGATGGGAGCTACCACTTTGAGTTTCTCTTTGCCTGTTGACATATTCTTTAGAGTGTAGATATTTTATCATGGTATAGACTGGCTCCTAATTGTTGTGGTACAGTAGAGGTTGCTGGGAAATTTTTTTAATGTATGTTTAGTTTTGAGAGACAGAGAGTGGAGAAGGGGCAGAGAGAGGGGGACAGAGGATCTGAAGTGGGCTCCGTGCTGACAGCAGAAAGCCTGATGTGGGGCTCAAACTCATGAACTGTGAGATCATGACCTGAGCTGAAGTCAGATGTCTAGTCAACTGAGCCACCCAGGTGCCTCAAGGTTGCTGGGAATTGTACTGAATTATTATGGTAACTAGATCAGCCTTTAATTGTTAGGAGTGCGATCTCAGCAGCTATAGAAGTGGAAAATCTCTGAACTCAAATTTTGTGCTCTATTAGATAAATGGTCGAGGAAGACAGGGAAGGAAGTTGGACTTTTTTTTGAGGTCTTTAAGTAACATTCTACAAAAGAAAACCATAAAGAAACTACTAGAGTCAGAAGCTACTAGAATTGGCTCTTCTCTGGAGAGACATAATTTCCTTGCTCAAAGAGGCAGTAGCTGGTACATATGTTGGAGGGGGACAGTGGTGGAGAGGGAGCATGCTTTTTTTTTCTTTAAGAATAATCACAAATAAAATAGTATTTTTGTTTGGGGGATGGGAGAAGTATGAAATAAATTCTAAAGTCCATTGCCAGAATATCCCCTTTTAGAAACAGAGTTGGAAAAATATATATTAGATCTTCACATCACTTTGAGCTATTCCCAACTCTTAAAGTCTCTAATGATTATGGTTAGGCGTTTTTAAAAATAATTTTATTTATTTATTTTTAAAGTAATATATATGCCCAGTATGGGGCTCAGACCTACAAGGTCAAGATCAAAAGTCAAAAGTTCCACTGACTGAACCAGCCAGGAGCCCCAATGGGTAAGGTATTTTGTTTGTTTGTTTAAATATTTATTTATGTGTTTATTTTTAATATAATTTGTTATCAAATTGACTTGTATACAACACCCAGTACTCATCCCAGCAAGCACCTTCCTCAATGCCTATCCCCCATTTTCCTTCTCCCCCACTCCCCGGTCCACCCTTAGTTTGTTCTCTGTAAGAGTCTCTTGAGGTTTGCCTCCCTCCCTCTCTGTTTGTAATTACTTTCCCCTTTCCCTTACCCCATGGTCCTCTGTTAAGTTTCTCAAGGTCCACATATGAGTGAAAACATATGATATCTGTCCTTGTCTGACTGACTTACTTCACTCAGTGTAATACCTTCCAGTTCTATCCACATTGCTGCAAAAGTCATGATTTCATTCTTTCTCATTGCCAAGTAGCATTCCATTTGTATAGATAAACCACATCTTCTTGATCCATTCATCAGGTGATGGACATTTTGGCTCTTTCCATAATTTGGCTCTTGTTGAAAGTACTATAAACATTGGGGTATATGTGCCCCTATGCATCAGCACTCCTGTATCCCTGGGGTAAATTCCTAGCAGTGCTATTGCTGGGTCATAGGGTAGTTCTATTTTCAATTTTTTGAGGAACTTCCACACTGTTTTTGGTTAAGATTTTAAATGGAGTCATCTAGAGTGGTGTGTGGATGAGAGTTTTTCAGGCTGTGAAACAGAGCAGATCATCCTAGAGACCAGAGGCTTTTGAATCCTTGATCCCTGGGCCTCTTTAGCTGAGCTCTGGAACTCTAATAAGACCTACAGTTTCTTTTTGGTCAGCTGAAAACTGGGGCTTGATGGCTAAGGAGTTCTTGAACCAACTATGTCCAAGGGCCTGGTGGCCTCCCATTGTCATCCATTTTAGATAGAGTTTTCCACCTTTTGGGGCCATAGCTAAGCAGGGACAAGACAGGGATTTCACCTCGGGCTTTCAAGAACTTATTTCTTGGTCTGACCACACAGTGGGCCTATTGCCATTAGCCAAAGTATACTCAGATCAAGGAGTTTTGTGACGCCAGGGTTGGTGAAGATGTGAGGCTACCATCTATGTCCTATGGTTCTCAAGCCTAGAGAACCATCAGAATCACCTGGGGGAGGTTTTAAAACTTATAGAATTTGAAGCTTCTAGAACATATTTTCCAAAAACAAAAAATTAACCTTCCTAACATGGTTCTATTTAAAATTTTTTAATGTTTATTTATTTTTGAAAGAGAGAGAGAGAGAGAGAGCACACGCAAGTGAGTGAGCATGAGTTGGAGGAGGAGAAGAGAGAGAGAGAAATACAGAATCCGAAACAGGCTCCAGGCTCTGAGCTGTCAGCACAGAGCCTGATGCAGGGTTCAAACCCATGAACTGGGAGATCATGACCTGAGCCAAAGTCATATGCTTAACCAGCTAAGCCACCCAGGCGCCCCCTGACATGGGTCTTATTATCAGCCAGGTTTAGAAACCACTGTTTATAATAACTTTCAGATCCAGAATGTTAAACAGAATCGTGTGACTTAGCAAACGAATGTTCTTGCAAAACTGGTCAGGACCGCTGGGGCCCTGAAGATCCAGGGCCCCGGAGGGGTGAGATCAGAGGGTAATTAAGTTGAAGCTATTGTCGTATTTTATACACATTGAGTTTCACATTCATTTTGATGCTTATGGAAGCCCTTGTTTTTTGAAATACACACTACTGATGAGAACTTGCCTTGGGATCCATTCGAGCACCTTTGTGACTGGCAGATCAGTGGGAGGCCTGCTCCTGGGCTTCCTGTTCTGATAATATTTCCTAGTAGTCATCATGACCTGATACTCTAAGACCTCATTTACTTATGGAGGTATGTACCTGCCATTTTTTTCTTTTTTTGAGAGAGAGAGAGAGAGAGACAAAGACAGTTCAAGTAGAGGAGGGACAGAGAGAGGGAGAGGGAGAGAGAGAGAATCCCAAGCAGGCTCTGGACTGTCAGCTCAGAGCTGGACATGGGGTTTAAACTCACTAAACAGTGAGATCATGACCTGAGCTGAAACCAGGACTCAGAAGCTTAACTGACTGAGCCACTCGGACAGCCCTCTGCCATCTCTAATTTCATAAGGATGTATTCTCATTTATACCTGAGGTTAAAGATTTTTTTTTTTAATGCTTATTTATCTCTGACAGAGACAGAGACAGAGACAGAGTGCAAGCAAGCGGGGGAGGGCAAAGAGAGAGGGAGACACAGAATCTGAAGCAAGCTCCAGGCTCTGAGCTGTCAGCACAGAGCTCAATGTGGAGCTTGATCCAACTCACAGACCACGAGATCGTGACCTGAGCTGCAGTCAGACAGACGTTCAAGTGACTGAGCCATCCAGGTGCCCCCTATACCTGAGGTTAGAATTCAATAAGATATAGGAAATCACTAAGTAATTTTCTTCCCCTCAATTAATAGACCAGGTAGGATCAAATAGGGAGGGAGATGAAAAAAGTGAACAATGATCAAGGCAGAGGACGTAATGGTGATGGTGGAGGTGGTGGTCATCTTGGTTCACTGGGATGGTCATGGTGTAGGGATGGTGGTTATAATTCAGGCAAACGCCTGAGATAGTAGCTATTGCCAGGGGCTGGCTTTTTTAAGAAATCTTTTTCTCATGATAAGTAGTGAGTCAGCTACTTTTAAAAGGCTAAGAACAGAGTGAACAATATAAATCAAAGTTCTATAAATTAAATATTTCCAGTTTGACTCACACTATCATTTCAGTGGCATTAAATCTTTATTTCTGAATGACCTTTCATTGTCAGTGATGGAATATTTTAGCCTTAAGTCACTCTGCCCTGTTTGCCTCTGTAACATATAGTTACTTTGGAAAGAACTCCTAAATGATTACTGGAACTCATTTAAAGAGTCATTTTGTAATGAGTAGTTGGCATATGTGGCAATTTACTTAATATTTCTATTTTTCATAAGGTAAAATTTTTTACACTGAGAGTTCTAAGAGAAATATACTATACCATGCCTGAGGCTACATAGCTCATGAAGAATAAATTTAAGACATTTAAATTTAATATTTTAAAATATTAAAAGATAAATTATATATTCCATTTTTCCCTTGGGATATTGACAGATTATTCAGTTACAAAATGAAAATTAATAGCAAAAATGTGATAATGGCATTCCAGACATTAAAATGACAAAAATAACATTTTGAAGCAACATGAAAGTTTTTTACTTTGAAATTTAAAAGTGCTGAAGATAGGGTGCTAGAAAAAACCAGAATGCTTATTAAAGAGAATAATTTCATGTAAAGCCAATTAAAATATACATCCTACCACATACTCTCCAATATAAATTTCAATAAAATAAAATGATTAAAAAACCCTAGAAACAGCTTAGCCCAAAAACTTAAATTATTCTAATTTATGCTTCCATTTAGTTGTTTTTGTCATTATCATCATCATCCTGTTATTTTTTGTTGAACAATTATATGTTTGGCACTACACTGGGTATTTTATAGACGATGATTCTTTTTAATACTCGCAGGAGCTTATTTGATGTCTGTAATCGTCTCCATTTTACAGATGAAGAAACGGAGGCTCAGAGGTTTTTAAGCAATCGATTCAAGAGCACAGAACCAGTTAGGGATGGAGATAGGGATGAAGCCAAGATCTGATTAAGATCAAGATTAAATTTTAACTACTATGAGATTCTTGTGCACAAACACACATATTTTTTTTTACAGAGTATCTGAATACTATTTTGTTTTCACTTAACAGTATCACAAACATTTTTCATGTTTGCTACAGTCTTCATCATCCCAACAACCTGTGAACATTGATCAGGATCCTCCACTGGGATGCACTGCCCTCTAGTGGAATTCTGTTCATAAAGATCTTTTCACCCTTTCCCCAGCCCCCAGGATGAAAAGGAGTTTTCTATTGCATCAGTCTCTATAGTTACTATTTTATCTTAATTAGGATAAAATGTTAAAAGGTCTTTTTTCCTATCTTCTTTAATATGATTATTTCCAATGGTCAGGGGGTGGGCAAATCAAGTGAACCTCAGAGAAGTTGGACATCCACTCTAAGGAATGAGATAAGGATTCATTGTTCTTGGCATTGAAATCAACATGGCTGCTCTGTTCCCTGAAGTAACAGGATCCTTCAAGCACTTTCCTTCAAATTACATTAACAGCTTGCGGATATGTCAAATTGTGTTAGGGCTAGCACTGAAAGACAACGTAGACTCTCCTAGGATCCATACCAAACCTGAAACCATGCGTTCAGCATAGGGAATTAAAATAGATCAGAATTTGTTATCTTCTGAGCTGACATTAATTTTTCAGTTTTACGTATTTCTCTAATAAAGATCTTTCACTTTCATATTGTTAAAAATCATTATAGTATTAAAATACACAATTGGGTGGCTTTAGTTAGGAAAGACTTGGGTTTATATTGTATTGTTTTAGAGAAAGCAACAGGAATCATTTTTTATTTTTTTTAAATGAATTAGGCCATTATTTCTGCTATTGTTCATCCAAAAAAAAAAAAAAAAAAAAAGCCCTGAGCAAAATTGCTGATGCTATCGCCTGGAAAAGGGCTGACTGGTGAGTTGTAATTGTTTTGTGTGCAGCCAGCGGGGCATACTGTGGAGAGGAGGGGAAACCTGCTAGTTTTATCTTTATTCGAGAGCTGCCTCTTTAAAATTAGATGTCTCTTTATGCTTAGTGAGTGACCAATAGGGAAAAGGAAGAACAGCAAGGCCAAGATTATATGACATGTATGATACTTAATAAAAGATAAGAGTTGTCCAAGGATTCTTAAGGAAATTACATTTCTTCATGCCCTACGTTAAAACTGTTGATTTTCTCTGAGCTAGATTTCAGGAGGAGGGAGAGGATGGCGAAAACCTAACAAAAGCATTTTTTAAGACAAATAGGCTAACGAGTAGTACACAAATAAAGTACTCATACAAAGGGTAACAAGTCTGTGACAAAAATGCCCTTTAGGTGTAGAGGTATAAGATAGGTAAAAATCATGGAATATATAATTAATAGACTCATTTCATTCACTGAGACTTTTTCCTTTTTCTCAGCTTTATTGAGGTATATTTGACATACAATATTGGATGAGTTTAAGGTGTTGATTTGATACATATTCTAAATAATTAGCTCCATAGTGTTAGCTAACACCTTCATAATCTTGTGTAATTACCATTTCTTTTTATAGTGAAAACATTTTATAGTTACTGTCTTAACAACTCTCTAACACACAATGTTCACTATAATCACCTTATTGTATATTAGATCCCCAAAACTTACTCATCTTATCACCAAAAGTGTGTCCCCTTTGGCCAACATCTGCCTCTTTCCCTGTCACCCAGCCCATGGTAACCACTACTCAGTTCTTTTTCATGAGTTGTCTTTTTTAGTGATATCATACAGTATTTGTCTTTCCCTGTCTGATTTATTTCACTTAGCATAATTCCTTCAAGGTTTATCACAAGATTGTCACACATGCTAGTATTTTTCTTTCTCATGGCCGAATAATATTCCACTGTGTATATAGACCACATTTCTTTAGCCATAAATTTGTTAATGGATATTTAAGTTGTTTCCCAATCTTGACGATGGTGAATATAATGTAATGAATATAGGAGTGCAGATATCTGTTTGAGATTTTGATTTCAATTCCATTGGATATACACCCACAAGCGGGATTGCTGGATCACATGGTAGTTTTTTATTGTGATTTTATTTTTGTCCAAACTCCACACTGTTTTCCCTAGCGGCTTTACCATGACCAATTTACATTCCTCCAGCAGTGAACAAGGATTTCCTTTTCACCAACACTTGTTATCTCTTGTCTTTTTTACCATAGCCATTTTAATAGGTATCTCATTTAATGGGTAACTCGTTGTGGTTTTGATTTGCATTTCCCTGATGATTAGTGATGCTGAGCACCTTTTCATATATCTGTTGGTCATCTGCATGTTTTCAGAAAAATGTGTATTCAGTTCCCGTGACAATTTTATAATTGGATTGTTTGTGCTATTTAATTATATGAGTTCTTTATATATTTTGGATATTTACCCCTTATCAGATATATGATTTGCAAATATTTTCTTCCATTTTTTTAAGTTGCCTTTTCATTTTGTTGATTTTCTTTTGCCATGCAGTAGCTTTTTAGATTATTGTAGTCTCACTTATTCCTTTTTTGCTTTTGTTGCCTAAGGTTTGGTGTCATATCCAAAAAAAACACTTGTAAGATCAATGCCAAAGAGCTTTTCCCCTATATTTTCTTCTAGGAGTTATCTGGTTTCAGGTCAATATTGAGTCTTTAATCCAATTTGAGTTAATTTTTGTGAGTGGTGTAAGATAGATGTCCAATTTCATTCTACATGTGTTTAGCCAATTTTTCCATTATTATTTATTGAAGAAAAAATCCTTTCCCTATAGTGTCTTCTTGGCTCCTTTGTCAAATATTAGTTAGCCATCTATGCAAGGATTAGTTTCTGGGTTCTCTGTTCTCCTCCATTGATATGTGTCCATTAAAATATTTTTTAAGTTTATTTATTTATTTTGAGAGAAAGAGGACGGGCAGAGAGAGAGGGAGAGAGAGAATCCCAAGCAAGCTTCGCACCATCAGCATGGAGCCCAATATGGGGCTCAAACTCAAGAACTGTGAGATCATGACCTGAGGCAAAAACCAAGAGTTGGATGCTTAACCATCTGAGCCACCCAGAAGCCTTGTATGTGTCCTTTTTATGCTGGTACCATACTATTTTTGTTACTATAGCTTTACAGTATAGTTTGAAATCGGGAAGTTTATGCCTCCAGCTTTGTTCTTCTTTCTCAGAATTGCTTTGGCTATTTGGGATTTTTTGTGATTCCATACAAATTTTAGGATTGCCTTTTTTATTTCTATGAAAAATGTCATTAGACTTTTGATAGGATTTGCAATGAATCTATAGATGGCTTTGGTTAATATGGACATTTTAACAATATTAATTCTTTTGTTCCACAAACAGGGGGTCTTTCTATTTATTCATGTTCTCTGAGAGTTGATACTCAATATAGCCTATTTGGAATCAAGATTTGCTTAAGTAATGACCTTTGCTATTTGTAGACCATAAGTAGCACATAATATCAAATAGCACAGTAAAGTTTCAGTTGGAAGACTTTCAGGATTTTGATGTTTTTTATTAGGTCCCTCTACTTTCTGTCTAATTATTTTAAATACATGTAGAGTGTTAATAGTATAAGACAGGATTCCTCAACCTGTAATGAGGCTAATTCTGGTGTGTGTGTGTGTGTGTGTGTGTGTGTGTGTGTGTGTGTGTTCTGTACATGGTAAGATGTTTAGCAGCATCCCTGGCCTCTAACCACTAGATGTTAGTAGCAACCCTGCCCTACTCTCCATCTCTCAGGACAATAAAAAATATCTTTGGACATTGTCAGTGTTATCAAAACACTTATGGCATAGCTGTTTATTATTGAGGCTGGAAAACAGTACAGTATGGCACTATAATAGAGTATGGTATGTTTTCCAAAGATCCTTACCCCAATGTGTATAGGCTCCACCACACTTGCTCCTCTTGCAAGGTGACCTTGATATGCCTTCATTGAGAGGTCTATTGTTTTTTCTTCCCTTGAACCTGGGTGGAACTTTATAACTATCTTACCCAATACAAGGTGGTGGATGTGACATTGTGTCACTGAAGCTCAGTTGTAAAAGACAACACAACTTCCTCTTTCACTGAAGGCCTGAACTTGGAACCTATTTGCTATGTCATGAGGATACCCAGGTCACTTGGTGAGGCTATGTGTGGGTATTGCAGCTGACAACTCCAGCTAGGTCTCTACCACAGCCACTACCAACCTCCAGACATGTGAGTTAAAGAGTCTTCAGGTGAGTTTGACCCCCAGCCTTCAAGTCTTGGCCGGAGGCCCCAGACATCACAGAGATAAGCTCTCCCTGTTTGAATTCCAGATCCACAGAAACCGTGAGAGATAGTAAATTCTTTTTATTTTAAATCACTGTGTCTTGAGATGATTTCTTACATAGCAATGGATAACTAAAACATGTAGTTGAACAGATTCTTCACTATAGAGAAAAATTGGTTATTAGAGGGGAGGTGGATGGGGGATGGGTAAAATAGGTGAAGGGGATTAAGAGTACACTGATCATGATGAGAGCTGAGTAATGATATATAGAATTGTTGAATCACTATACTGTATACCCGAAACTAATATAATGTTATATGTTAACTATATTGGAATTAAAATTAAAAACGTAAAACATGGAGGTTAAATCAGTTCTCTCCCCCAAATATACATCACATATAATACTATATATTATATATTAAATAAATAATATATATTATGTTCATTATATATATATATATAAGTAATTAAGAGAGTCTAATATTACTTGATTAAGATTAGGATTAGCCCCTAATACTGATGTTATACTGTCCCTCCCTTTAACACACAGGCATTCCAAAAAGAAACCAGTCTCAATCTTCCTGAGTTTCATTAAAAACAAATATTCAAAACAACCATATCTATACTGTAACTACCCTTCCCTACGCCACCATCTTTATCACTAGTTCACAGAAACATCACGATGTTGATTCATGATAGAGCAAGCACTGTCAAACTGAATCAATTAACATTTTAGGGGAATTTATATTCCTACAAGCAAACCATATTCAGCTGTTAGAAACACATGAACTAAAGGCCATGAGTTGAGTTTTATTTTTTAAACCACATGGGCATACTCGCCTGCTACAAACAAGAGACCTGTAAAGGTCACACTGTAATATGAAAGTCATCTTCAGTATAATTGCAAATTCTGAACACTGATGTCCCCTGGAATTAAGTGACTTTAAAATCCTAGAGTAAAATAAATTAGTTAACTTTTTACAGGATTCTATCAGTTAAAAAGGTTTTTGGTTGTAAGTAATAGGAAATCCAGCCAACAGTGGCTTAAACAAATGTTTATTTTTCTCATGCAATCAGAAATTTGAAGATTGGGACCATTGACATTGGTTCAGAGGCTTGACCATTATCAGGGCCAGCATTATTAGGATTATCTTTGCCTTTCCCTCGTGCCTCTTGGATCCTGGTCATATTATAGATATTATAGCTCTGAAGATCCCATCTGTGATCAACGTTGGAAGGTCAGAGGGAAGAGGTGGTGCCGGCAGATGTCTCCTTATATCTTGTCGGACCAAAAAAAACCCCATGGCCATGCCTAGAGCAAGGGAGACTGGGACAACAAATCTATAGCTTTCACAACCTCTGTGCAAGAGGCTGGCAAGGGAGAAGTTTGTTGGAGGAGCCTGAAGTGTCTGAAATAACTTCAGAAATGATCATTCATCTTGGTCAAATATTCATAAAAACATTGACCAATACAATGTATAGATATATAGGGCCTTCTATATACTCATAAACTCATCCATCTGATTATAGCCTATATACATTATACAGCTCAGTCTTCCAAACTGCATGAATTTTTCATTGGTTAATCAATATATATAGTATGATACCCTTTTTGTGAAAATAAATATAAACAACTAGGCATTAAAAATAATGTGGGAGAATAGATACATACTAAAGGGTTGCCAGAATTATACAACTGTCATCCCCTTTTTATATTTTCTCACATGTCTATAATAAAGCATATTAACTGTAAGAAAAAAGAGTAACATATAGAAAATTAACATTTAAAATTTTAACTTAAAATTTTTCTTAATGTTTTTTATTTATATTTGAGAGACAGAGAAAGACAGTGCGAGCAGGGCAGGGGCAGAGAGAGAGGGAGACACAGAATCTGAAGCAGGCTCCAGGCTCTGAGCTGTCAGCACAGAGTCTAATGCGGGGCTCGAACCCACGAACTGTGAGATCATAACTTGAGCTAAAGCCGGATGCTTAACCAACTGAGCCACCCAGGTGCCCCTGAAATTTTAACTTTAAAAAATATAAACCAATCAGATAGAATCTCTTTTAACATTGGTATATTGTCTTTCAAATGGATATACACACACATCTGAACATTTAAAATGTGTAAAAATCCTAATACATGGTGGTATTATCTCATTTAATACCATTATATCTCATTATCTCAGTCATGTTATACAGTTACTACAGAGAATCTTCATTTCTTTTTTAATTTTTTTAAATTTTTAAATTTTTTTAATGTTTTTATTTATTTTTGAGAGAGAGAGAGAGAGAGTGTGTGAGTAAGGGAGGGTTAGAGAGAGAGGGAGACACAGAAGCCAAAGACAGGCTTCAGACTCTGAGCTAGCTGTCAGCACAGAGCCCGATGCGGGGCTCGAACCCAGGAACCGTGAGATCATGACCTGAACCGAAGCCGGACGCTTAACTGACTGAGCCACCCAGGTGCCCCAGAATCTTCATTTCTTAGGTATTTATTATCTAATGCCCAAAGTTACAATGTTGACTATAAAAACAATGATCATTAAAAACCATTAATGAACAAACCACCGATAAACTTACTGCCTGGTCAAATATTGCTATGACCTCAAAACCTAGCACATATTCTTGTTTAACACATCAGTATCTTTGTGTTTTTCCTCTACTACTTTTGACTTACTGAGAATGTGATCTTAGGCGAGTTATTTACCTGTCTCCATTTTATCTTCTGAAAAATGGTGATGTAAAGCCATCTGCTTTGTGGAATTATTGGGCAGCTTAAATGAAGTGATTTCTGGTATGTATTAAGCCCTATATAAGTGGGAGCTTTTATTATTTTTTTTCAAGTTTTTATTTAAATTCCAGTTAGTTAACATACAGTGCAATATTAGTTTCAGGGTAGAATTTAGTGATTCATCACTTTCATATAACACCCAGTGCTCATCACAACATATGCCCTTCTTAATGCCCGTCCCCCATTTAACCCATCCCTCTCCTACCTCCCCTCCAGTAACCCTCAGTTTGTCCTCTGTAGTTACAAGTCTGTTTTCTGGTTTGCCTCTCTTTTCCCCCCATGTTCATCTGTTTTGTTTTTTTTAATTCCACATTTGAGTGAAATCATATGTATGATATTTGTTTTTCTCTGACTGGCATACACACACACACACACACACACACACACACACACAACGCATCGTCTTTATCCATTCAACAATTGATGGACATTTGGGCTCTGTCCATAATTTGACTATTGTTAACAAAGGTGCTATAAAAATTGGGGTGCATGTATCCCTTCAAATCAGTATTTTTGTATCCTTTGGGTAAATACCTAGTAGTGCAATTACTGGATTGTAGGGTAGTTCTATTTTTAATTTTTTGAGGAAACTCCATACTGTTTTCCAGAGTGGTTACACCAGTTTGCATTCCCACCAACAGTGTAAGAGGTTTCCCCTTTCTCCACATCCTCACCAACATCCTACTTAATTTTAGCCATTCTGACAGGTGTAAGGTAATATCTCATAATAGTTTGGATTTGTGTTTCCCTCATGATGAGTGATATTGAGCATCTTTTTATGTATTTGTTAGCCATCTGTATGTTTTCTTTGGAAAAATGTCTATTCATGTCTTCTGCCGAATTTTTAACTGGATTATTTGTTTTTTGAAGTTTAAGTTTTAGAAGTTCTTTATAGATTTTGGATCCTAACCCTTTATCAGATATGTCATTTGCATTCTGAAGGTTGCCTTTTAGTTTTGTTGATTGTTTCCTTCCCTGTTCATTAGCTTTTTATTTTTGAGGAAGTCCCAATACCTTATTATTGCTTTTGTTTTCCTTGCCTCCAGAGATGTGTCTAGTAAGAAGTTGCTGAGGCAGAGATTAGAGAGGTTGCTGCCTGTATTCTCCTCTAGGATTTTGGTGGTTCCCTGTCTGACATTTAGGTCTTTCATTCATTTTGAGTTTGTCTTTGTATGGGGTGTAAGAAAGTGGTCTGTTTTGATCCTTTGTGTGCTTGCTCTTCAGTTTTCCAATTACCATTGGTTGAAAAGACTTTTTTTATTGGATATTTTTTCATGCTTTGTCGAGGAGTAATTGACCATACAGTTGTGGGTCCATTTCTAGGTTTCCTCTTCCATTGATGTGTGTTTGTTTGTTTTTGTGCCAATACCATACTGTCTTGATCACTACAGCTTTGTTATATAACTTGAAGTATGGAATTATGATACGTCCAGCTTTGTTTTTCTTTCTTAAGATTTCTTTGGCTATTCAGGGTTTTTTGTGGTTCCATATAAATTTTAGGATTTTTAGTTCAAGTTCAGTGAAAAATACTCATCGTATTTTGATAGGGATTGCATTAAATGTGTAGATTGCTTTGGGTAGTATAGACATTTTAACAATATTTTTTTCTTCTAATCCATGAATGTGGAATGCTTTTCCATTTATTTGTGTCATCTTCAATATCTTTTATCAGTGTTTTATAGTTTTCAGAATACAGATCTTTTACTTCTTTGGTTAGGTTTATTCCTTGATATTTTATGGTATTTGGTACAATTGTAAATGGGATTGATTCCTTGATTTCTCTTTGTGCTGCTTCCATTATTGGTGTATAGAAGTGCAATAGATTTCTATACACTGATTTTGTATCCTGTGACTTTAATGAATTTGTTTATCAGTTCTAGTAATTTTTTTGGTAGAGTCTTTAGGGTTTTCTATACGAAGTTTTCTAGTACTACTGTTAAATAACAGGGATGAGCGTGGATTTCCCTGCCTTATTCCTGACCATGGGGGAAAAGCTCTCAGTTTCCCCACTGAGTATGATATTAGCTATGGATCTTTCATATATGGCCTTTATGATGTTAGGGTTTGCTGTGTTCCCTCTATCCCTACTGTGTTGAGGGGGTTTGTCTTGAATTGATGTTGTACTTTGTCAAATACTTTTTCTGCATCTATTCAGAGGATCATATGATTCTCAGGATTTGTTTTGTTAATGTTGTGTGTCACGTTGATTTGATGTGCAAATATTGAACCAATCTCGCAGCCCAGGAATAAATCCCACTTGATCGTGGTGAATGATTCTTTTAATGTACTGTTGGATTTGATTTGCTAGCATTTTGTTGAGAGTTTTTGCAACCATGTTCATCAGGGATATTGGCCTATAGTTCTCTTTTTTAGTGAGGCCTTTGTCTAGTTTTAGAATCATAGATGAATTTGGAACTTTTCATTTCCTTTCTATTTTTTTTGGAATAGTTTGAGAAGAATAGGTATTAACTCTTCTTTAAATGTTTGATAGAATTCTCCTGTGAAGCCATCTGGCCTTGGACTTTTGTTTGTTGGGAGATTTTTCATTACTGATTCAATTTCTTTGCTGGTTATTGGTATGTTCAAGTTTTCTATTCTTCCTGTTTCAGTTTTGGAAGTGTATATTTTTCTAGGAATTTATCCATTTCTTTCAGAGTGTCCAATTTGCTGGCATATAATTTTTCATAGTATATAATGGTGTGTATTTCTGTGGTGTTGGTTATCATTTCTCCTCTCTCACTTGTGATTTTATTTATTTGAGTCCTTTTGCTTTTGCTTTTGATAAACCTGGCTAGGGGGTTATCAATTTTATTAATGTTTTTAAAGAGCCAGCTCCTCGTTTCATTGATTTGTTCTGCTGCTTTTTCAGTTTCTACGTTATTATTTCTGCTCTAATATTTATTATTTCCCCTCTTCTGCTGACTTTAGGTTTCATTTGCTGTTCTTTTTCTAGTTCCCTTAGATGTAAAGTTAGGTTGTTTATTTGACATTTATTTTGTCACTTCTGGTAGGCCTGTATTACAACATATTGCTCTTATGACTGCTTTGGCTCATTGCAAAGTTTTGGACTGCTGTGCTTTGTCATTTGTTTCCATGTATTTTAAATTTTTTTCTTTAATTTCCTGGTTGACCCATTTATTCTTTTTTTAAAAAGTTTATTTATTTATTTTGAGAGAGACAGAGAGAGCATGAGCAGGGGAAGGTCAGAGAGAGGGGGAAAATCCCAAGCAGGCTCTGTATGGTCAGTGCAGAGCCCAACATGGGCTCGAACTCATGAAACTGTGTGATCATGACCTGAGCCTAAATCAAGAGTCAGATGCTCAACCAATTGAGCCACCCAGGCACCCAGACCCTTTCATTCCTTTTTTTAAAATTTATTTTATTTTTTAAATTTACATCCAAGTTAGTTAGCATATAGTGCAACAATGGTTTCCGAAGTAGATTCCTTAATGCCCCTTACCCATTTAACCCATCCCCCCTCCCACAACCCCTCCAGTAACCCTCTGTTCTCCAATTTAAGAGTCTGTTATGTTTTGTCCCCCTTCCTGTTTTTATATTATTTTTGCTTTCCTTCCCTTCTGTTCATCTGTTTTATATCTAAATTTCTCATATGAGTGAAGTCATCAGACATTTGTCTTTCTCTGACTGATTCATTTCACTTAGCATAATACCCTCTAGTTCCATCCACATTGTTGCAAATGGCAAGATTTCATTCTTTTTGATTGCTGAGTAATACTCCAGTGTGTGTGTGTGTGTGTGTGTGTGTGTGTGTGTGTGTGTGTGTATACACAGAAGGTGTGGCATATATATATTATCCATTCCTCCATCAGTGGACATTTGGGCTCTTTCCATTCTTTGGCTATTGTTATGAGTGCTGCTATAAACATTGGGGTGCATGTGCCCCTTTGACACAGCACTTGTATCCCTTGGATAAATACATAGTAGTGCAATTGCTGGGTCGTAGGGTAGTTCTATTTTTAATCTTTTGAGGAACCTCCATACTCTTTTCCAGTTTGCATTCCCACCAGCAGTGCAAAAGAGATCCTTTTTTTCTGCATCCTTGCCAACACTTGCTGTTGCCTGAGTTGTTAATGTTAGCCATTCTGACTGACGTGAGGTGGTATCTCCTTGTGGTTTTGATTTGTATTTCCCTGATGATGAGTAACATTGAGCATTTTTTCATGTGTTATTTGGCAATCTGGGTATTTTCTTTGGAGAAATGTCTATTTATGACTTTTGCCCATTTCTTTACTGCATGATTTGTTTTCTGGGTGTTGAGTTTTGTAAGTTCTTTATAGGTTTTGGATACTAACATTTTATCTGATATATCGTTTGCAAATAGCTTCTTCCATTCTGTCAGTTACCTTTTAGATTTGCTGATTATTTCCTTCACTGTGCAGAAGCTTTTTATTTTGATGAGGTCCTAATAGTTCATTTTTATTTTTGTTTCCCTTGCCTTTGGAGATGTGTTGAGTAAGAAGTTGCTGTGGCCAAGGTCAAAGAGGTTTTTGCCTGCTTTCTCCTCTGGGATTTTGATTGCTTCCTGTCTTACGTGTAGGCTTTCATCCATTCCAAGTTTATTTTTGTGTGTGGTGTAAGAAAGTGGTTCCAGGTTTATTTTTCTGCATGTTGCTCTTCAGTTTTCCCATCATCACTTGCTGAAGATACTGTTTTTATTCCATGGAATATTCTTTTCTGCTTTGTCAAAGATTAGTTGGCCATACACTGTGGGTCCATTTCAGGGATCTCTATTCTGTTCCATTGATCTGAGTGTCTGTTTTTGTGCCAGTACCATATGGTCTTGATGATTACAGCTTTGTAATACAGCTTGAAGTCCGGGATTGTGATGCCTCCAGTTTTGATTTTCTTTTTCAAGATTGCTTTGGCTATTCAGGGTCTTTTCTGGTTCCATACAAATTTTAGGATTGTTTTTTCTAGCTCTGTGAAGAATGCTCGTGTTATTTTGATAGGGATTGCATTGAACATATGGATTGCTTGGGGTAGTATTGACATTTTAACAATATTTGTTCTTCCTATTCAGGAGCATGGAATATTTTCTCTTTTTCTGCGTGTATCTTCTTCAATTCCTTTCATAAGCCTTGTACAGTTTATAGAAGTGTGTAGAATTTTCACCTCTGGTTAGGTTTATTCCTAGATATTTTATGATTTTTGGTATAATTGTAAATGTAATCGATTCCTTGATTTCTCTTTCTTTTGCTTCATTATTGGTGTATAGGAATGCAACCAATTTCTGTGCATTGATTTTATATCCTGCAACTTTGCTCAATTCATGGATCAATTATTCGGTTTTTTGGTGGAATCTTTTGGGTTTTCCATATAGGGTATCGTGTCATCTGTGAAGAGTGAAAGTTTGACCTCCTCCTGGCCAATTTGGATGCCTTTTATTTCTTTGTGTTGTCTGATTGCTGAGGCTAAGACTTCTAATACATTGTTGAATAACAGTGGTGAGAGTGGACATTCCTTGTTCGTGACCTTAGAGGGAAAGCTCTCAGTTTTTCCCCCATTGAGGATGATCTTAGCAGTGGGTCTTTCATATATAGCTTTTATGATCTTGAGGCATGATTCTTCCATCCTTAGTTTCTTGAAGGTTTTTATCAAGAAAGGATGCTGTATTTTTTCAAATGCTTTCTCTGCATCTGTTGAGAGGATCATGGGGCTCTTGTCCTTTCTTTTATTGATGTGATGAATCACAGTGATTGTTTTGCAGCTATTGAACTGGCCCTGAATCCCTGGTATAAATCCCACTTGGTTATGGTGAATAATTATTTTTAATATATTGTTGGATACTGTTGGCTAATATCTTGCTGAGGATTTTTGCTCCATGTTCATAAGGATAATTGGTTCATAATTCTCCTTTTTAGTGGGATGTTTGTCTAGTTTTGGAATTAAGGTAATGCTGGCTTCATAGAAAGAGTTTGAAAGTTTTCCTTTTATTTCTATTTTTTGGAACAGCCTCAAAAGAATAGATGTTGACTCTTCTTTAAATGTTTGGTAGAATTCCCCTGGAAAGCCATCTGGCCCTGGACTCTTATTTTTTGGAAGACCTTTGATTACTAATTCAATTTCTTTACTAGTCGTGGCCTACCCATTCATTCTTCAGTCACCATGTACTTGTGAGTTTTCCATATTTATTTCTGTGGTTGACTTCAAGTTTCATAGTGTTGTGGTCAGAAAATATACATGTTATGATTTCAATATTTTTGTACTTATTGGGGCCTGATTTGTGACCTAATGTGTGGTCTGTCTGGAGAATTTCCTATGTGCACTTGAAAATAATGTGCATTCTGCTGCTTTGGGATGAAATGTTTTGAATGTATCTGTTAAGTCTATCTTGTCCAGTTTGTTATTCAAAGCCACTATTTCCTTGTTGATTTTCTCTTTGGGTGATCTGTCCATCGATGTAAGTAGAATTTTAAAGTCTTCTACTATTATTGTATAATTATATTTTATGTTTGTTTTTAATTATTTTATATATTTGGGTGCTATCAAGTTTGGGGAATAAATATTTATAATTGTTAGGTGTTCTTGTTGAATTGACTTCTTCCTCTTTTAATGATACATAATGCCCTTCTTCATCTCTTGTTACAGTCTTTGGCTTAAAATCTAGTTAGTCTGATATAAATATCGCTACCCTGGCTTACTTTTGATGACCATTTGCATGATAGATGTTTCTACATTGCCTCACTTTCAATCTGCAGGTGTCTTTAGCTCTAAAATGAGTCTCTTGTAGGCAGTATATAGATGGGTCTTACTTTTTAAAATCCATTCTGATAACCTCTAGTTTTTGACTGAAGTATTAGTCCATTTGTATTCAGAATAATTATTGATAGAAATGTATTTAGTTCCATTTTATTACTTGTTTCCCTGTTGTTTCTGGAGATTTTCTCTGTCCCTTTCCAGTCTTTGTCACTTTCCTTCCTACTAACAGGGCTCCCTTTAATATTTTCTGCAGGGCTGGGTTGGTGTTCACAAACTCCTTTAGTTTTTGTTTGTCTGGGAAACTCTTTATCTCTCCTTCTATTCTAAATGATAGCCTTGCTGGATAGAATATTATCAACTGCAATTTTTTTTTCCCATTCAGCACATTGGATATATCATGCCACTCTCTTCTGGCCTGCCAAGTTTCTGTGGAGAAATCTGTAGCTAGCCTTATGGTCTTCCTTTGTAAGTTAGGGACTTGGTTTGTCTTGCTGCTTTTAGGAATTTTTCTTTATCACTATATTTTGCAAATTTAACTACAACATGTCTTGGTGTTGGCCTACTTTTGTTGATTTTGATAGGCGTTCTCTGTACCTGCTGGATTTAAATATCTGTTTCTTTCCTCAGATGAATGATATTTTCAACTATTATTTCCTCAAATAAACTTTCTACCCCATTTTCTCTCTCTTCTTCTAGGACTCCTATGATATGAATGTTACTACATTTGGTGGAATCTCTGAGTTCCCTAAGTCTATTCTTGTGATCCATAATTTTCCTTTCTCTCTTTTGTTAAGCTTCATTATTTTCTATAACTATCTTTAATATCATTTATTCATTTCTCTGTTTCTTCCATCCTTGTGGTCATTACATCCAGCTGGTTTCAAGTCTCAGTCATTGCATTTTTCATTTCTGCCAGATTGCTTTTTAGCTCTTTATCTCTGCAGTAGGGTCTTCCTGATGTCTTACATGGTTTTCTCAAGTCTAGTGAGTATCCTTACGACTGTTGCTTTAAATTTCCCATCAGGGTGCTCGTTTCAGCAGCACATATACTAAATTTTCCTTCAGGAATATTACTTATATCTGTTTTGATTAGATCCTTGGCTGTGTCCTTTTCTTGTTCTTTCTTTTGGGGTAAATTCCTCCAACTTTGCATTTTGTCTAGGTCTCTGTCTTCTCTGTAAAAAAAAAAAACACTGTTATATTTCTTGTTCCTGAGAGTAATTGCTTTATGAAGAAGAGGTCAGATGATGTCCAGGGCCTGGGGCTTCAGGGAGTGTCTTGGTATATACTGTGTGGACTCTGCTGCTGTGTTTTGGCTGCTCTATCCCTTAGGTCAGTCATTTGCAGAGGTTCTCCTTGCCTCTTGCAAGCAGTATTTGGACCTTGGCCAGAGTGTGGCAAATTTTAATGAGGTGTGCTCTGGTATGCTTGTTAAATGAGACCTCCTTCTTCTTCTACTAGAACTGAAGCCTTGCAGAACACTATGGTTGGTAGATGTGGTGTGTGCAGAGGTGTCTGCTGGTCTTCTGGGGATAGGGTCTGCTGTATTGGTCCTTAGGCACACTTTTAGGAGAAAAGCAGTAACAGCAGGGTGCAAGAAGGTAGCACTTGGCATAAGCAGGTTGGGCAGCCAGTGTTGGTGCTGTGCTGTTTCCTGAAGTTGGTTTATGTTGAAGGACACAGGAGGGAAATGGCCTCAGCCAGCTTCTTTGTCCCTGGAGAGGGACTCAGTGCTTGCTGCTCTCAGGGAAGTGCTCCCAGAAGAGCAAATAATTTCCCCTCATGTATCCTAGGCATTTTTCAGATCACTGTATGCTGTCTCTTGGTTGCTTGCCTAACTTCTCTCCAGGAACAGTGCAGAACCCTCTGGGCTCTCTCCCAACCAAGCCTGCTGACTTTTAAAACTCCAACCTTTAGGGATCTGGTGTGGCAGGGTCCGGTGCTGGTCCTCTGGGAAAGGGTCTCGCCATGATGGGACTGATGCAGGTTTGATCGAGTAGGGGAGTTGTGCCAGAGCACAGGGGCATGGGATTTGGAGCAAAGCAGGCTAAACAGCCAGTGTCTGGGTTAGCCGCCCTCAGCAGGTGATTCTGGGCCTCTATTGAGGGCTGGAGGAGGGAAATGGCAACCTGGCTCCTTCGATCCTAGAGAGGTGTCTCTGCAAATGCCATCTCTCTCAGATGTGCTCCAAGAAGAGAGAACAATCTCCTCCTCCTGTTCCTTAAGTAGTGCTCTCAGATCATGCTGTCTGCCCTGTGGTTGCTTGCTTGCCTTCTCTCCAGGAGTGCCCTCTGGGCTCTATTCTAGCCAAGCCCACAGACCTCGAAAACTCCAGTCTTTAATCCCCATGGGTTACAAAAACTTATGAAAATCAGTCCCTTTAATTTTCCCAGCCAGTGTTTGGGGGAAATGTTCTCCTTGTGCCTTGCACTGGGTGCTCCCCCGCCCCCCTTTCTTGCCTTAGTCTGCAACCAGGGCTCCCTCCCCTCTGCAGCACTTGTGATTCCTTTCTCCCTCAAACCATGCCTCCATACTTCTTGCCTTCCTTAATGTGGCCTTTTCTCTCCCTTTGGATGTGTAGTTTGTTCTGTCAGTCCTCGGGTTGATTTCTTGGGTATTCAGAAAGATTTGATACTAATCTAGCTGTGTTTATTTATTTTTTAAAAATTTTTTACATGTTTTTTATTTATTTTTGAGAGACAGAGAGAGACAGCGTGAGCAGGGGAGGGTCAGAGAGAGAAGGAGATACAGAATCTGAAGCAGGCTCCAGGCTCTGAGCTAGCTGTCAGTACAGAGCCGGACGCGGGGCTGGAACCCATGAACCATGAGATCATGACCTGAGGTGAAGTCAGATGCTTAAACGACTGAGCCACCCAGGTGCCCCTCTAGCTGTGTTTAAGGGAGAGACAAGATCAGGGTCTTCCTACCACGATGCCATCTTAGCTTCCCCCAACTCAGCAAGTTATTATTATATGTTCAAGTATAAAAGTCAAAGGGACATTAGATATATGAACTCAGGGGCTAGGTAAGGGTTTGAGAGAGAAAAAAAGCATTATCAGCATATTGATATTTAAACCCACAGAACTGGAAAAAGTCACCTAAGAGGGAAGTTAGATGGAGATCAAGTATCTAGAAAAACAGCAGATGCTCTAAGCATACTATTGATTGGGGCCCAACTTATGGTGCCTATTTAACTTGATAACTGATGTCTTTTCTACAAAGACTCAAAGAATGAAATCTCACCTTGAAGTTAGTTTAGGGGAAATGTTTTTTTTTTTTCCTATACTAATTAGTCTGTTTTTCCTTACCAGAAAATGAAAACTATGTAAACCACAAATTCACTTTTTGGGATTTGTTGTCATAATTTCAAAGCTAAATAGAAAACTCATCTGAAGTTAAAGTACTATTTCTTTGCTCCTTTTAATAACTCTTCATTGTTTCCCTTTTCATCATCTGACTTAATCTTGTAAAGTCAGGTTAAATCCTTTGTGGGAGAGAATTGGTAGAGGACTAGAAGTGGGAAAAAAGCGGCAAAGTAGAGGAACGGCACTCTCGATGGATCTGTTTGCTCACATCCATCATTTGTCACTGTCCCTCTCAGGTCCCTGCAATGGCCTCTTTGCTTCTAATCTGTCAAACTTTTCCCCACCAGGAGACTTTCACATTTACTCTTTCCTCTGCTTAGAAGAATCTTTCCCTTACTCTTTTCATAACCAAAACCTGTTCATCTTTCAAGTCCCAGATTAAATGCCAACAGTGCAGGAAGCTCCTCTCTGAATGCACCCCTCCGCCCTCCATTATACAGTCTCACATTCCCTGTACTTTCTCTTCATAGGACTTATTATTATTAAAATTATTTAATGGACAACTATCATCTTCTTTGATAAACTTTGTTTAGGGGCACCTATGTGGCTTAGTCCGTTAAGCGTCCAACTTTGCCTCCGGTCATGATCTCACAGGGGTGGGTCTCAGCCCCCCGTAGGCCTCTGTGCTGACAGCTCAGAGTCTGGAGCCTGCCTCAGATTCTGCATCTCCCTCTCTTTCTCTGCCCCTCCTCCACTCTCTCTCTCTCTCAAAAGTAAATAAACATTAAAAATATTTTTTTAAAAAAACCCCAACTTTGTTTAGCCTTTGCATTCCCATTTATTCAAGATCAAAGTTTCACCTAACATTACACATTTGAAGGTAACCGGAAACCAGCTCTCTGTCTGTCTAATAATCCCTTATGTAATCATGAAACAGCTATAAGTCAGGTAGCTTAGGTGTTTTAAATACAGGGAAGTGATAGCAGAATGAAATAATTACCAATTTTAGTAACATTTTCTGCCATTTCTCTTACTATGAAATATTCAGTCCGTATTTAAATATCTCCAAATATGCATGAAATATCTTTTACAGCTTTTTCTAATTGTGAGTCAGGTTGAGGTTTGTACATTGCATTTGAGTTTTATGTCTCTTTGAGTCTTTTTCTTTAGAAAAGTCTCTCCATTTTTTTCATAGTATTGACTTTTTGAAGAATCCAGGCTAATGTTCCATTTTCTGGGTTTGTCAGATTGTTTCCTAAAGGTATTGCTTAAATTATTCCTCTCTTTTATTTTTTATAAGATGGAAGTTAGGTCCAGAGAAAGGCTATCAAATAAAAATATAGCATAAACCACTTATATAATTTAAAATTATCTGGTAGCCAGATTAAAAAAAATTTTTTTAAGTAAAATAAAACCAGATTAGTTTAACAAGATGTTTATTTAAACCAATATATCTGCAATATTATTTTAACATTTAGTCAGTATTAAAAGATATCAATGATACTCTGAACAACTTTTTTGTGCTAAGTTCTTTAAATCCTGTGTTTTTATATACTTACAGCACATCTCAATTTTTTTTTATGTTTTTAATTTATTTTTGAGAGACAGCGTGAGCAGGGGAAGGTCAGAGAGAGAGGGAGGTACAGAATCTGAAGCAGGCTCCAGGCTCTGAGTTGGCTGTCAGCACAGAGCCTGACACGGGGCTTGAACCCATGAACTGTGAGATCATGACCTGAGCCGAAGTCAGACGCTCAACTGAGTGAGCCACCCAGGCGCTCCAACACATCTCACTTTGAAGTAGCCACATTTCAAGTGCTCAATAGTCAAATATGGCCAGTGCCTGTCATATTGAACAGTGAGGTCTAGAGGCCTGATTAGATTCAGGTTAAACATTCTTAGTAAGAATGCTTCATGGGTGATACTGTGTACTGTCCATTGCATTATATCTGGAGCCTTGTAATACTGCTTGAAATACCTACTATTAGTGATACTAAGTTTGATCACTTAAATAAAGGGTTCACTCGGAATTTCCCACTAAATGAATGAAAAGATTCATTTCCATCCCCCTTTCTAGTGTAGAAAGTAATCTATAGCTATTCCTTGGATGCCATGAGTCTGTCTATCTTGTTGCCCCCATCCTTTCTGCCCAATGATGGGTGAATCCATTGATAGTCTTTGTAGCAATCAATTATTATAGTGCAGTTACACAATGATAATTTCCTATAATTCCCTTTACCTCTGTTAGCTGGCAATTTTCTACAAAAAGAGAAAATGTTCACTATTACATTGGGAATTCTCTTCTACTCCTTTTCCTTAGGATGCAAGGATTACAGAGATACCTCACAGGATTGGAAGCCCACTGGCGAGGTGAGTAGCCCAGAAGAGTTAAGGAATGATAGAGATTTGGAAGACAAATGTATTGGTTAAGGTAAGACTAACAACTGTAGCAAATAGATGTCAACATTTCAATGGCTTGACACATAAGCTTTTGCTTTTATATAAGCAAGAGTCCTGTTTGGGTGTTCCTATTTAATAGGTGGTCTTTCTCCAGGTTGTGATTCAGGGACAAAGGCTCCTACCATCTTGTGGCTCTGGCATTACCTAAGGCCTTGAAGTTCCCTGCATCTAGGCTGAAGCAAAAGAGAGAGCAGAGAAGGTCATTAACCTCTTAACTGCCTTGACCTGGAAGTGAAATACATAATTTCCACTTATACTTCCTAGTAGAGAGCTAGTCATTTGCGCCCCCCCCCCGCCATATGCAAGGGGTGGGGGGTTCCTATACAGCTGCTTGTCTGTAACATCTATTTTCAGTAGAAGGAACAGTTAGCCATTGCTCCCACAATGGATCTGAGGGGCTATTGACCAGAAGATAGAAGAGTGTTTGCTGGCTCTTTACTCTTTATATTCCACCAGGGGCAAGCAAATTTTACTTTTTAATTTATTCTCAAAAGGACTAGGTGAGATTCCTTTTAAAAAGCCTCCGTGGCAGCCATGATTGCTATTTAAAAACAGAAAAGAAAAAAAAAGAAAAGGAAAAAAGCCTGAGGTGCCTGGGTGGTACAATCAGTTAAGTGTCTGACTTTGGCTCAGGCTAGGATCTCACACTTTGTGAGTTCAAGCCCCACGTCAAGCTCTGTGCTGACAGCTCGAAGCCTGAACCTGCTCTGGACTCTGTGTCTCCCTCTCTCTCTGCCCCTCCCCCACTTATAATCTGTCTCTCTCTCTCAAAAATAAATGTAAAAAGAATTTTTTTTAAAAGGAAAGGAAACCATAGAGGTGATTATACAGGCTTTGAAGAATAGTTCATGAGTTACTTCACAAAATGTACTTACTGGTGGGGAAAAAGAGATGTGAGGGGTCGCCTGGGTGACTCAGTCGGTTAAGCGGCCGGCTTCGGCTCAGGTCAGATCCCACGGTTCTTGGGTTCGAGCCCCATGTCGAGTCCCGCGTCGAGGCCCGCGTTGAGCCCCGCGTCGGGCTCTGTGCTGACAGCTAGCTCAGAGCCTGGAGCCTGTTTCAGATTCTGTATCGCCCTCTCTCTCTGACCCTCCCCTGCTCCAGCTGCCTCTCTCTGTCTCTCAAAAATAAATTTAAAAAAGCATTAAAAAAATTAAAAAAAAAAAGATGTGAGGAAAATGCGTGACTAATCTAAATTGAGACAGATTTATCTTATTTCTGCACCGTGAGTTCTCTGTTGAAGAGATGTTTATAGGACCTACATACATGGAATTCAGTCTCTGAGATATAAACATAATCCTAAAATATTATCTGCTACATAACTGTGTTTGAGTGGCAATTCCTTTATATATTTTAGGTATTCCTAGTCCTATAATTCATGATCTTGATCCTAAAGGTCACAAACCTTTTAAGGCCATATCCACTGATTCAAATATCTACTGAATGTTTACTGTGTGTCAGAAACTGTTCTAGTTGTTGAAGATACGTTGGTGAATAAGAATTACACAATCACTGACCTCGTGGGGTTTATGGTCCAGTGGGAAAACAGTGATTAAACAAATAGTTAGTCTGTCCCAAAATCAAACGCTTTCAATGATAATAAGTGCTATGAAGAAAAAATTCAGTGTCCACGAGAATATATAATGGTAGTTAAAGGGAGACTTCAGAAAAGACCTTCCAGAAGTACTGGCACTTAATCTGAGACTGGAAAGAAGAGCAAGTTTTGCTACATAAAGAGTGGGGGCAAGAGTAAATGTGAAGGCCAAGGGGTAGAGGGAAGTTTGACAGGTTAGGAACAAAGGGAGGCCACTGTGGGGGACTGAGAGGGACAGTGAGAGATGCGTGTTGTGGTGGGGGTATGGTTAGGGGTCAGATCATGCAGCGTCTTGCAGGCTAAGCTAAGGATTTTTAGCTTTAGCCTAAGATCCGAAGGTAGAATCTGGAAGTATAATCCTTATGATTATAGTTGTATCTTAAAAAAAGATTAGTAGTTGCCATGTTATACATTAAAACATTTTACAATGGTTAAAAAAATACTGGTAGAGAATTGAATGGCAACTCAATGTATAGAAGATAAAGTCCAGCAGAAGATCCACCCAAATATATAAAGGAAATTTATATGTGGTAAATATGACATTTCAAATAAGTTGGGGGGGGGGAATGGGTTACTTATTAACATTTTTGGACACATTCTTGAGTATCCTTTTTGGGAAGAAATTCCATACTTCAGAAATTTCGGGACACAGAATGACGTCACAAAAGACCCAGAAGAAATCATGGGAGAAGTACAAAAAATAATACTGTGGGTAGAGAATGCCTTTTCTGAGTAGGTTTCAAAATCTATACATTTTAACAATGATGGCTTGCAAGGCCCTGGAGAGATGGCAGTGGATGGCTTTAAGGCACGTTTTGGAGCCTGAATCATCAGGAGCAGACGATTATTGAATGGAATGGGTGGGAGTGGATAAAAGAGAGTATAAAGATGTCAAGGATGACTTAATGACTTCTAAATTTGCAGTTTGAGAAATCCAGTGGGTGGTACTGTTGCCTCCTGGGATGGGAAATAATGGAGGAGGGGTTGTTGAAAAGATAATAGAAAAAAAATTCAGGTTTGGGTTAAAATATTTTGTGCTTCAAAGGACAACACAAGAAAGTGAAAAGACAACACAGAGAAAAAGTATTTGCAAATCTGATAAGGAACTTGTATCCAGGGTATATAGAGAACTCTTAAAACTCAGTAATAAAAAGATAAATAACCCAATGAAAAAATGGGCAAAAGATTTGGAGGGATATTTCTTTAAAGAAGATATATGAGTAGCCAATAAGCACATGAAAAGACAATTAACATCATTAGTCATTAGGAAAATGCAAATAAAAACCACAGTGAGATACTTCACACCCATTAGGATGACTATAATAAAAAAGAAACAAAAACAGTCAGTGACAATGTGGAGAAAATGGAACCCTCTTGTATTGCTGGTAGGAATGTAAAATGGTGCAGCAACTTTGGAAAACAGTTTGACAGATTATCAATATGTTAAATATAGAGTTACCATATGATTTCCTAATTCCATTCCTAGGTGCTTATCCTAGAGAAATAACACATGGCCACATGAAGCCTACTACAGGAATGTTCATAGCAGTGTTACTTATAATAACCAAAAAATAGATTCAACCCAGACGTCCATCAATGAATGAATGGATAAACAAAATGTGGAATATTTACACAACAGAATATATGGCAATAAAAAGAAATTAAGTACTGATACAGCTACAACAGAGATAATCCTCAAAAACATGTGACGTGAAAAAAGTCAGTCGGAAAGACTCCGTATTGTATACCACATATATGAAATATCCAGAATAGGTAAGTCTATAGCAATAGGAAGCGGATTCGTGATTGCCTAGGGCTGGGAGGGGTAGAAGAAAGGCAGAGAACGGGAATGACTGCTTATAATTACAGAATTTCTTTTTGAGGGTGATGAAAATGTTCTAAAATTAAATTATACAGATGATTGAACCACTCTGTAAGTATATAAAAAGCCACTGATTTGTGTATTTTAAACAGGTGGGCTTTGTAGTATGTAAATTATATCTCAAATAAAACTTTTTAAAATTCAGCTGGGGATATAGTAACTTTCCTAAATAAACCTGTGCATTCTCTTAAAGAACTGTCTTCCGGGGATATCAGAAGCCTCAGAGTTTATGGAACTAAAGGTAGAAGACCAGAACGGGGACTAAATTAACCGAACGTTTTATTTTCGTCCTCCAGGCGCAGAGCGTGAGGCCCCGCCCCTTCCTCGTTTCCTAGCAACCAACTCCACCGCCTTTCGCCTGCTTACTTAAGCCTCATTCCTTCGTCAATTCCGCTCTGCGACCGGAAGTGAGGTCAGAGCCGGCAGCTTTCCCGGGAGTTCGGCGTTTGAGGTGTCCGCCTCAGCTGGAAAAGTGTTTCCCTGGAACTGGCGGCCTCCCGTTCTATCCCGAGTCCCACCTCCCCTCCTGGAGGTGAGGCCTTCGAAGGTCCAGAGATCCGCCCGAGGGGAAAGCGAGGCCCAGAAACCCGTGGCTCCCGGGGCAGAGTAGGGGGCTGCCGGGGGCAGCTCCCAGGGTGTCTGTGGAGTCGCTTCAGCTTGGCTTCGTTCACCTGCGGCACCTTTCCACTTCGCCGCGGACCACGGTGGTTTCTGGAGATTGACATATTTCGGCGTCCCTCCCCCAACGTCCCAGCTCCTGCTTCTGAAGGAAGATCCCTCATACCGAAGCCTCGCCCGGCTGCCGACTCCCAGTCTCGCTCAGACCCTGAAGTGACCCGTCATGACCTCAGTGTGAGCTAGTGTCCAACGTGTGACACTTTCCAGAGTCCTCTGGTAAATATTTATATGTGCGCATGGCCGTGCGTGTATGCCTGTCTTTTATTTCCTGCAAAATAGGAGCCAGGAGAACCCTGGGCTTGTTTGGCAAGTGTGCATTTTGGTTTACTTTTCTTGAACATCTTTGCCAAGGGTTCTTCCCTGGTGTTGCAAAGCAGACAACTGTATGCCTTTTGTTAGCTGGTCGGAAGGCGCACTGGAATTAGGCTGGAAGAGCCCAGGAGTTGCTGATTTTTTTGGATCTTAGCTTGGTCTTTGAGGAGTTCAGAAACCTATTTATTTTTAATGTGTTTACTTCTTACATCCAAGACTCCAGGTTCTTCTTGGACAAAGACTGTCTCGTTGTGACGCGAATAGCCCCAAGCATAATGCTGAACACATAGTAAAGGCTCATTAATTTTTAATTTTAAATAGCAGAAAATACACATTCTAACATTTTCAGCTTAATATTGAAGAGGTCTGTTTAAATATAGCTCAGGTCCTGGAAGGACAATATAAAGTAACAAGATCTTTTTAGGTAAATGTGTCTAAAATTTAGAGACTGCCTGGAACACTAGATACGGTGCTGTCGGTGGAAGAGAAAGACGGTGCATCCATCTTGCAGGAAGAGAATACATAGAGAATGATGTCTCATTTCTTGTTTCTTTTCTTCTTTTTCTTTTAAATAGGGGTTGTATCCTGACTTACTGACCCAGAGGTCCTTGCTGCCATTATGGGAAATCAGCTCGCTGGCATTGCTCCTTCCCAGATCCTTTCTGTGGAGAGTTATTTCTCAGACATCCATGACTTTGAATATGATAAGAGCCTGGGGAGCACTCGGTTTTTTAAAGTTGCTCGAGCAAAGCACCGAGAAGGCCTAGTGGTTGTGAAGGTCTTTGCAATTCAGGATCCCACATTGCCTTTAACCAGCTATAAACAGGAGCTGGAGGAACTGAAAATCAGGCTTCACTCTGCCCAGAACTGTCTACCTTTTCAGAAAGCAGCCGAAAAAGCCTCTGAGAAAGCAGCCATGCTCTTTAGGCAGTACGTGCGAGACAACCTCTACGATCGAATCAGCACTCGTCCGTTCCTAAATAACACTGAGAAGCGCTGGATTGCTTTCCAGATCCTGACAGCTGTGGACCAGGCACACAAATCTGGGGTCCGTCATGGGGACATCAAGACTGAGAATGTAATGGTTACCAGTTGGAATTGGGTCCTTCTAACGGATTTTGCCAGTTTTAAGCCCACTTACCTTCCAGAGGACAACCCAGCAGATTTCAACTATTTCTTTGACACTTCACGGAGGAGAACTTGCTATATTGCTCCTGAACGTTTTGTTGACGGTGGCTTGTTTGCCACTGAGTTAGAATACGTGAGGGATCCTTCAACTCCACTTGTGGACTTGAATAGTAATCAGAGGACCAGAGGAGAGTTGAAGCGGGCAATGGACATCTTTTCCGCAGGTATTCGAATTGGTCAGATTTGCCGAGGGGGGATGCACATATATTTTAACTCTTGAACATTGAAATGTAGCTTTTTAAAAATCCCATATGTGGAAAATTAATTTCTTGGTACTTCATAATGCCCTATTCACATAGATATGGCAGCCTTTCATTGGACATATTTAAATGCCTAGGAAATGCAGAGTGGTCATTCTGTTTGTTTGTTTTTTTTTAAGCTCTCCCCACAGGGTGCTTGAATTCAACACGCTGAGATCTAGAGTCACACGCTCCGCCTCCTAAGCCTGCCAGGTGCCCCCAGACACTGCCTTAAGCACTAGAGACACATGAACAGTTCTGTCCCTCAGGGTGTTTGCATTTGGTGGGTAGATAGGTTTGCTGTTGAAAAAGCACATTTTAGGGCAGTGTAATTCGCTATGGTGGAGAGAAGCACCGGGTGCTGTTACAGGAACATATAAATATTTAAATTAGTCTAATTGGTATTGACGGATAGAGAGGCAGGATCAGGAAAGGCCTCCTTACTGGAAGGATGATACTTCACTTGAGACCTGAAAGATGATTGGGAGCTAGCTAAGGATAATTTGTTTCAGGCAGAGGGTGTTGCTTACACAACGTCTTTGAAGACTGGAGCATGATGCCCTGGTTTATTAGGACGCCTTAAGTAGTTTACTGTATCTGGAACATAAAGTATAGAGTGTGAGGTAAGTAAGCCCCAGATCAGAAAGGGTCTGGCAGGTCCCTGCTGGCCTACAGGGACATCAGCTATATATCTTAGGTTACCTGTGGCGTGGAAAGTGGATTGCAGGGGAGCTACCCCGGAGCCCAGAAAATCAGCTAGAAGTAAACTGCTATAGTCCAGATCTGATGGGACCCTGGGTAGCTTAAAGTTGTGACCGAATGAATTGTTGAGGGAATGGCGAAAAACAATGCTTCAGAGATAATAGGTAGAATTGTTAGAACTTGGCGATTGGTTGGGGAGTAAAGTCAAGAACACTTCTGTCACTCTGGCTTGGGAAGCTGGGTGGGTGGCAGTGACGGTCACTGACATTGGGGACCTCGGAGGAAGAACTGGTAGAGGGGTGGGAACATGATGAAGTCTGTATTATCTATGCTGAGTTGAAGGTGTCTGGGGGATGTCCAGGAGAAGCGGTACAACAGGCAGTTGAGTATGAAGCTGTGGTACATAGAGATTTGGACAGAGGCGGGATACTACCAGGAAAGAGGTAGAATGAAGGTCAAGGGAATGGATTCTAACGAGGGCGAGTTTGTAAAGAAGTGTTTCTTAAGCTTTTTTGGGATCCCCGTAAAGAATTTGATGAAACCAGTGGCCTCCTTCTCTAGAGGGAAATACCGTGCTTTAATATCATACACAGACCACGTGAAGCTAGGCTGTGGATTCCAGGTTACCTGTGAATTTTTAGGAAGAGAAATGGGCTGAAGATGGCATCCTGGGGAATACCGTGTGAACTCTGGCATCAGTGCCATTTTAAGTTTTGCAAAGGTTAATATTTTTCCCACTTGTAGGTTTACTGTAGAGAACACTTGAATTGAGCTGTATTTTAGATTACTTAGAAAAAGTAACATAAGTAATAAGTGTATTTCACTGAGGGGGAATGATAAGAATTATTACACAGAATTATACCTGTGTTGGCATACTCACTAATCTGTGTCCCAAGATAATACCAAGACGTGTTTAGGATAAGAAAGAGTTAGCCTCCAGGCTGTAAGCAGAACAAGATTAGAAATGTAATCATCAAAGTCCCAAAGGTTTTGATTAGTGAATTTATCTCAATTTTGAACCATTTTTACATTTTAAACTTATTAACTATTCTGTAAATAGTACTCCTTTAGCTTAGAAATGTGATCATTCTTTAACCTTGGCTTCACTTACTGGCTTAGAAAAATGTTTTTAAATTATTTTTTGTTAGAGGCTTTAAAAAAAAATATGAGGTATGGTTGGCATTATAATTGAAAGTTTGTTTTAAAATTTCAAGGGTTGATGAAAAGTTTATACTAATCTTTTCTGTAAAAGTTTATGTTCATCCTTTCTGTATGCTTATAGTTCCATAAGCTTCAACAAAATTCTTACTTAGCATTTGTTTCTCCAGGCTAGAGTCCTATGCTGTTTTGGCTGAAGATAGATAGGCCCTTTGATTTCTTTGAGGGAGGTGGGTGGGATCTGTCCACTTCCCACGGCTCCTAACATTTGATGTAGGCTCCTTGAGTTTTGAATGTTACTTTCCCGCATCTTGATGCATATCCATGGTTCCTGGCTGCTAGTTTAGGAGAATAGTGTCTATTCTCTGCTCATATAAGCAGGCAGAGCCTTTTTCCTGGAGATCTTTCGTTCATGTGCTTGACATCTATTAGAGTATTATGTATGAGACACTGTTGTAAAGATGTTGGGAGTATTGCTCTGAATAAGACTGGCAGTTTTTTTGCCCTGAAGGAGCAGAAAAATGTTCTAGTGGAGGAGAGAGAATAAACAAGTAAGTTGATTTTTATCAGTGATAAGAGTATGACAAAAGAGTTAGGACTTCTTTTTCTTTTTAACGTTTATTTATTATTGGGAGACAGCGACAGAGCATGAGCAGAGGAGGGGCAGAGAGAGAGGGAGACACAGAATCTGAAGCAGGCTCCAGGCTCTGAGCTGTCAGCACAGAGCCCGAAGTGGAGTCTGAACCCACAAACCACGAGATCATGACCTGAGCCGAAGTTGGATGCTTAACCAACTGAACCCCCCAGGCACCCCAAGAATTAGGACTTCTAAGTGTTAATGACAAGAGCTGGTAGGAGACCAGATAAAATGGTCTGAGAAGGCCTCTCTAAGAAGGTAGCATTTGAGCTAATATGTGAATTATAAGGACTTAGTGTTGTTGAAAACACCTTGATCAATTTGTTCCATAGAGAAATAACACCTAATAATACCTGTTTCAGAACAACATTCTAAAAATTGCAAGAAAAAAGTCCTATATTAAATTCTGTATTAATCTTCTAGGGCTGCCATGACAAAATACCCCAGTCTTGTTAGCATAAACAAAAATTTATTTTCCCTCAGCGCTCGAGGCTGAAAGTCCAAGATCAAGGTGCTAGCAGGATTGATTTCTCCTGAACCCACTCTCCTTATGTTGCAGATGGTCATATTCTCACTGTGGCCTCTTCCCTGACACACCTTCTTATAAGAACAGCAGTCAAAATGTTGATTAGGGCCCTATCCTTATGGCCTCATTTAACTTTAATTACCTCTCTAAAGGTGTTATCACTTGTATTTAGACAGGTTACAGGTACTGGGTGTTAGGGCTTAAGTATATGAATTTTGAGGTAGGGAGGAGACACCGTTCAATTGTAAATAGTGAAACATAGCTATGTTTCTTTATCTTTCTATTTGGAAATTATTTCAAACTTACAAACTTTAAAAACTTGCAAAAAATGTAAATAGTACATAGAATCTCCAGATTCATTTGTTAACGTTTTGCTCCACTTGCTTTATCACTTGTATGTTATGTTTGCACTCCCGCCCTTTTCTACTCCCCATGATTTTGTTTTCCTTACTGAGTTCCGTGCATCATGGCCCTTTACCTCTGGATACTTCAGTATGTATTTCCTAAGATCCTAGCCTCTTACACAATGCTTATGTAATTGTGTGTTGCAGTTATGAACTGCAGCAAGTTTTACCTTGATAAATAATTTACAATATTAATTCTAATTTTGTTTTTCACCCAGTATTGTCCCTTATAGAATTTTAACTGCTCCAAGACAGGACCCAGTCTAGGGGTTGGTATTATATTTAGTTGTCATGTCTCTTTAGTGTCTTTTGACATGTACCATTTTTTAAAAATGTTTATTTTGAGAGAGAGATGGAGAGAGAGAATCCCAAGCAGGCTTTGCACTGTCAGTGCGGAGCCTGATGTGGGGCTCAGAGGCCATGACTTGAGCCAAAATCAAGAGTTGGACACTTAACTGACTGAGCCACCCAGTCGCTCTGATGTGGAACATTTGCACAGCCTTTTTTTTTCTTTTGTCATCAAGTCATTGACATTTTTTGAAGAATATGTCTCCAGTTAAATTTTTAAAAATTATTTTTATACTTTTTATTTTAAACAGTTCAAGTTGCAAAAATAGTGAAGAATGCTTCTCCCAGCTTGCACTAGTGATATCATATATGACTATAGTAACATATCAGAATCAGAAGTTGACATTGGAGCATTACAGCTAACTAGGTATAGGCCTTATTCAGTTTTCACTGGTTTTTATCTGCAGTGTGTGTGTGTGTGTGTGTTTACGTGCACTCAAGCACTCTACCTCTGTTTTTTAATAGAATGTACCTCATTTGGGGTTTGTCTGATTTTTCCTTTTGAATAGATTAGGTTATTCATTCTCAGTAGTATACTGTGTTTGTGATGACGTGTCTTCATGGTATCACATCGAGGGCAGAATGGTGTTGGTCATGTTAATTTTGATCACCTGGTCAAGGTCTTGCCTGATTCTCCCTTCTATTGCTACTTTTTTTTTTTAAGATTCTTTTTTTTTTTTTTAATGTTTTATTTTTGGTATAGAGAGAGACAGCATGAGCGGGGGATGGGCAGAGAGAGAGAGGGAGACACAGAATCTGAAGCAGGCTCCAGGCTCAGAGCCCGACACGGGGCTCGAACCCACGAACATGAGATCTGACCTGAGCCGAAGCCGGAGGCTTAACCAACTGAGCCACCCAGGCGCCCCTACTTTTTTTTTTTTAGTCCCTTGCAACTAATAGGCAGCCTGTGGGAAGAAATTTTAAGACCGTGCAAATACACTGCTAGTCATTACAACGTCCTTCTTGATTTGGCATCCGTTAGTGATGCTTGGCTGATCCAGTCTTTATTGATGGTTGCAAATGATTATTTTTCAACTCTAGCTCTTCCTCCACATTTACCAGTAGGCTCTCAGCATTCTTCTAGCATACTCAGGTATCCTCTCTTTCCCTTTTTTTATTATTGGTATGGACTTCTTAATTCCTGCACCTAGTCTGTTAGTGTTTTTTGGAAGATTTTAATGTCTATATTCATCAGGAATATTGGTCTGTGGTTTTCTTTCCTTGTGATGTCTTTGGTTTGGTACCAGGATAATTCTGAGTTGAGAAATGTTCCCTCTTCTGTTTTTGGGGAACAATTTGTGAAGAATGGGTAAGCATTTTAATATTTCATAGACTGTGAAGCCTCTACTAAGGCATCTTCTCTTAGGCTTTTCTTTTGTGGAAAGTTTATTAATTCAATTTCTTGACCTAGAAGGTCTATTCAGATTTTCTGTTTCTTTTTAAGTCAGCTTTGATAATCTGTATCTTTGAGGAATCTGTCCATTTCATTTAGGTTATCTAATTTGTTGGCATACAGTTGTTCAAAATATAGTCCTTTTTAATTCCTGTAAGGTTGGTAGTATGTTCCCTTGTTTCATGCCTGATTTTAGTAGTTTGAGATATTCGTCCTCTGTGTAAGAGTTTGTCAGTTTTGTTGAGCTTTTCAGAGCACCAACCTTTGACTTTGTTGGTGTTCTCTATTGTTTTTTATTCTCTGTTTCACAAATTTCCATGCCAAAATATTTATTATTCCATTCTTTCTCTTTGCTGTGGTTTTAGTTTACTTTTCTTGTTTCTTAAGGTTTAGGTTAGGTTATTATCATTTTGTGTACTTTTTTAAAATAGGTGTTTATATTTGCATATTTTCTCTAAACACTATTTTATTGCATCGTGTGTGTGTGTGTGTGTGTGTGTGTGTGTGTGTGTGTGTATTTTAATTTGAATTCAGGTTAGCTAACATACAGTGTTGGCTTCAAGAGTCGAACCCAGTGATTCATCTCTTACATACAACACCCAGTGCTCATCCCAAAAAGTGCCCTCCTTAATGCCCATCACCCCTTTTGCCCAGCCTCCTACCCACCTTTTTTCCAGCAACTCTGTTCTCTAATTAAGAGTCTCTTATAGTTTGCATCCCTCTCTGTTTTTTATCTTATTTTTCCTTCACTTCCTCTATGTTCATTTGTTTATCAAATTCCACATGAGTGAAATCATATGATACCTGTCTTTCTCAGACTGATTTCTTTTGCTTAGTGTAATACCCTTAATTCCATCCACATTGTGCAAATGGCAAGATTTCATTCTTTTTGATCTCTGAATAGTAATCCATGTGTGTGTGTGTGTGTGTGTGTGTGTGTGTGTGTATGTATACACACTACATCTTCTTTATCCATCAATCAGTGGATATTTGGGCTCTTTCCATAATTTGGCTATTGTTGATGGCACTGCTATAAACATTGGGGGCCTGTGCCTCTTCAAATTAGTATTTTTGTATCCTTTGGATAAATACCTAGTAGTGCAATTGTAATTAATTAAAAAATTAATGTTTTTAGTTTTTTGAGGAACCTTTTTGTTTTCCAGAGTGGCTGCACCAGTTTACATGCCTAGCAGCAGTGCAAAAAGGTTCCCTTTTCTCTGCATCCTCACCAACATCTGTCATTTACTGAGTTGTTCATTTTCATCCTATATGTTTGTGTTGTGTTTTCATTTTCATTAATCCAAAGTAGTTTTCTAATTTCCCTTTGATCTCTTGGTTATTTAGGAATGTGTTAATTTCTGTATATTTGTGAATTTTTCAAGCTTTCTTGTTACTGATTTTTTTTTTTTAATTTCATTCCATTGTCATTTGAAGGACATGATTTGGATGACTTCAGTCCGTTAAAACTTACTGAGGCTTGTTTTTTGGCCTAGCATATAGTCTAACCTGGAGAGCGTTCCAGGTGTCCCTGAGGAGATTTCATGTTCTGCTGTTGCTGGGTGGAGTATTGTTTGGATGTCTGTGTTAGATCCCGTTGGTTTGCAGTATTGGTCTGGTCTTCTGTTTTCCTCCTTATGGTGTTTTTAATAGCTGTTTTAAGTCTTTTATTCTAAATCTTGACACTGTATGGAAAAAAATTAAGAAATTTATTGAGTGTTTGATATGTATCAGGAACTGTTTTAGTTCCTGGAAGTTTTTTAGTGAGCAAAATAGACAAAAATCCCTTCCTCATGGAGTTTGCGTTCTACTGGTTTACAAACAATAAAGAAAATAAATGCGTTTATTTATTTAATTTGTTAGTTGGGAAAAAACAGCAGAGAAAGGGAAATGGGAGCATGTCAGGCAAGAAGTATGGGGTTTTTGTGGTAGTGGGGCTTGCAATTTTAAACTAGGTGGTTTCCCCACACTGAGATACCACCTCACGCCAGTCAGAGTGGCTAAAATGAACAAAGCAAGAGACTACAAATGCTGGCGAGGGTGTGGAGAGACGGGCACCCTCCTACACTGTTGGTGGGAATGTAACCTGGTATGGCCGCTCTGGAAAACAGTGTGGAGGTTCCTCAAAAAACTATCCATAGAACTCCCTT
>NC_043704.1:128977600-129004904 GCF_006229205.1 Suricata suricatta
GGGGGGAAGACAGGTGGTGGTGATGGTGGAGGGCACTTGAGGGGAAGAGCACTGGGTGTTGTATGGAAAACAATTTGACAATAAAATATTATGGAGAAAAAAAAAATAAACTAGGTGGTTTCTATACTGCTAATATCCGAAATGACATTGGATGAGAGATCTGAAGAAGTGGAGGTGTAAGTCAGGTGGATATTTGGGGGAGTAGCATTCCAGGCAGAAGGACCTGTGAGTTTGTGAGCTAAGATTATTTCAGGATCTCTTTAAGGCTTGTGAAATGCAGTCAGATCATTCGGTGAAACTGCTTTGTTCTTTTGGGAATGTAGATACATTTTTTTTTTAATTACTTGTTTGAGGATTATATAAGTGCAAAATGATTGGGTTCTCTCTCCTTCCCTCTCTAGTCTCATAGCCGTACTTTGTAGCACTCCTCTCACGTTTATTCACTGGTTTATGTCTCTGTTCCTAGAATGAAAGCTTCATGAGGGCAAAGATTTTCTGTTATATGCACTGCTAGTGTCTAGTGTGTAGTAGACACTTAATAACTTATTGTTTGGTGAATAAATGAGTTGTAAGATACAACTTCTCAGTTTCTTCTGAACTTAATTCTGTAATAAGTCTATACTTTAAAAAAACATTGTATTTCTTGTGGCTTGTAATCTGTCTTTAAGTGTGTGTGTATGAATATACACATTCATTTTAATTATAGAACTAGGAAGTAATTTAATTTGATATTTTTTTAAGAGTGAGAAAAATTCTGTGGGGTTCTTTTTAAAAAAATTTTTTAATAGCTTATTTTTGAGACAGACACGAGTGGGGGAGGGGTAAACAGAGAGGGCGATACAGAATCTGAAACAGGCTCTAGGCTCTGAGCTCTCAGCACAGAGCCTGATGCAGGGCGTGAACCCATGAACTGTGAGATCATGATCTGAGTCGAAGTTGGCTGCTTAATCTACTGAGCCACCCAGGTGCCCCTCTGTGGCGTTCTTTTGACTTTATACTTTGAGAAGCTGATGCAAGGCAATAGACATTTTCCCCATTTTGCTGACTGTATTTGTATGTTGCATTAAAATTTTTAATTCAGTTTACTTTGAGTTTTGCATTTTGGTTTTTACAGATATTCTGAATTCTTGATCTATATTAAAGATACCTTGTATTGCATTTTTAATGGAATTATATCTGCTGTTTTCCAGGTTGTGTTATAGCTGAGCTTTTTACAGAAGGTGTACCACTGTTTGATCTTTCTCAACTTCTGGCTTACAGAAATGGACAATTTTTCCCAGAACAAGTGTTAAATAAAATTGAAGATCGCAGTATCAGAGAATTGGTAACTATGCTGCAAGTATTCTCTATAGAGTTTTAATAGAATTATGTTCTCACTTTTGCATTTGATAGCTCTCTGGAATTTTATGAATTTGGAGCCAAGCAGTAAAGCATAGACTATTACCAACAGCCTATTTTTTAATGTTTATTTTTGAGAGTGAGTGGGGGAGGGACAGAGAGAGGGAGACACAGAATCCAAAGGAGGCTCCAGGCTCTGAGCTGTCAGCACATAGCTGATGTGGGGCTTGAACTCATGGACTTCAAGATCATGATCTGAGCCGAAGTTGGACGCTTAACTGACTGATCCATCCAGGCACCCCCCCAACCCCACTAACAGCCTATTTTTATTTTTTAGGGGGAAATGTATAATATATTTGCCTTTCTTAGGCACAGAGCTCATTTGGCTTTATTTAATTTATTTATTTTAAAGTTTATTTATTTTGAGAGAGTCAGAAACAGAGCAAGTTGGGGAGGGTTGGAGAGAGAAAATCCCAAGGAGGCTCTGTGCTGCTAGTACAGAGCCCTGAGGTGGGGCTTGAACTTATGAAACTGATATCACAACCCGAGCCGAAACCAAGAGTCTGATGCTTAACCAACTGAGCCATCCAGGTGCCCCAGAGCTCATCTGGCTAATTTTATATGTATATAAAAGACACATAATTTTATATATATACACATGTCTATAGCTCTGCTTTGAAAAGATTTGGAAGGAGGTAAGGAGGTGCCTGGGGGTTAGAGCTCTCTGGGATAGAACTTGCTAGTAAGCAACGAAGAAGACACCTATCTAAAATGAAGGAGACAGGAAGCATCAACTTGAATATAATACAGTAGTTTAGGGCCATTTCATATAGAAACACCTAGCTTGGTATGCCTGCCTTGACCTTCAAGGTTGTTCTGGAAAGGAAAGGTATAGAGTCACTAAGTAGTATAGCAGAGCAGACACGAGGACTTCTGTTGCAGGCCACGTAAGCCATATAGCCACCTTACTGTTCAAGGGGATCTTTATTACATCAGTACAGTAACTGAGGCTTGTGATGGTGACTCTCAGTCATGGAAAGTTTATAGGATATTTAAAATATTCTATAGTAAGGTAGGGAATACAGGATATATTTTAATTTCTCTTACAAATGGCAAGTATAAAAAATACCATGTTTTAGAGGAAGCCAGTTTAGCTCATTTTCAGTGAACAGTGCCCTGGATTAGGTTGGTACACCTGGCTGTTCTGGCTTTGGGTACGGCACTCATCCGTCTTGTTACCTTGGCTTAAGTGACTTCATGAATTTGGGCCTGCGTTTTCTTAACCCTGAAAGGAGTAATTTGACTAATCTTTGAGGCTTAACTGAATGTAAAAGGAATTCTATCAAGTCACTTTTTTAAATATTTATAGTGCATTTGATTCCCCACAAGTTCAATGCTAGGTTCCTAATTGAAATAGAAAAAGAAAGCTCAAATAACTAGATATATTTTTATGATATTTTGAATATTTAAATAATGACTATGAGGGCCTAGGAAAAATGAAATTATGCTTTCTGTGTATTGAAAGAAAATTATTTCCCTGAGACACTAGAAAACGTGATAAACTCAACTTAGGTATATCATTTCTACTGTTTGTAAGATTTAACATCTTTTTTATATTGCTAGGAAAGTTTTTATGTAGCAATATAAAATAATTAATTTTTGAGAGAGAGAGAGACAGAGTACTAATAGGGGAGGGACAGAGAGAGAGGGAGACACAGAATCTGAAGACAGCTCCAGGCTCTGCGCTGTCAGCCCCAAGCTCTGAGCCTGTCGTGGGGCTCAAACCCACAAACTGCAAGATCATGATCTGAGCCAAAGGCAGATGCCCAACCAACTGAGCCACCCAGGCGCCCCTTATATTGCGTGAAAAGTTTAAACCACTTATTCCCTTTTTGACTAGATTCTAGAGCTACACTGAAACTATATATTCCCTTGGACTTGTGGTATTAAGGCCTTAAATAAATCTGAAATATGGCATGTAAATCAGTTTTAGTGGTTTTGTGATTCTTTCCAGAATTGTGAATAATTTTGTATGTAAAAATTCTGTGTATCCATTTTTTTTTGGAGGAAAACCGCATTGTTTTTGTCAGATTATCAGTGGTATTTCCTGCTCAAAAATGTTTTAAGAATTCTTGAGTTGTGGGCACCAATGTATTAGTATTACTTCCCTGTCTTAATAAATGGGGAATGCTGAACAGGGTATATCTCTTTGTGTGTGGGCCATCTGTAATACGTTACTATATAATTCCCTGTTGCTTTGTAGGATAGTTGTAGATCAGGTATTATAGTCAACTTGTGAAAGTAGTTTGAAAATCAAAGATTGTAGAGTCCGATTTACCCCAAAAATCTTTTATGTCGTGTGTAAGTTGCCCTCGTAGCTTTCATCTGATTTAATCTGTTTTCTGTTTTTCATTCCTTTTCTCTCCTTGGTGTAGGTAACTCAGATGATTCATCGTGAGCCAGATAAACGTTTAGGGGCAGAAGATTACCTAAAGCAGCAGCGTGGCAATGCCTTTCCTGAAATATTCTACACTTTTCTTCAGCCCTACATGGCCCAGTTTGCCAAGGAAACATTCCTTTCTGCTGATGAGCGCGTTCTGGTTATACGGAAGGATTTGAGCAACATTATTCACAATCTCTGTGGACATGATCTGCCGGAAAAAGCAGAAGGAGAGCCCAAGGAAAATGGGCTGGTTATCTTGGTGTCTGTTATAACATCCTGTCTACAGACCCTTAAATACTGCGATTCCAAACTTGCTGCTTTGGAACTTATTCTCCATTTGGCTCCAAGATTAAGTGTAGAAATTCTTTTGGATCGTATTACTCCATATCTTTTGCATTTCAGCAATGACTCTGTTCCTAGAGTGAGGGCTGAAGCCTTGAGGACATTGACCAAAGTTCTTGCCCTTGTCAAAGAGGTTCCTCGCAATGATGTCAATATCTATCCGGAATATATTCTGCCAGGCATAGCCCACCTCGCCCAAGATGATGCTACTATTGTTAGACTAGCCTATGCTGGTAAGAGTTTATTGTCCAAGAAATAGCCACTCATAGTTTTGAAGTTAGTGACTATCATAATTCTTGTTTCTCTGATTTCTTTGGGAATTCCAAGGGTGAATTGTGGTCCTTGAACTATTTGTGTACAACTTAATAATTTTTATACTAATCTCTTCCTGGGACTCACCTTTTATGTGTACTCTTTTTTGATCAGAATTATCAAGTGAAAGTATATAATACAGAATCTTATGATTTTACTGGGTATACTACATTTAATTTGGAGTAAGACTAATGTTTACAAGTAAGTGCTCTGATCTAGTGTCTTTAGACACTATAAACTTAGAAATTTTATAAAGTTTCTCTGAACAGATCTGTTAGTTTGAATATCAGCTTTAGGGTATAGGTCTGTTGCTGTTGCAAAAGGTGAATTTTGGTGGATAATTTGATGTTGAAAGAACTTAGCCTAATACTGAATTTTAAGGTCCTTTCAGTTACTGTAGTGCTTAAGGTGTGTGGCTTCTTTGTGATGAGGTTATCACACACTTACCTGTTTCACTTGTAGTTCTTACTCATAAAATCAAGTGATACAGATTGATGTTTTTAGCTCCCCAGATTAATTTTGCATACTTTTTTTTGAATGGACAATGTCCCTGAAACATTAACATAATTTGTAGTGTATTTCTAATATCTGCTAGAAATCAGTGATTCTGTTTTGGTCTTTGTGAATAGTACATAATACGTGGTGATGATATTACTTTTTTGAAAGATACTTGCTAGGTTTATTAATTTTAGTCTTTGCCTGTCATTATCTTAATGGAACATATGAAAAATGGTCGTCGGACTCTGGCCTTATGTTATCTCTAGGCACATCCACAAAGTGATTGGTTTGTTGAGTTTTTTTCCCCCTATATGTATATTTGTATTTATATTTGTCCATTGCCTATTATTTATGGTTTCTGGTTTCCATAACTATATAGGTATACATGTCAAGCCTAGAAAATGCAGAATTTTTTAAAGATACATACATTTGAGTTTATCATTTGAAACAAAGCATAGTTATAATTCACTTTGCAAATATAATTGAACCAGATGGAATTAAATAAAAATTTATAGGTTTTTAAAAACAAGTTATATTTTTCTTGAGCGTTTTATGACCTACTGTTGGTCTTAGTTTGTTCTCAGTTGTGTTAAATAGTTAAGGTTCTGATGTGTAGGTGCTATATTAACATAGTGACAGTTACTAATAGTGATAGTATAAAAATAATAGCCACTATTTGTTGAAACACCTCTGTGTCAGAGCATCTACTGCTCAAGGTTGCAAGGATTGCTTGCAAGAGATATATAGATTTTAAGACAGATCCCAGATTCTAAGATATATGGGTTCTAAGAGTCTAAGATTTATATCTTTCTTGCATCTAACCCTTGCAACCACCTTGAATAATAGCTGTTATATTACTTCCATTTTACGTGAGGAAATTGGGAATGGGAGAGGCCAAATAATATGACCTAAATGTCCTTCCTCAGTCCTCTGGGCTGCTGGTTTGTACCTTGATTCTGAAGCAGCTCTGCTTTTCTTCTGTCTTCTGGTTTTTTATGGTGGGAGTCCATGGTAACCCAGGGTCAGTGCTGGTACCTTGCAGTGTTCCTTCATCACGGCTTAGTGCATGATAAAACTGCCTTCCCGCCCCCCCTCCCCCAGGAGAGCCAGAAATCTATTTGAACTTGAATGGTCAAATATAATTAAACCACACATCACTAATTATAAAATTTTAAAATAAAATTTAAAATTTATTTTACAGTATTTTTTTTAAAACTCGGAAGTGGTATAGATTTGTATTTTGTGTAAACTTTCAAGTGTGTTGTGTCTTAAATGGGGAAATAGGCATAGATCTACTAAGATTTTAGAAGTGCCCAGGAAAGTAAGAGACTTTTCCTAAGAAAGATATGTTCATTAAAGTGGGGACATTCATCTAGGATTTTGACTGTTTATCAGAGGATGGCCCAGATTCTCCCATCGTTAGACGTTACAGTTATTCACATCTTGGGTATTTAGAGGTAAATTTTTGTTCTATTCAGAACAATGTTGAACCTGGTGGGGGTGGGGAATAGGACTCCAAGATGAGGGTGATCACTGCATTTGAGAGACTCATAATCTCTTGTGAGATCCACCTCAATTGTAGTGATGTTAAAAATTAAGGAAAAAGTGAGTTTTAGAATTGAGTAAGATAGTTAAACTTTATGTCCAGTGGTATTTACTGCTAAGAAGGAAGAGAGTGCAGTTGTTGGCTGGTGTGATCATATGTTAGGAAGCACAGAAATGGAGGCACCTCAGTTGGTTAAGAATCTGACTCTTGATCTCCGCTCAGATCTTGATCTCAGGGTCGTAAGTTCAAGCCCTGTGTTGGGCTCTATGCTGCGCGTGGAGCCTACTTAAAAAAAAGCACAGAAATGGGAGGGAAAGAAGACTTGAGGCACAGGCATAAATAAAAAATGGAAGGGAGAGGAGTTTTATGATTATTATATCTATAAAGACTGGAAGGAGAAGTTACAAGCATTATAAGGATTTGAGATCATAACCATTATAAATTTTCTCTCTCATATAGAAAACATAGCTCTGCTGGCAGAAACAGCTTTGAGATTCCTGGAATTAGTACAGTTAAAAAATCTCAATATGGAAAATGACCCAAATAGTGAAGAAATAGATGAAGTTACACATCCCAATGGAAATTACGACACAGGTAATATGATTTCCTTTTCCAGATTTATTATTTATAATGAATTACTAATGTGGACTTGTAAGAAACTATCATCATTTTCATATAGATGAAAGAATACCATATATGTAGGCGGGAAAGGTCCCTGGTGTCTGATTGTTCTCTCTGTTCTCATGCACTGTCATCTAGCTGGAAAATGATCAACTTGTTGCCACAGATTCTAGGCTCAGTTGTTTTTCAGTCACAATTGATTTGTGTCAACAGTAAACCTAATTGAATTGTATAATTCTTACAAGATGAAAGAAAGAACATTGAAAACATCATAGCTAAAGAATCTAAATGTTTTCTCTGTATGTTAGTATACCTTGAGCATCCTCAGTGATAAACTGTTTTTGTCATACTATCTCTGATGTGTGCATCAAAACCCACACCTTTTACTTTAAGTGAGCAGATGTGATGAGAAACTCTTTGAGGTCAACGTTCATGTCTTAAATTTCTTGGTATACATACAGCTTTTAGCAGGCTTTTAGTTAATGTTTATTGAATTAAAGATTTAGAAGTAAAATAACATTTAGATCTGTTCTAGGATGTTTCTGGTTCAGAAAAGCTAGAAAAACGGACTTTTGAGATTTTTATGCTGTAGACAATAGTAAAGGCTCTGTTACTTGTTAGAATGGCATCGTTTTTAGACAGCGTGTATTCTCTGCAGTTGAAGGCAGTGGAATAATTTTGAACTTACAGGAGGGGTATCAGAAAGGAAATCCCTGCTTTTCTCATGGAATTACTTAGAAAATAATGCTGTCGTACATTCTGTAACCATGTAACTGGACCTTTATAGATAATGAAGTTAGTTAGGTGTTAAGCCTTTTGGGAGTTAGTCTAAAGTTTGTCTTCATGTGAACATTGTATTTTGCCTCTCAGGTCACCTTATTCCTTGGCTGTCCCAGGAGTGGCCTCTGTCCTCATTCATTTAGCCAACAGATAATTGTTAAACTATAAGCTCTGCATCAGGCAGTTGTGTGTCAGGGGATTGTGTGCTTGCTCTAAACACTAGATATACAGTGGTGAAGGAGACAGAAAAGATCTCGTTGAGCTTCCATTTTAGAAGGGAAAGGAAAAGGGAAGGTTACGTAGGAAATAAAGTCAGAGAAGGTCGTCAGGTGGCCAGGTCATGTATAGCCTCACCAGGATTTGCAGCGCGTTTTCTGCTTTCTAAAATAAATAAACTGACTTTAGAAATGCTTCTAAAAGTATTAATTTGTACCATCAGAGAATATCCTTAACTAGTCCAGTATTTGGAAGTCCTTGATTAAATTGGCAGTGTGATCTTTTTCATGCTTTCCCATCATGTGCTCCTTGAGCCTTAAAAATAGACCTGTGTAATTAATGAGATGGTACCCATGCTTGTGGCATCTGCTTATCAGATATCGTACTTCCCTTTATATTTCGGTTTCCCCTCTAGCCTTCAGAGCTTTGAAGAGTGGAAACATTTAGTGATTACAGGCTTTTTGTGGTGACTTCTTTTAATCATTCTGTTTCTCCAAGGAGTAAGAGAGAAGACTAGGTCTGTATCTTGGGAAAAAATGGATCCTATCTTTATTTTATTTTATTTATTTTACTTTTTTAGAGCTGCAAGCCTTACATGAAATGGTCCAGCAGAAAGTTGTCACTTTGCTAAGTGACCCTGAAAATATTGTGAAACAAACCTTAATGGAAAATGGAATAACACGGCTGTGTGTGTTCTTTGGACGTCAGAAAGCCAATGATGTTTTATTGTCACACATGATCACTTTCCTAAATGATAAGAATGATTGGCATCTGCGTGGAGCTTTTTTTGATAGTATAGTTGGTATGTTTTCCATTTGTTTTAAAATGTATCTTTAAGATTTTGAATTACTCTCTTAAACAGTACTTCCATGAGGTCTGAGAGGTGACAATACTATCAGATTTCATTAATAATGTAATGAGCTTTTGCTGTGTCTGTCTTTATGCTGCTTTTGGATAATGAAAATCTTAGCCGATCAGGGATTGATTAATTGAACTGTGTTACATTTATCTGAAGCAATACTATGTGTTCATTAAAAACTGTTTTAAAAGAATATTTAGGGGCACCTGGGTGGCTCAATTGGTTGAGAGTCTCACTTCAGCGCAGGTCATGATCTCACAGTTCATGGGTTTGAGCCCTGCATTGGGCTTGGTGCTGGTCAGCCTGTTGGCACGTAGCCTGCTTTAGATCATCTGTTGCCCTCCCTCTCTGCCCCTCTCCCACTTGTGTGTGTGTGTGTTCTTTCTCTCAAAAATAAGTAAGTAAATAAATAAAATATTTAATGACCTCGGAAAGTACCATGAAATACTATTAAAGTGACTGATGTAGGTTCTAGAAGGTAACAGTAACAAATCATATGTTTATAAAGAGGTCTGGAATATACGAAGATTTGTATAGTGACTATCTCTGAGGCTGGGATTATAGGTCAACATTTTCTTTATGTTTTCTATATTTGCCAAATTTTTTTACAGTAAACATGCATTAGAAAATAACTGTTAAATTAGAAAACAACAGTTAAGGTACCAGTATGATGGAAAATCAATTAAAAAATCAATTTATTTATTAATTTTAAAAGTTTGTTTATTTTTGAGGGACAGAGCAAGCACAAGCCAGGGAGGGGCAGAGAGAGGGAGAGGGAGACTCAGAATCTGAAGCAGACTCTAGGCTCTGAGCTGTAAGCAGAGAGCTTGACTTAGGGCTTGAACTCACCAACTATGGGATCATGACCTAAACTAAAGTCTGATGCTTAACTGACTGAGCCACCCAGGTGCCCTGAAAATCAGTTATGTTTGGAAGAAAATTAAAGCTTGCATGCTATGTTTTGTGTAAACTGAAAATGTCAGAAAAATTAAGTAGCTTGTAGCTTTTTTCCACTTTTTTCAAAATCTACAAGTTTTGATTTTTAGTTTATCAGCAAGAAGAGAGACATTTTGTATTAGACCTGCATGGCTCCAATTACATTTGGATTCAAAATTAGAAGAAAATAAAAAGGACTTTATGTTGAATAGATTATATGCTTGACCCAAGATTTAATATTTTTATTTTTGAATAATAGCGGATCCCTTTCTACCCATTTGTACTGACCTTTTCAATTTTATATTTGGTCATTTATAAAATTGTGTGTGTGTGTGTGTGTGTGTGTGTGTGTGTGTGTGTGTAGTTACAGCTGCACCATATGTTGACTGTATGCCCTACACTGTACCTTTTATCCCTGTGACTTGTTCCTTCATAACTGGAGACCTGTATCTCCCACTGCCCCATCCTGCATCGCCTCTGGCAACCCTGAGTTTGTACTCTGTGGTTATGGGCCTGTTTCTGCTTTTTATTTGTTTTTTTAGTCTGTTTCTTTTGTTTTTCAGATTCCACATATTAGTCAAACCGTATGGTATTTGTTTTTCTCTGGCTTTTATCATTTAGCTTAATACTGTCTAGTCATCAATGTTGTTGCAAATGGCAAGATCTTATTCTTTTTTGTGGCTGAGTCATAGTCCATTGTATATATACATACCACCTCTTTATCTGTTCATCTATTGACAGACACGTGGGCTGCTTCCATATCTTGGCTGCTGTAAATAAAGCTGCAATAAACATGGGGGTCCATGTATCTTTCCAGATTAGTGTTTTTACTTTCTTTATGTAACTACCCAGCAGTGGAATTACTGGATCATATGGAAGTTCTATTTTTAATTTTTTAAGGAACCTCTATACTGTGTTCTGCAGTGGCTGCACCAATTTATATTTCTACCAACAGTGCACAATGGTACCTTTTTTTTTTTTTTTTTCATATCTTCACCAGTACTTGTTGGTTTCTGTCTTTGATTCTAGCCATTTTGACAGGTGTAAGGTGAGAGCTCATTGGTTTGGTTTGGGTTCCCTATTTTGTGATGTGGAGCATCTTTTCGTGTATCTGTTGGCCATCTGTATGTCTTTGGTAAAATGTCTATTCAGGTCCCCTGTCCATTTTGTAATTGGATTGTCTGTCTTTTTGGTGTTGAGTTGTGCAAGTTCCTTATATATTTTGGATATTAACCTCTTATCTGGTATATCACTTGCAAATATTTTTTTCCCATTCACTTGGTTGCATTTTGTTGATGGTTTTTTCTACTGTTTGTATTAATTTATTGATTCATCTCAGTCTTGCATCTTGGATTCATTTACTGTTCCTACTATACTTTGCTTCTCATATCTTTCTTTCTTGCTTCATAAGTTTTATTTATTTATTTTTTCTGGAAAAGATGATGCTTAGAACTTCCACCATCTGTTGATCAGTTCATATGTATTTTGGATCATGCCTTTGTTATTTTATTTTAAAATAATTTTCATTGTTTTTATTTTGTTTATAAAAGTAATACATGCTTTCTATAGAATGTTTGGAAAATACAGAAGCCAAGAAGGAAACCAGTCACTTTGAATCTTTTATATTAGAAGTCATTACAACTCATTATGACCTCTGTTTGTGTTTTGGTGTTTTAGTCCTGTAGGGTTTTTTTTTCCCCTCTTCTTTCCATGTCATGAGGCGTTACGGTGTACCTGGTAAGAGTAGGCATTCTGGAGCCAGACTGGGGGGTTCATATTCTGGTTTTGTCATTTATTAGTTGTGGTTCTTGGGGGAAATCATTTAGTCTCTGCTGTGCTTTATTTTTCCTGTTTGTAAAATGGGAATAATAATACTTATGTGTTGTGTAGATAAAATGAATTAACATGTAATTGTGCTGGGCACATAAATACTATGTATATATTATGTTACTTTTTAATCTTATTATTTCTTAATTCTTTTCCAGCTACATATATTCTAAGCATTTTCTCATATCATTATAATTTTCTCAAACCATAGTTTTTAATAGATTAAAATATTCCATCATACTGTTTTACCAAAGTTTATCACTTTTGGATATTTATTTTTATTTTTTCCCTATCATGTATAGATAATATTTTACATAAACACATTTATTTGCTTTTGATTATTTTCTCAGGATAGAAGTCTGAAATTTTAATTAATGGGTTAAAGAATATGAATATATTTTTTAAAGTGATACATTTTAATAAGCTTTTCAAAAAATGTTACGTCATTTTCCATTCAGGTCAGCACTGTTTGACCATACTGCATACCCCTCGGCATGGGATAATCTTTGCCTGTTGGTATGGTAAAATAACTTGTTTCAATGTCTATTTCTTTGCTGATCAGTGGAGATGAAAAATTTTCTCATGTTGATTACTCATTTGTACTTCTGTTAATTTTTTATTTATTTTGGCCCATTGTTTTCCTAATGGTTTTTTCCTTCCTTGTTGATGTTTTTGAACCTTTTATAAATATATTTTAAAAACATTAACATTTAATCATTGGTAAATAACTTTTTTCAAGTAACTTGTTAGGTTAATAATTTGGGTGCACATCTATTTTATAATCTTTATTTTTCACACTTAACTGTTTCATTGATCTTTATTTTGGACTCTGGTATGAGGTGAAATCTAATTTTCCTCGGATAAATAATTATTTTTTCTTATGCTATTTATTAAACATTTCATTTCTTTCCTATTGATTTATGAAGCTTCTCTTATTATCTGTTGCAGGCTTACGTCTTTTAGTTTTCTGGGTACCATTTTATTCCCTTGATTTCTTATTTCTGTACTCAATATTATACGCTTATTATATTTATGTCATATTTTAATTATATCATATTTAATTATCATAAATTAATTGTCTAATATAGTTCTAGAATACTTATTTTAATTATGTGTTTATAAGTGACTTTAGTATCTGGTAGGATAAGTTCTCAAGATGTCAGTCTTATTCTTCAAAATATTTTGAGCTATTTTGGCTTATTATACTTTCCAGTTTATGAAGTTCCTAAATATAATTCACTGGAATTTTAGGTAGTATTTTTTCTTTATTAAAGAAAACACAGGGATGCCTGGGTGGCTCAGTTGAAAAAGCATCCAATTTCAGCTCAGGTCATATTCTCACAGTTCGTGAGTTCGAGCCCCATGTCAGACTCTTTGGTGACAATTAGCTCAGAGCCTGGAGCCTGTCTTCAGATTCTGTGTCTCCCTCTTTCTCTGTCCCTTCTCTGCTCATGCTGTCTCTGTCTCTCTCTCACAAATAAATAAAACATAAAAAAAAAAAGTTTTTAAAAGTGTTTTTTAAAAATCTTACTTATTTTTTGAGAGACAGTCCCAAGCAGATTGTGCTGTAAGCACGGAACCTAACATGGAACCTGAAGTCATGAACTATGAGATCCTGACCTGAACCAAAATCAAGAGTTGGACCCTAAACTGAGTGAGCCACCCCAGCACCCCAAGAAAAAATTTCTATAATTACTTTTTCAGTTATAGGAGAAATATGCTTTTGTAAATTATTTAAAATCTGTAAACTAATGTATGAAAAACAGTAGTTGCATTTTCCAGAGGCAACTACTCTGGATTTTGTTTTTAGTTTTATACCTTCACGTGTTGACTGCCATATCTCTAAGACTTTTATACTGCTTTTAAGAATTCTTAACTTTAGACTTTATCTCTTGACTTTTTTCTCTGCCATATGAAGATTTAACTCCTCATGCCCTGATCCTCCTTCCCCTCTGTTTTTGAGAAGTAGATCACTATTTTCAGTGCTTTAGTTTTAGTGTGCTTATTTTATAACTTTAAATAATTAAACCTACTTCTTATTGATGTACTTTCCATTTGGACTAAAAGGAGATGAGTACCCCTCTCTTTCTGTCTTTCCTTTTCTTTGTTGGTTGGTTATTTCAACCAGTTATTGATAGTTCAACTAAAAATGCATTGTTATAGTTGACAATATTTACATTTTTTTCTGTACTCATAATAAAGTCTTGTGCTAGTACAGACTGTTTGAAAATTCAAAGCAAAATTTACATGATTATGAATATGTAGATTTTATTGACTTTAGAGCCAAGTAGTGTAGTAAATTTATATTTGCTTCTCCATAGTTCCAATGCCATGACTCCTTTATCACTTGGGAATATTTACAGTGTCATCAATAGATTTTCCCTTCTGTCTTCAGATTATTAAGGACATTGTACATTTTAATTTACTTTTTATTTATACCATGATTTTCTTGAACAAATTTTTGTTCTGGAGTTTCAGATTCCTTTGTTTTCCTTTTTAGAGAAGTAGTACTTCTTGACTTTGTCTCTTATATCAAACTTCTTTCTTACCAGTTTTTTTATTGCTTGTAATCTATTCCATTTTTATGTTTTTTTTTTTTTTTTATTTCTTTTAAGGGGCGCCTGGGTGGCTCAGTTGGTTAAGCGTCCGGCTTTGGCTCAGGTCATGATCTGACGATTTATGAGTTTGAGCCCTGCATCAGGCTTTGTGTGACAGCTCACTCTAGAGTCTGGAGCCTGCTTCAGATTCTGTATATCCCTCCCTCTCTGACCCTCCCCTGCTCACTCTGTCACTCAAAAGTAAAATAAAACAAAAAAATTTAAAATTTCTTTTTAATGTTTATTTTGAGAGAGAGAGAGAGAATGTGCAAGTGGGGGAGGGGCAGAGAGAGAGAGAGAGAGAGAGAGAGAGAGAGAGAGAGAGAGAGGGAGAGAAAGAATCCTAGGCAGACTCCATGCTGCTAGCATGGAGCTCAACATGGGGCTTGATCCCACAAACCATGAGATATGACCTGAGCTGGTATCAAGAGTTGGACACTTAACCGACTGAGCCATCCAGGCGCCTCTGTTCCATTTTTCTTTTTGATAACATTTTTGAAATTTATTGGCTTTTAGTTCTAATTTGGCTGATTGGTTTGAGTCCTTGCTAGCTATTACGGTTTTTCCCTTGAATTCTTAGGTTATATCCGCCATTTTGGACATTCTGCATTTTATTTGTTTTGCTGAAATACATCCTCAAGAAACTTTCTTAGGAAGGGTTGCATGGGAAGGTAACCTGGGTAGTCCTTGCATGTTGCAAACTAACTTATTTTTGTTCTCTTATTTTATTGGCAGTTTAAGTATAAAATTTATTTCATAACTTTGGAGGTCTGTCTCTGTTGTGTTCTAGCCACCATTGTTGTTAAATATTGTTTTGTGAAGATCATTTTCATTGTTCCTCCTCCCTTTTTAGGGGACATACTTCTCTTTCTGTAAGTTCGTGAGGTCTTTTTTTTCCCCCTTGGTGTTCCAGCATTTCTTGGTGATTTGCTTTGGTGTGGATCTTTTTCATTTATTATGCTGGGTAGGAAGTACGATGTGTTCTCCTGGATTGTTGCTCAATATATTTGGATTTTGATTAATTTTATGGTTTAACTTAATGGTATTTGTACTTTCAGGTATAGAACAATCATGTAATGTTGATTTTTTTTTCAGGTGTTGCTGCCTATGTTGGCTGGCAGAGCTCTTCAATTCTCAAACCCTTGCTTCAGCAAGGTCTTAGTGATGCTGAGGAATTTGTTATTGTTAAAGCTCTTAATGCCCTTACCTGTATGTGCCAGCTGGCGCTGCTACAAAAACCCCATGTCTATGAATTTGCCAGTGATATTGGTAAGTTTTTGTTTCTCAGAATTAGAAGGAGAATATTAAGCTGTCTTAAGAGAAATAAATGATAGAGCATTGTAAAAGTTCTAGGAAATACAGAGTCAGATTTTCAATTGCCTTGTCCCGTGTGTGTGTGTGCGCGCGCGCATGCACATGCAGGCGTCCACATGTGCACTCATATTTGCATGTTTATGCATTCATGCTTCATGTGTATTAGAGAGTGACAGGCAAACAGACCGGATCATGTGGTCCTCTAGCCCAGCTTGGGAAATATCACTTTGTTTTTATCTGTAGTTAAGTCTTTAACTTGAAAAATAAATTGTTTTTGTTTAGTTTTGTTTAACATGATGTAGATAAAGTCCTTAACTGCTCTGAAGAGTCGACTCATAATTTGAACACATGACCACTAGTTAAGTTGAAATTGAATGTACAGGATTGTCTGTGATGTCTTTCATTGTACTGATTGCCTGTTAAGAATTCATAGTGTTTAAGTTACTACTGTTAATAATTTTCTTCCTTCCTTCTTTCCTTCTTTCCTCTCTCCCTCCCTCCCTTCCTCTCTCCCTCCCTCCTTCCCTTCCTTCCTTCCTTCCTTCCTTCCAAGAGCGGGGGAGAGAGAGAGAGAGGGCGCAAGTGAGCTAGGGCACAAAGAGAAGGGGAGAGAGAATCCCACAAGGGGCAGAGGGAGAGAGAGAGAAGTAGGGGTGACCCCAAGCAGGGCATGAGCTCACCTGAAGTGGGGCATAAACTCAAAAATCAGGAGATCATGACCTGAGCCAAAGTTAAGCCACCTGGTTGCCCCAGTGTTAATAATTTTATTAACCTATGAAAAAAATTAATGTTTGGCTTTTATAGCATTTACCTATTTTCTTCAACTTAAAATTCAGAATGTGGCACATAGTAAAATTAAAATATTTGGAACTTTTAGTCTTCTCACGTTTTAAGAAAGTAAGGAATGTAAGATATTGAGTTGGCTCTTTCCTGAGAGGACATGGAATCTTAGAAAATTGCCTGTTTTGGATAACATGCTTAATTGTTGTTCCAAGGAAAATTAATAGAAAGTCAAAATTGGTTAAATTTGTTTATAGGTTATTCTTAAGGCAATCCTCAGAAAAAAAAGACGAAGGAGTTATTATTTATTTTGATTGTTGAGAAAATAGGTAGTAGCTAGTAATGCATAAAATTTCTGGAAAATTTAAAGGCATGAATAGGGGCACCTGGGTGACTCAGTCGGTTAAGTGTCCGACTTCGGCTCAGGTCATGATCTCACGGTTCATGGGTTCAAGCCCTGTGTTGGGCTCTGTGCTGACAGCTCAGAGCCTGGAGCCTGCTTCACATTCTGTGTCTCCCTCTCTCTGACCCTCCCCTATTCCCACTGTCTCTGCCTCTTAAAACTAAAGAACATAAAAAAAAAATTTTTTTAAAGGCATGAATATAGCTTTTCAAAAAAATTGTGGCAAATTTAAGCATATGTAGTTTTCTTACTTTATACTCAAATATTTGTAATTGTTCTTTTAGTTTATAACCCTAATTTGGTTTGAATTTTTATGACTATTATAAAAATAATTATAAATTTAATAGAAATTATTGAGTATTGGCACCAAAATCATGATGAGAATCTCTGTTACATTGAAGTATTAAGCTACAGAGTGCTGTAATATAAGGCAGGCATAGAAGGCAGTGTTTCCGGGGCGCCTGGGTGGCTTAGTTGGTTAAGCATCCTACTTCAGCTCAGGTCATGATCTCACGGTTCATGAGTTCGAGCCCCATGTTGGGCTCTGTGCTGACATCTTAGAGCCTGGAGCCTGCTTCAGATTCTGTGTCTCCCTCTCTCTCTGCCCCTGTCTCTGCTCATGCTCTCTTGCTTGCTCTCTCTCAAGAATAAATAAACATTAAATTAAAAAAAAAAGAAATGAGTGTTTCCTTGATAATACTAAGTAGAAAATATATTGTCTTAACATGCATATCTTGCGACGTGGAATACTTTCCTGCTTATTTTCATTTTCTGAATTTTCACATCAGCGTTTTCTTTTCTCTCCTATGAAAGTGGCATTACCTTTATGGGTCAAGTTTTCCTACTTTTGACTTCGATCTTCCTTATTTTAATGAATATTCTCTCTATATAAATATGTTCTAATTTCATATAATATATCTCTTCTGTTGCCTAATTATTTGGAAACTATTTTTGAGACTTAATGTAGCTTGGAATTAACATTTTTAAGCAAAAATCATCGTAAGATAGTTTTTTACCCCTCTTCATATTTTTCAGAGATTTTTCTGGGTTCTGCTGTTTGTTGTCATTGATTATAGGATGAACAGATGGGACACTCTGTATCTTTAATTTAGCATCAAAATAAATGGTTATCTGTAGGTATAGAATAAACTCAGTATGGTACAACTTCTTGGATGTGGTACTGCCTTAGAACTGGAAATGAATTTGGTACTATCTGTTGAGGGTCAAAAAAAAAAAAGCCTTGCTTCTCTGAGAAGAATCAAATAATCTTTGGTTGGCATGTTGAACTATTTTTCAAAGAAAAAACAGTTTTTAGTATCTTAGAAACACCTACTTAAAACATGATAAATCATACATATCTTTCTGTGCTGTTTTCATATGTAGTCTATTGTAGCGATTCTTTTTTTTTTTAATTTTTTAAAATGTTTTATTTATTTTTGATACAGAGAGAGACAGAGCACGAGCAGGGAAGGGTCAGAGAGAGAGGGAGACACAGAATCTGAAACAGGCTCCAGGCTCTGAGCTAGCTGTCAGCACAGAGCCTGACGTGGGGCTCGAACCCATGAACGTGAGATCTGACCTGAGCCGAAGTCAGAGGCTTAACCGACTGAGCCACCCAGGCGCCCCTATTGTAGCAATTCTTAAAGGGAATGATGGTGGTGATGATGGCATCATGATTCCTTTGCCAGTTTAAAAAAAAAAAACAACTACACTCTTCCCACTTAGATACTGTCAATACTCCCTTCCCTCATGCTGTCCCCAGAGAATCGGAATGTACTGGAATAGAGAAAAGATCAAGTACACTGTTTTATTGGAAATCCTCTTGAGTGTTTCGGGTTCTTTGTATCAGTTCGCTACTTACTGACACAGTGAAGCTGTGCAGCCCTCGACATCAGAATCTCAGTAAATGCTTCCGTAGTGTTCTCATCATGCACCTGTGGGCTGTGTGGGTGGCTCTGCTCTAGGCTTTGTATTTCCACATCGTCTGGGGTGACAGTAATTATCTGCCTCATTCTGGCGCCCGTGTTAGATGGGCAGCAGTTTTCCAGGTTATGTTTGGGGTGATGGTGGAAGCGTGAGACAGCAAGCTTAGCTGTGTAGCACGTTTCAGGCCTCTGTTAGTGTTGTATCTGTTAATCTCTCATTGGCCAGAGCAGGTTAATAAGACCGAACTAAAAGCAAGAGGCAGAGAAGTACCCTTTGTATACCATGAGCACAGTAACAGGTAACGTAAAGAATTAGGACTGACAATTCAAGCTCATGCCTAACTCCTGCCATGTCGTTTTGGGTTCAGCTACCTTTGGGAGGTTTTTCTTTTTTTTTTTTTTTTTAATTTTTTTTTATGTCTTTTATTTATTTTTGAGAGACAGGGAGACAGCACGAGCAGGGGAGGTTCGGAGAGAGAGACATACACAGAATCTGAAGCAGGCTCCAGGCTGTGAGCTAGCTGTCAGCACAGAGCCCGACACGGGGCTTGAACCCATGAACCGTGAAATCATGACCTGAGCCGAAGCCGGCCGCTCAACCGATTGAGCCACCCAGGCGCCCCTGGGAGGTTTTTCAGTGCTTTTCCAGTCCTCCTCGTTTTGCCTGTTGTCAAAGGGAGACTACTAGCCCTCCTTGGTTGGATATATCAGAGGCTGCATGGTGCTTATGAAATAATCAAGTCTCCTCATGTATAATGAAAGGAATTGGAAATGGCAGAACTTTGGAAACAGATACTTTGAACAATTTTTTTCTCCTTCCCCTTTTTCTATAAGTAATATTAGCATGTGATAGTGTTGTTTCTGTTACCCTAAATTTCTTATAAAATTAATATCCTCTCAATGCTGATGCTTCTGCATACTCAGAACAAATATGTGTCTGCTTATGTGTGTATGTATGTTTTTTTTTTTTTTTGCTTTTAGAAGTTTTATTCTAAATCAGGCATTTAAAAGTTTGAATTTTATTCAAAATCTTTGATTAGTTGAAGTCATTAATTTTCAGGTGTAATATGCAATATCGTTAAAAGGGACGAAAAGAACATTCATTTACTTTTCTGGTTTAATTGTATATTTTAAACTCTTTAAGAATGGGCATCCAAATGTTCATCGATGGATGAATGGATAAAGAAGATGTATATATTTATACATATATATATGTATATAATGGAATATTATTTGGCAATCAAAAAGAATGAAATCTTGCTGTTTGCAACTACATGGATGGAACTAGAGGGTATTATGCTAAGTGAAATTAGAGAAAGACAAATATCATATGACTTTACTCATATGAGGACTTTAAGTTACAAAAAGATGAACATAAGGGAAGGGAAGCAAAAATAATATAAAAAGAGGGAGGGGAACAAAAACATAAGAGACAAACATGGAGAACAAACAGAGGGTTACTGGGAGGGTTGTGGGGGGTGGGTGCTCTAAATGGGTGAGGGGCACTAAGGAATCTACTCCTGAAATCATTGTTGCACTATATGCTAACTAACTTGGATGTAAATTAATAAATAAATTAAGAAAAAAAAGAATGAGCATCATGTCTTTTGCCTTTAGTTTCTATTCATAATGCCTTGTGAATGAATATATGAATGATATATTAGATTTGATCAAACCTTTTCATTAAAAAGAATGTCAGAGAAATATTGTTTATATTCTTTTATGGTCTTAATGCTGGTATTTATGATAAGGAATATTATAATATCAGTATGTTGAGTTTATGCCTTCGGATAATTAAGTATGTGAAAACAGCTGATAGTAAAGTAACATTGTGGTATAAGCCTTTTATTAGTTGTGTTATGAGGTGAAAACTTGTTTATCCTGATAGATATGAGCATGGTTTAAATCCATACCTTTTTCTTTTCCTTATTAGCCCCATTCCTGTGTCATCCCAATTTGTGGATACGCTATGGTGCCGTAGGATTTATCACAGTGGTGGCTGATCAAATAAGTACAGCGGACGTATACTGCAAACTGATGCCTTACCTTGACCCATATATTACTCAGCCAATAATACAGGTATGCTTGTTCCGACTTGGAGTCAGTCCTCTCCAAACTGCACCCCATAAAAAAAGGTTTAGAGAGACGTATTTTTATTTAAAATGATAAAGATTTAAATTGGGATACAGTATTTTCATGTTCCTTTAAGCTAGCTAATGTTATTAGAACAAACAATATTAAAGGTGAGAAAAGTTCAAGAGACTATTATGTTATCCATCATGTTATGCATCATGTAGCACTCAGTAGTTCATATTTTATTTTCTTATGTCCAGAGTTGTAAAACATCTGCTGTTAATGGGAAATACAGTGGAAATGTATAGTGATGGAACTCTGCTTTTATTTTAAATGTTTAGGCTGATTTCAACCAAAGTCAGCATTTATAATAAATGGAAAAAAGGCTTTATGGATGTTTGGGTTTTTTGGACCACTAACTAGTTCTGATTTCTGTTCTTTTTCTTTTTTTTTTTTTAAACTCTAATCTTTTAAAATCTTATTAAATCTTTTTTAATCTACTGACTTGCCCCCCCTCCCCCCCACCCGCTCAACTTCCCAGTAGAGACTTGATGATAAACGTTGGGTATTTGGTTTGTATAAGGCAGTTTTTTTACCCAATTTGACAGTGTTTACACCCTTCATCTTCCTGGGAAGCTCACGATCTGTCTATATTGAGTGAACTGTTGAGATAGGATTCTGTTAAAATATTCTGACATACTCAATTTTTTAGTAAAGCTCTATTTCCCTATTGCAAATTCACATGCTTCTGGCTCCTAGTTCTTTTATATTCCAATGTACCTTCCCTTTGGTAGGAGAAAATGACATTGGATATCTTCTGGAAATGAGGAGGCGTGGCTCTGCCTTCTGTCCTTTTCCTCATAGATTTATTCTTTTCTGGGAGTCATCATTCTTTATTTCATAGTTTTTAGAATTTCTAATTTTTATCTCAGCAATTTATATATGTATGAAAGGTAATATAACTAGAAAATATGCCATTTTTATTTATTTTTTTAAGTTTAATCTCCACATCCAGCGTGGGGCAGGATCAAGAGTTGCGTCTCTTCCAACTGAGACAGCCAGGCACCCCAACCACCCATCTATCTTCCTGCCTGCCTGCCTGCCTTCCCTCCTTCCTTCCCTCCTCCTTTCCTTTTCTCCTTCCTTCCTTCCCTCCTCCCCCCCCCTCCTTCCTTCCTTCCTTCCTTCCAGAGAGTACATGTAGGAGCGGGGGAGGGGGAAGAACAGAGGGAGAGAGAATGTTAAGCAGCCTCCACGCTGAACATGCCACCCCTCCCTTTCTTATAAAATTTATTGACGTTCCCTTGGAATAAGGTGTAGAGATTCTTTCTTCTTTTACCTGTTCTGTTTAGATGTTTGTGAGGGGCACCTGGGTGGAGGTATATGCATTGACAAGGAGGGTATCCTTGGGGATAACACAAGGAAGGATTTTATGAACTCTATGGAGAGAGCAATGTTTTTAAGAAGTGGTTGAAGCTACTGAGAAACCTGATGACTGAGCATCTGATCTTGGTCAGTCCCTCTTGGCTGTTAGACCTGTGAGCCATAGGTTCTCTTTTTATATATATTAAAAAGTTTTTTTAATGTTTATTTTTGACAGAGTGTGAGTGGGGGGAGGGACAGAGAGAGAGGCAGACAAAGAATCTGAAGCAGGCTCCAGGTTCTGAGCTGTCAGCACAGAGCCTGACGTGGGGCCCAAACACACAAACCGTGAGACCGTGACCTGAGCCAAAGTCAGACACTCAACTGACCTGGCCACCCAGGTGCCCCGCCATAAGTACTTTTATGATCTAGGAGGTCATCCTCACATTTGGCAGCTAGAAAAAGGCTCTTGGTCATTTTCTGAATTTTTTCAGTCTGAGTATGGATTTATTCTTCAATATGAAAGACACATATATTCAAATTCTAGCAATGAAAATAAAACCCTTTGCTCTTAAAGGTCACTAGTAAAGTCTTTTTTCTTTTAAGAAAAAATTGCAAATGTGGGAATCTCCCATTTTCTTAGAAAATAAATACCTATGTTAACACAAGTTGTACTTACTATATATGAAAATAACTGTAATGTTGTATCTTTGGTTGATTCTTTTTATTTTTCTAATATAGATTGAAAGGAAACTTGTTCTACTCAGTGTTTTAAAAGAGCCAGTAAGTCGTTCTATATTTGATTATGCTTTGAGGTCTAAAGACATCACTAGCTTGTTCAGACATCTTCACATGCGCCAGAAGAAGCGAAATGGGTCTCTTGCTGACTGCCCTCCACCGGAGGATCCTGCCATAGCGCAGCTTCTGAAGAAATTGCTCTCACAGGTTGTATCACTTTTGGAAATCTTAAATTTACAAGCATCCATTTACTATTAAAAATTTATTTTGGCTGATTAGGTTGCCTCATAAGTGAAACGTGGCAGATATCCAATACATTTGCTTTGGCATATCAGAGATGCTAGGATGATAAGGCATTAGTTTGAGCTAAGTAAGGAATCTCGGGAGACCTGTTAAGTTTCTTTTGTGATTATTGCCTATGTAAATAAGGGAGAAAGTAGATATAACCTTAAATTGGAGTAATATTCTTGATTCAGTTCCATATTTCACCAAAAAATCCCCCAAAACACGTTAAACTAGAGGAAACATTACAAAGCACAGATGCGCCACAGAAAGATACTAGTTTTAGTTCAAATCTAGAGTTCTCACTACATGCAAACAGCAGAAATAACTGGAATTTATAATACATTTTAGATTGAATAAACCAGTTGCTGTTGCATATTAAAAGCCTGTGAATTTGTATCAACAAATCGTTAAAACTAGTAAGTAATTTTTATTATGCTTGGAATTAGTAAAGCCTTTTTAGAAATATTCTAGATTCAGTGTCCTGTTTTAAGAGGGATATATGGAACTTTGAGAAGTCAAGACAGAAATGAAAATGGCTGGAAATAAAGAATACAATTTCTGAATAAATGCTCCATGAGCCATAAAGTAAATGCTGAGAGATAACTTTAATGACGGTCTTTAAGTCTGCAGGACATTTTGGTTTAGAGAATACTTGTCAGTCTTGTCTAACAAGAAGATGAGAAAATGCTTCAGTTGCAGAGAGAATTAGATCAATTTGAAGATACAAATCCTTTCTTGTGTCGTACGAGTCACTGAGTGTCCAGTGTTCTTTCATGCTCATATGTTGCTTTAGGTGATTGAAAATGGAATGAACCCCTCTCCCCTCTCCCAGGGAGCCTGGTCAATCACCATTTGGGTTCTTTTAGGTCTCAGTTTTCCTGGAGGCTGGAGCTGCCTCTGAATGTCCCTTCCAGGCCAGTGGTTCCTACATTTTTGAAGACCTAATCTGATGTGCCTTGAATTACTAAAGAGCTTTTTCTTTGGGTCTTCTTTTAATCTTGTCTCATCTCATACATTAGGTGTATTTTATATTTTAGAAAGCAATTTATGGAAAATTGGATATTGAATTACATTTTTCTTTCTTTCTTTTTTTTTTTTTTTTTGAGTAAGCCTTATCAAAAATATTTCAGCATGCAATAAAAATCACCCCAATTTAGATGCTTCTTTGGGTTTGGATAGTGTTATTCTTTGTACTCTTTTCTTGCTTACAAATTCTGTATATTACATTAAAAGCTTCTTTTCTAAAATTTCATAGTAAGTCATTAGTTTCTTCATGGAGTCACTCCAGCCCCTGGTTTTTGCTTTTCATCTTGCTCTAGGCATAGGTCTTGCCAGTGCCCTGGGTAAAAGGAGGGTGAGGGAAGGAGCCATTTCTGTAGCCTTTTTAATTACTGTTTCCTACTGTTCTACACCCCTTTTCCAGTGCTGTTTCCACAGTGCCAGCCCTCACTATTGGGCACCATGATGGCATCACTAAACTCACTGATTTGTATTCCTCTGAAATATTAGCGCTTGATGTATTCATTTCTGTCATTTATACTCTCATTTGTATCAGTAGGGAAAGAGGAACATGTTTTCCTGTTTTATTATTGCTTCGGTTACTATCAGTTTTAGGAGACTCTTAAGAGTTAGTAGTACTCTGTTTCTTTTTTTTTTTTTAACAAAATTTTTTTAATTGACCTGTAATTGACATATAACTTTTATTTTTTTATTTTTTAATGTTTATTAAAAAAAAATTTTTTTAACGTTTATTTTTGAGAGAAAGAGACACAGAGTGTGAGCAGGGAAGAGTCAGAGAGAGAGGAGACACAGAATCAGAAGCAGGCTTCAGGCTCTGAGCTGTCAGCACAGAGCCTGATGCGGGACTCAAACCCACGAACCATGAGATCATGACCTGAGCTGAAGTGAGGCGCTCAACTGACTGAGCCACCCAGGCGCCCCCATAGTCTCTGTTTCAAAGGACAGGTACTACTAGTAGAGAGGAGAGCAAGCCAGAGGCTCTGAGGTCAAGTAAAAGCAGAACAATACCAGCTTCCATTTTTTTGAGGACCTACAACGAGTCTACCACTGCTTTCCCTATTTGTGACTGACCTTATAACAACCTTCAACAACAGGTGTTATCCCCATTTTATAGTTAAGGAAACTGCAGCCCTATGCTCACACAGTTCATTCAGTTTCAAGGCTGACATTTGAGCCTAAACCTGTCTAACTCCAAATCCCATACTTTTCCAACATGCCACCTTGCCTCAAAATAAAAGACAGGAAGCTAAGACCGAGAGACTGAGTTTTTTATGGAATTAGGAAGATTCCATGTGCAGTTCATCTCCTCCAGCCCCTTGCACGCCTTTTCTTTGCTTCACTTCTTTTTGGTCTCTGTGCTACCTGAGTCTTGGCATTACTTGCAGAGGCTTGGAGTCAGGGGAGGCTTTGAAAGTGGGAGTTGAGTCCCTTTTTGTAATGTCAGGGATACAGATGGAAGGATGCTTTTAGCTTCTGCAAATGGGAAGTCTGAATACAACTACAATTTTGTTTTTTTAACGGGGTTTTATAGTGCTTTTTAGTATAGGACTATGTTTGAGGTGCATCATGGGTAAAATTGGTTTTTCTAGACCAGCCTAGTATTGTTTCTGTGGGAAAATATGTTCAGAGCTCTGGATAATAGACTTTTTAAAAATTTTTTAATTTTTAAAAAATTTTAAGTTTATTTGAGAGAGAAAGCATGAGTGAGGGAAGGAAGTGAGGAGGGGGAGAGAGAGAATCCCAAACAGGCTCTGCACTGTCAATGATACGGGGCTTGAACTCACGAACCATGAGATCATGACCTGAGCTGAAGTCAGATGTTTGGCTGAGCCATCCAGGCGCTCCGTGGGTAATAGACTTTTAAAGTACACTTTTGGAACATACGGTAGTTAGAATCTGCCTAAATTCCAGATTTTTAAAAGGACTGACCGTCTGGAGCTGATACATGGCAGGGCTCATCTACAAGACGCCTCTGCTTTATTTGTATCCATTTCATTATCCACTAATACAGAATAAGAATATTCTGATCTCACTCCTTTAGAAAATGACAAATACTTAACATTTTTAAGTTTTAAAAGATGTTTATTTGAATACAAGGTGTAAAAAAAATATTGGAAGGTATATAATGTAAGTTTTCCTCCAATCTCTGATCCCGAGCCACCCAGTTTCTTTCTCTGTTGATTGTGAATTTTATGTTGTTAGAGTGTTGAATTCCTTTATACAGTGTTGGATCGTTCTGTTGTACACTTAACTCAGATGGAAATAGTTTGATCCTTTTAACCCCCTTTTTTAAAAAAATTTAAATCCAGGATACTTACCATCCAGTGTTATATTAGTTTCGGGTGTACAATATAGTGATTCAACAATTGTATACATTATCCACTGCTCAAGATATGTGTATTCTTAATTTCCTTTACCTCTTTCATCCTCCCCACCGCCACCTTCTCTTGGTAACTATCAGTTCTCTATAGTTAAGTCTGTTTTTGGTTTGTCTCTTTTTTTTCTTTGTTCATTTGTTTGGTTCCTTGAATTCCACACATGAGTGAGATCATATGGGCTTTGTGTTTCTCTGACTTTTTTAGTTAGCATTATACTCTTTAATTCTATCCATGTTGCAGATAGCAAAATTTCATTCTTTTTAATGGCCAAGTAATGTTTCATATATATTGCTCATCTTTATCCATTCATCTATCAGTGGACACTTGGGCTGTTTTCTAAACTTTGGCTCCTGTAAATAATGCTGCAGTACACACTGGAGTGCATGTATCTTTTCAAATTAGTGTTTTTATATTCTTTGGGTAAATAGCCAGAAGTGGAATTACTGGAACATGTGGGCAGCACTATGGCTGCACCAATTTGTGCATGAGGGTTTCCTTTTTACCATATCCTATCAACACTTAATATTTCTTTTTTGTGTGTGTGTGTGTGTGTATAAGATCATTTATTTACATTTTAACTAAAACGAGTTTCTTAAATATTTTTTTTCTCTCCATAATATTTTATTGTCAAATTGTTTTCCATACAACACCCAGTGCTCTTCCCCTTAAGTGCCCTCCACCATCACCACCACCTCTTTTCCCCCCTCCCCC